>NW_025544801.1:1105342-1513345 GCF_000150115.1 Histoplasma capsulatum G186AR
AATGCTAACACCTCCAGTGCCACTACCATAACACCAGGCGGACCCTCTCTCTCCGCTAGCTCCAGTAATGTAAACCTCCACCGCCTCGCCCCGTCCCACCGTGGCATGACTCACGAGATCATCGAGCATCCCCCGTCATCATCGGACGATGACAACCTTCTCGTCATGCCCCTGCCCTCCCGCTGGAGTGACCAGCATAAGAATGCGGGCCTGGACCTGCTGAATGATGGATTGGAGGTACGCTACTTGGGTAACCCGCTTAAGCTTGATCATGAAGCTGCGGCGTGCCGGGCAGACCATCCCATGCCCCCACAGTGTGGCATATATTACTTTGAGGTTACGATTTTGTCGAAACCGAAGGATGGGTAAGTATTTCTGATTACACACACACACACACACACACACACACACACACACACACACATATATATATATATATATATGTTATAATATATCCATATTTTGTTGCGGGGAGCACATGGGTTAGCTGACATATTCCTCTTTTTCATGGCAGGATGATATGCGTGGGCTTCACAAGCAATAAAGCATCTCTCGAACGATTGCCGGGCTGGGAGCAGGAATCCTGGGCTTACCACGGCGACGATGGCAGGACTTTCTTCGGCGAGACGCAGGGCCAGGGCAAATTGTATGGCCCCAAGTATTCTGTGAATGACACCATTGGCTGTGGGGTGAATTTCTCGACGAATACCTCTTTTTTTACAAGGAATGGGGTTTTTCTTGGTATGGATCTCTCTCACTTTACTTATACTTTTTATGCAAACAAATATTGGTATGTTTTAGCTACGCGGCAATTGCTAACAGATTGTGTCTTTGAATCAGGTAATGCGTTCCGGGAATTGCGGAATGTGAAACTATACCCTGCGGTTGGTGTGAAGAAGCAACCCACGACGCATCTAAAGGCGAATTTTGGCCAGTTTCCTTTTGTATATGATATTGACGGGTTGATGGAGGTAAGGCTATTACTTATTTTTGGAAACAAATATTCACTACTCGAATGGTCATTTGACTTTCCACACCTATGCTAACGAAAGCTTTTGCCTTCGTTTCAGAGAGAGAAACTCAACGTTCAAGCGGAGATAAGGGCTACTAATATTTCCAATTTACATTCCTCCCCCGATGAGAGCACGTTTATCCAGGAGCTTGTGGCTCAATTTTTGGCGCATGGCGGATATGTGGAGACCGCACGCGCCTTTGCTGAAGAGGTCAGGGAGGAGTCGCGGGCTTTGCAGAATGGGCAGGAAACGCCGTTGAGATATTGCCAGGCAGAGGAGGATGTTGATGCTATTAACCGCCAGAGTAATCTCGCTTGCCACCCACCCCCTATCTTAACCACGTCTGTGCTAACTTTCTACTTTTTTTTTTTTTCCTCAGAAATCCGCACTGCCATTTTGGACGGCGATATCGACAAAGCTTTGAAATTCACAAATGCCTCATACGCTAACGTCCTTCGGGACAATCCACAAATATACTTTCGTCTCCGCTGTCGGAAGTTCATCGAGATGATGCGTCGCTGCACTGAACCACAGCCTATTTCCCCATCGACGTCCAAGCAGGCAGCCCGCTCATCCAATGGTGCTACTGCTGTATCTGTACACGATACCAGCGACGACGTCTTCGTGCATGATATGGAGCTAGACGAGCATATGAATGATGTCCTGGATGATGGTCATGATTCTTCGGAATCCGATGGGAGAGATCACGACCATTATGATGACCAAGACCCAGACCTCGATGACGATGACGACGACGAAGAAAACGGCATGGATGTCGAAGAATCCGCCGACTATAACACCTCAGTATCGACAACAAATGCAGCAAGCTACCACGACCTCCTCCACGAAGCGATCCTGTACGGCCAAGAACTGCAAGCCGACTACCCCGGTGACCAGCGGCGGGAGTATAAGCGGGCGCTGGACGATATCTTTTCACTAGTCGCATACCCGGATCCCAAGTCGAGTGTGCACGGGCATTTGCTGGAGCCGAGCGGACGCGTTCCGGTAGCGGAGGAGTTGAATTCGGCGATTTTGGGTGAGTTTACTGGCCTTCTTCTCTCTTTTTCCCTTAATACACATCTGCAACTCCGCCCCACACAAAAACAAGAACCAACCACACCCCTTTGATCTGTCTAGGGTGATATGCTGATTTGATCGAAAAACGAAAACAAATACGTAACACGTAATAGTATCCCTCGGCAAATCCTCCTCTGCCGCTCTTGAGAAACTATATCAACAGACTGAGGTTCTGGTGAATGAGATCAGCGAGGATGGCGGCGCGGGGGCGTTTATTAACGTGCGGAATGATTTTGTGATATAGTTTAATCTAGCGGACGGCGGACGATCAGCCATACATGCGCATATTTGTCGTTCCTACACACTCAGATCTTGCTCAACCCTGGCAGAACACGTGTGTGTGCGCAAGCGTCCGTCCATCCTTGCGTCTGTGATGTGTCTGTCTATGTGTGTGTGTGTGTGTGCGTGTTTTATTTATTTTTCTTTTTTCTCTTGAGTTATTATTATCCCTTTCATATGATTTCATCCCAGTGTCATCTCTTCCCCTCCACTAGCGCAGTTCTGTCATTTCCTTCTATTAAAGTTGTCATAGTTTCATATCCATATACTCATTATTATTATTATATTCCGCTTAACAGTTTCTCTCTCTCTCTCTTTTCTTTCTCTCCTCCCCTCTCTTCTCGTTCCGTCTCTTCTCCTTTTTTCTTGTTATTTCTTATCTTTCCCTCCCCCCCCCCCTCCCCTCTCCTCCTCTCCTTTACTCCCCACCATTTATCTCATATGTATCTCTTGAAAAATCTCGTGATCTTAGTTACTCAAGAGTCCATGCCCGTGTTCGTTTTCATTTTCGTATTTTTAAGTGTTCCGTAGGTATGAATGAGAAAAAGAAAGAGAAAAAGGAGGGCCGAGGGAGGGGGGCGGTTGTTGACAGCGTTTATTTTTATTTCTAATGAGATATATATCATATATCTCATATATATACCCTCCCTTTTGCTGGGGATATCAAGCTGATATAACTAAACAAGAGAGAGAGAGAGAGAGAGGCCTGCATCTGCAATGTGCATACAGCAATTGATAAATAGTTAGAATTAAAAAAAAAAAAATGTGGGAGATAGGCAGGGCAAGACGAGGAGGGATTATTAAATGCACACCTTCCTTGTGATTCTTTTGGAGGGGTTTTTTTTTTTTTTCTTCTACCGCTCTTTTCGGTTTTTGCATTTCCATATTTATATATATATATATACATCTTTTCAAATAAGGGTGCTTTATTTTATTTTATTTTATTTTATTTTTTTTCACTTCAGTTCCATCAGATAAATTAAATTATTAGGAGATGGAACTATTGTAGATTGCAATATTGCCATGAACGCAACTACCTAATCAATATTTTTTTCTTGATGATGAATAGATATGAAAGAAGAAGTTATTCAAAAAATATAAAATAAATGGCTGTTTCAATAGGGGAGGCAAAATTAATAACCAGCAAATAATATTAATTAATATAAAGAATCAGAAAATATTCTATTTATTTACCCATGTCATTACACACACATCATATATCATAACCAACGGTGACGATGGTCCTCTCAATTCAAGCAACCAAAGATTTTGTATCAAACAGGCTTACTTCACACGAACCCCTTTTCAAAATCAGGGTTAAACGACATCGTGGTTGCTCTGATGGCGGATCTCTCGCAATCCCGTGGCTCCCAACAGCAAACGCGAACACGAATACGAACAAGCTCTCGCATCGAGAGTCGAGACTCCCCTAGTTAAGTTTGTCCTATGATATCAAAATCCATGGAATTTTTTGTTACTTGTAGATGACCATTGACGCCTTTTGCCATAGGTTTCTTCTCCCCAATATGCCCCTTCGAACCGCCAGCGTGGCGGCTGAGGACATCGAGAGCAAAGTTGATTTGTTATATGGCATCCCTTGCCCCGCTGAATCAACGGTCCATTACAACATAAGTGGCCATATGTTGCCGGTTCATGACTGGGCTGTCCACTGCGTCCGATAGCTGTTGAGTTAATCCCAATGGAAAAGAATGGACACGGATTATGGCCTGGCCAGTTGATATACAGTTCAACGGACAGCTGCAGGCTTCGGCTCCACACCTTCAAGCACTTTCGGCTGAACCTTGCAGTAAAGGGGGAACTAAACAACTTTGGAGGCTGCTAAATTCCAACGGGGAACCTTCGGTGAAGTCATTGTATACAATGTGTTCATCAACACAACATTTTGTGTTCTAGATAATGGCATTGTTACAGGTGGAAAAACCTCTCGATAGAGATGAACTAACCTGCTCGATTGATTTGATGGCTTGTTGGTAATTATGGTATTCTTCCAATATGCATTGGTACGCTGCTGGCTCGTTCTGATCCGCTTAATTTTGGATCCAGTATGATCGGATAGAATTTGATGGAGGTGAAGTAAGAACACACGCTGAAGGGTGGGATGTCGTGATACCATTCGCGCTTGCTGATCGGGTTGGGCTTGATCCTAGGTGAGCATTTCCTATTATCCTTCATATTAAGTAGGTGCACTATGGCTGCTATATGTACACCGTTGTTTCGACGGATGATGGATTGATAGATAACACCCGGTGGATGACCAGCCTGGTGAAGTGAAAGGATACCAGGCCCTGACATACCCAGCCGCTGTACCGTCTGCGCTGTTTAACTGATGGCAAGGCGTGGTACGGGCTAGCATTCCCGGTCGGTGCGAGAGGGAGGAAGGTGAACCAGAGCCCCAAAATGGACGTCAATTCTCCTTACCGTGGAAGGTACTGGTTTAGTCGTTGGATGGCGTTAGTATATTTGATTTCATTCCTATTTCGTAGAGAACATATCAAAGTTATTACCCGTTCCATGCTCAGACGCCTAGCAATATGCGGCTGGTGGGCGGACAAGTCGCAATGTACCTTTCATGTTTGACCTTTACTGCTGGCGGGAAGCAAGCCTCATGTTCGCACTCGCAACGACTTTGGTTATGTTAATCATCCCCCGAATGCTACGGGCAAGGCATATCAGGTGAAGTTGGGTGGGCCATCGCCCCAGCAATGTTGGTGGACAGAGTTGGGTCACAGCAATCGGAGCACAACTAGGAACGATCGTTGCGACTTGAAGGATTGCGACAGTCAGCGCGCCACTCATAGGTGGTTATTGATATGCGAAAATAGGGTATGACATGGTGTACATAACTGCATTTGTTTCCTTAGGGCAATATTTTTTGACTAGTAAGGATTGAAGCTCAGGATCCGTCAATTGGTCTGCAGATGGCCTGGGAGGATTTCTCTACCAAAGCCCGGAGGGGTCTGAAGGGCTATCTTCAAAACCAAGAGAAAGAGTTCCCAGTCGGTATCAGTGTTAGTGCAACAGGGTTTCTCGTTTTGTCTACCGTCTGCCGTCTTTCATCACATTACTGAGCTCAATTCGCGTCCTTGTTGCTCTCTGGGGCTGTGAAGTTTTGCCCATATTATTCGGAGCTTTCGTGGCCATTGTCCTGTTATTCGTTTCATGCCACATTTCGCTGCGGCTCTGTCGGTCTCGTTTTTCTTGCAGTTCTGATGCCCACATATATATCTCCTGTAATAGGCTGGCTGGCTGATAGGCATGGTCCTAGTAGTTCTATTCAGCATCGAGACATAGAATACGTTGCATGATAAGGTCATTTTCTGCACCCTTCCTTCTTTCTCTGGCTGTTTTGCAACACTCTTATAAGCCCCAGTACAGATCGAAATCGTTCTACCTGTTGAGGAGAGAGTACAAGAAAATCTCGCGCATGATCGAGCACAGTGAGCGTATGCGCAAGCGTTTGAATTAGGGAAGTTTGACGTGCACTCTCAGTCTGATTGTTGGTCCGCTCTGGGGAGGGCATGCTGGTGGTGGTTCAGGATGGCGTGTGATGACGCCCGCGCTCGGGGTTATATGCGGTGCAAGCGCTGTGTCAGCAGCTGGTATGGCTGAGGGGATATACTCAAAAGAGAGATGGACCTCAACGGCGGAAGTGAAGTGAAGGAGCTGCAAGTGGTTTCATAGCCCGTCAGAGACATCACAGGAACAATTTCCTCCACCACAGCGGCTTGTAAACCATGCACTGACTCAATCGCCATATCGCCAAATTTTGTGTAGGGCCTGCTCAGTCCTCGCTGCTCAGCCCTCTCTCTCGCTGGCCACTGGAAGACGGAAGCCTAGGATATGGAGTTTGGACAAATATCGTCACTTCCCATTGAAATGACCCTACGCTACTTCAATCGCGAAACGACGTTTAATTCCAGGCTCTTGTCATGTTTCAGTCAGAAAAATGAATTCGCATGGCGAAAAAGCATTCGTGAATGAATGATGTGGTCCCGTTGCGCTGTCAAACTGCACGTCTCTCGAAGGGATTCAACTCCAGCACCAATGCCAACGCCAACACCAACACCAACCGATGCCAACCACCCCAAATTAATCCAGCCGGTTGCATGCGGCTGGATAGATTTGCTTGATTCGCCATCCCTGATAGGTTGGAAGTCGCGCCTGTTTGGCTGTCGACTTAAGCCGGATATCCAAGATATTCCGAAGGAGCGTGCTGAACATAGCCGAGCTGGATCCACGCCGATTTACCTGCTGTTAGGGGCATTCATCATTTGGGAAGTAGCGATCATGACGAGCTGCTCCTAATCAAAAAGCCTATCCTGGTGATTCTTCGGTCGATTGAAGGAAGGTCCCATCCTAGTTGGGTTGGTCGGCGGTTCCTTCTTTGTTTCAACAAGGATTTTGGAGTCATGGCCGGAGTTGATGAGAAGATGAGAAAAAACATGAAAGAAGAGAAGAGGAGGTAAAGACCATCAAATATGAATTCTCAGATTGAAAAATTATACCCATCCTGCAGATAGCATTTTATCTGCTAAACTCCTTCGCCGATCTTTTTTGCTTGTTTGTTTGCTTGAGATACTGATTTCCCCAATCGGAACTCGATAACGCGGCCCTGCGGAAGCGCCTGAAGTCTTGCGACCAGTGAAGAGTTCTTTCACTTTTTCATGCGGAAATACATAGCGGAGAAGTTTAGCCCTCGTGCGCTTCGCAGGATATCCTTTCGTTTGTGGTCTTGGGTATAGCGACCCGTAAGTTGGTATTTGCGAGTAGGTTGAAGATTCCGAGGGTGTTTCAAACAATTTGGCTATATCAATGATATCACCTCCAGCGATGAAGCAACGATTATTCCAGTTCGAAGATATGGTCCTTCTTGCCTTATTCCTTCTTTTAGCAGACAGCTTGGTCAACGCATCTTGCGAGTGCGGATTTTATATGAACGACACGAAAGACTACTTCACACATGTTATATACAACAACTTCAGCGCATTAGCACCGTCAAAGAAACTCAGTACGAATCCAGCTTTTACAAATGACTGGGCGGTTCAGGACTGGGGTATTCCTCCGAAAGGCTGGGTAAAGCCTTTGGGGATCGATAACGCGGAAGACAATGTCTTCTTGCGTAACGGCAATCTCGTACTGCGACAACAGGGGTATTCAAAAGCGCAAGCTTTGAAGAAAAGTAAAGTGAGCGTGGCTTCCATTGCTAGCCAGAGGGGCGACATTATCCATGGAAGTTTTCGGGTCGAGCTTAAAATGGAAAATGCAAACGGTGGAAGTTGTGGCGCATTCTTTTGGTATCACGTTAGTAGCTACCTCTCAATCCTGTTATCTTGACGTTTTGGTGAGAATGAGATTTGCGAAGTGGGAGTAAACATAAGCTAAGCTTTTTGGGTCGAATTGTTTTGGGGGGATAGGATGACAAGAACGAAGTTGACATTGAAATTCTCTCGAGGGAATTCAAACCAGATTGGTTTCCAGTCCATTACACAACACACCCTGCCCTTGACAAGAACGGACAGGTCATTGCCAATGCCACGACAGTGATTCCATTTCGTGGCGACAATCTGCTGAACTTGTTCCAACGGCATCGGTTTGATTGGACCAAGGAGGAGTTGAGATTCTACCAGAACTCAACACTAGTGCATGCAAATGCTTTTCAGATCCCAGATGCTCCTGGCCACGCATACTTGAACGTTTGGGCAGATGGAGGGGCGTGGAGTGGTGCACCAAGTACGACCGATGTATTTTTGACCATCAAGTTGATCGCGATTTACCATAATACATCCGCGAGTGATCAAGGGCTGGACAAAGTATTCAACGAGCGGTGCAAGAAGGCGGGAGGCCCATCGAATGTAACGATATGCCTTGATACGAGTGTTGAAAGCGGCGTGGTAGACCCCTCATCGTCAGGATCAGCGGTGGTCCCGTTGCAGCTTTGGATTCTTTCGTTGTTATGCGTAGCCTTTGCCATTGTTGTCTCAGCAGTGTGAGATATTAAGCTGGTGATAAACTTGCTGAAGTTTGGTGTGTAGTATGGTAGATAATAGTTACTGTTGAATAAGGGCGATGCGAGCTGTATCCTATCAAATTGAATAAACTATGGTGGCCCGGTGCTTGGATAATTCTCTATAGTTGCAATGGCACTTTAAAATCTTTGTATTTGTGGTCGTTTTGGTCCGTATCACTTTGTAATACAATTCTCCCCCCCGGATTGCTTCCCGGCCCGAAAACCCAGCCGCCCGTGGGAGGGGTGCAAGCTCATTGGCGTGGAGAGTGATTGTTTCGTTGGGAGAATGGCCGAAATTGCGTTTGGGGCGGATATCCACGGAGGCCGGAATTTTCGCCGCCCACCCCCACTCCAACCCCAAGTCCGGCTTATGCGGGAGGATACCAAACCTTGGCAACCGTTTGTGCTTAAATTTAGGTTAAAACAGTGGATTACAAGATTTGCTTGTGGTGGATGAGATGGTATATTTGATGCGTTCGATGGGATTCTCCAGAAAGGTCCAGGGGTTGCTCTGTTTTTTGTGATGCACGGCACTGCCAGCTCTCGGGTAATAGGAGTTTGAGTAAGGGGTGCTAGAGACAATATAAGATGGGCGCTGAATGCCTTTCTCCATGGGGTGCTGGACTGACAATACGGACCCCGAGTCAATATTTTGAAGTCAAGAAACGACTTTGGCTGACCGATGCCTTCTCTGCATTGCTTTTAGCCTCCTAACGGAAAATTTGGGGGCAAAATCTTGAATCCCTGATTTTCTGTTTCGGCTTCCCGGTAATCGGTGACCAACTGCTCTAGAAACATACCGAATGTTTTTCGGGGGAAAGGAGCTTAGATCAAAGGAATATTGGCATATAAGGGCATTCGATGCTCCCAAGTAATTGTTCGTGGTCTCGATTGAGAATGTCAAACTCAACGAATCACTCTCAAAACTGCATCCCCGCGTTAAATGTTTGATTGGATGGAGTTGGTGGAATGTTGCCAGACGCACTGTACTGGACTAGTACATACATGCAAAATATGTATTTTACCTCCTTGCATCTATTCACTGGTTACCGGGTCATGCAAGTTCAGAACGCTGCAGAGGGGAAAGGGAATCGAAGCTTTCGCTGAAAGATGAGAACCAAAGCCGGTATAAACCATTTGCAGTTGAGCACTATCTGGGGAGGCAGCCTAGCCATAACGGGAATAGTGTGTTGACCCTTTTCTAACCTCCTTTCCAATCTCCAGGCCAAGAAACACACCTCTTCCATGTCGATAAAGCACTGCCGCCGCCGGTATGCCCTTGGGAGGCTTGAATTATGATGTTGTTGCTTGACATTAGGTGTATAGCCCGTTCGGAACAAGGTTGCATCACCTGATGTGAGCCTGTTGCTAGATCTCCGTTGTCTTCATTATCCGTTTCGTAATAGCGGTGCAAGAGGCCGGTATCAATTCCGGCCTCAATGAATATATAATCCGCCACCGTCTCCCGCAGATTTGGCTGCCTTTCTGTTCTTCAAGAAAAGCACCTATCTGTTTTATCGGCCCTTTCCTCGGCCCGTTTTCTGTTGTTTGATCCATTGAATTTCCTTTTTCAGTTAGCTTCCGTCTACTGTACTTGGTAACTCAACGTCAAGTACTTTGGTTCCATATATTGCCCCTTTTCGCCTCCCATCTTCATCTATTGCCCAACAACCATTATCAAAGTAACCATGAAGAAGTCTGAAGCAACTGGTTCTACCTTGGAGCTCTTTCCCCATCTCCTTGATTCACCGGACAAGCTTTCGAGAGACATCGACCCCTTTACCATCACCACCGCATCGGGGTTCTTGCCTTTCGAGCTTCCTCCTGTAGCCTTGCCTGATGCTTTCAAGTCATTGGACTCGTTGACTTCTCGGCTGCCCGTTGTCAAGGCAGACGGGTCCCCGGGCTTACTTGCCACTTTTGAGCTTGGACCAGCTGTGCTTGCCGAGCTCCCTGATCTGACCGATGAGGTGGATAAGCTCCTCACAGAAGATGGCAAGCCAGATCGCTTCATGATCACAGCTGTATTTAGGGATTACACGTTCGTTTGCTCTTCTTACTTACTTGAGCCATGCTATGAGAGATGGTCGAAGGATCCAGCTGGTGGTTACGGTATTGGCCGGGAAACATTGCCGAAGTGTATCGCACGTCCACTCTACCGATGTGCCGAGATGTACGTTGTGGTCACTTTCCAATTTAGTTATTGTTGCTAATGATATCCCTTTACAAGACTCGACATACCTCCTTTCATGTCGTATGCAGCTTCCTATGCGTTGTTCAACTATACAGTTGCTGATCCCGCACGAGGGCTAGAGTATTCTAATCTTAGGCTTATTCGGGCTTTTGAGCGTGGACTTGACCCCAAAAGCTCCGAGGCGGGATTCATTCTAACCCATGTTGATATGGTGAAGGAATCAGCTGCCTTAGTCAGTGGTGCCGTCCGCATACTCAACAAGCTGGAAGAAAGTAAGGAGCCCTCGTCTCGTGAAGAAGTAAACGATGCCTTTAGGGAAATCCTAAAGGGGATGGAGAAAGTTGAAACTTGCATGGAAGGTGAGTTGATTTTATATATATATAAATATATTTGTCCAACTCCACGAATCAAAACCTTCATTTATTAATCTTCTCATTAGATATGTGGAAGAACTCCAAACCTAGTGATTATCTCTCGTTCCGCGTATTTATCTTCGGTATCACATCTCAGTCAATGTTTCCAAATGGCGTTGTCTATGAAGGCGTCTTAGATAACAAGCCGCTAAATTTCCGCGGAGAGAGTGGCGCTAATGACAGCATCGTAAGTATCTATTATCAGCTAATCGCTTGTGGCATTGTATAGCGTACCGTTGCTAAGTTATCTTCGTACAGATCCCGCTACTCGACCACCTTCTCCAAATTCCAATGCCATCTACACCATTGACAAAAATTCTACATGAGTTCCGTGCCTATCGCCCACTTCCACACCGACAATTCTTGGCACATGTGGCGTCCAAGGCAGAGGAGGTTGGCGTTCAAGAATTTGCGGTCCAAGATGCGGAAACAGTACTATTGTACTTGAAAGCCCTAGATCATGTTCGAAGTTTCAGATGGAGACATTGGCTGTTGACAAGGGAGTACATCATTAAACGAACGCCATATCCCACCGCCACTGGCGGCAGCCCGATTATCACGGTGAGTGAAAAAAACTCTCTCTAATTCCTTAGCAACGCGTCTCCAACTTGTCATTCCTGTCGCCATGACTCAGTTTTCCGGTTACGACTTAAATTGCAGTGAGAACTAACATGGTCATTGTAGTGGCTTCCCAATCAACTTTTCGCTGTGTTGGAGCTTATGATCTCCATTCACGATAAGTATGTGGCCCCATTCACTAGCAAGGATCTCCCCACGGCCGTTGATACGAACGGGTCTCAGAACGGCGCGTCGTCCTCTGAGCAGAAGAAGGCTCAGAAGATGGAGTCTTTCTACTACTATCGTGCTCAGACAGATGAGATGATGGCGCTTGTGCGTGACCAGAAGGATAAGCTAGACAGGGAGGTTGCCAGATGGTGTCAAGAGCGCGGAGTATGAATTGTATTTCGGTTGAATCTTATTTCTCGGACCGCCATTTTTGCGATCATATTTCGATCTAGACATGTTTTGACTGGGTTATATCGGATGAGATTGCTGTTTGATCAAATATTTGAATTTTCAATTAACTAGTTTCTCGTCTCCCTTTAAGTTAATTTTGAATATCCAACACATGCAATGCAATTGGACTTGACCTTTCATCGTATTTTTGCACTCTTTGGCTGGCGGATAATGATATGAACGAGAAAAAATGTCCTAAAAGAGGATAAATGCACCAATATCTTTCATACTCTTTTGTTGCTAGAAACACGTCGTCACTCAACTTCTTTTTAGCTAGCTGCCTCGTCTGCTTGCATAACTGCCATCAACCAAAATCTCTCCACCTTCCAAGAGAAGCTGGTTCGATAAAGTCCTCAAGATGAATCACACCACGCGTGGGGGAAATTAATATCAAGCATTCACGCCTCGCAACACAGTTGATCGCGTATATGATAACGCATAACAACCACACGTTGCCAATCCAACAGTAATAGGTAAAAAACAGTTTGAGAGCGAGAACAGAAAAGGACGATCTGAATCATCTCGTAGCAATCTGGATCTCTATTATTAGAATTTCTGCATCAGAGCCAACACGAGTCCAATCGCGCGTCGTTCATCAAATATACCATAAAGAAATCAATACCTGTGCTAAAATCCCCTGTTTATCTACGGGGTGTCGGTGTGACAGGAGCCCGTTTCGTGCCTTCGAGATTTATAGGTGGGGGGATCTCAACCCCCTTGCTCCTGGCATAGTCAAGAAAATCCCTGCTAAACGGCGTCTCCATCTTGTGAACGACAAGCTTCTTAAGATTCGACTTATCTGAATCAAGTAGCTTCTTCACGCTGTGCTCTTTCACCTGTGTTCGGGAAATGTTGAGTTCCTTGATATTGGGGACCATATCGATTATGTTTGAGATAACCTTGTCGTCGATTTCTGCCAGGCCGCTGATGTTTAGGTACGTGAGACCTTCCAGGTTGCCTCGCATCATCGTTATTAATAAGTCTTCTACGTGTAAGTGGCATCCTTCGAGATCGAGGTGGGTGAGAGACGATTTCGATTGTGTGAAAGAAATGAGAAATGGACCCAATTCATCATCTTGGAAGCGATGGAGAATTAAAGTCTTTAAATTAGGTGCCATCGCTGATATGTCATTACTTGGTACGCCGGGGGGTAGGTTATACTCGCTCATGGATAACGAGAGGTGTTCAAGGGATTCGGGCAGTTCAGGGTATTTACTGAGTTTTATGCCTAGGAGCCCGAAGCGCTTGAGTTTCGGCAGGTTCGAAACTTCCGGTACATTTCTTATCATAACGGAGTTGTAGATGAGGTAAAACTCTTCCAGGTTCGGGATTATATCAAATAGAGTAGCCTACACTTAAAATTAGTACTTGGGGTGGAACGAAAACTCTGGGGTGAAATACATTTGTCGGAAACGGTAGGTTTAGGGGGGAATGAACGTTCGAGTATCTAGGATAATCGAATCCAAGGATGATTAAGGACCGCAGATTTGGCAGTTTAGCAGGAAATGTTTCGACGTCACTAAACGGCGCAGGCTTGATATATACCTCGACCCGCTCAAGCAACGGACAATCCAATAGAACTTTCCGAAAGTGTGCGAGTGTTATCTCGGATGACGCTGAACAGACCAAGGTTCTTAGGCCGGTTAGAGTGTAAACTGGAGCTACATCGAATTTCGAGCTAAAGCTTCCTAGAAGTTCAAGATGTTCTAATGAAGGGATTTGCCGTAACCCGGCCATAAGCCTAGGAAAATCGACTGGCTGAAGATTGACTAGTGAAGCGCGAGTCAATCTCCAGTGGGATCTGCGCAGGAATGCTTGAATTGATTTGAGAGAGACGTTGGGTTTGTTGGCTTTTGAAAGGTCAAGATGGATCCATAGCTTTGGGAGTGAGTTTAACATCATATTCCAATGTTTAGAAACCCGGAGTGCCGAACTTTCCCCCATCATATTAGTTTAGTTCGAGGTCATTTTTCCCTCGTTTGTTGTTTCTTTGTTTTTTTTTTTTTTTTTTTTTTTTTTAAAAAAAATTAGAAAATATAAAACAAGACAAGACAAAAACTTACAGGAGCGACTTTAGATCCAAATACTCTAGTATCATGTATACCAGCTCCAGGGGTAAGAGAGCAAAATGGTCCATGGCCTGCTTAAATCGTTTGTTTAACTTTGCTGCTAATTCGTTAATTTGCTATGCAAAATTAGATTTCCACTCTTCTCTATGTGTAGGGCACTGTAGCGCGAAGGAAACGAACCTGACGACCAGGGTCATCTAGTGGCAATACGCGAAGCGCATATTGGTATGTCTGAATGGCTTTGTCAGATCTATCCATCAACTGGAGAATTTTGGCAGTACGCAAATATCCCTGGAGTACATATTAGCCACGAATATCTTGAATATCACAAGTTGTATTTTAAATTTGTAGAATACCCGAGAGTCCATTTTATTCTCCTCGATCATCCGTTTCCCATCTTGGAGGCCAGACTTTAGGACTTGTAATTTGCAATGGGTTGCGGCTCTATTGTCTAGAATGCCAACAATGTCTCCTCCCCCAAGTTGCAACGCCTGATTTACTTAAGAATTTAGTTCGGTTTTATCCAATCTGTGAATGTAGAAGTAAACTTGCCTTGGTGAAGGCAGCAAGCGCTCTGTGAAAGTTGGCGCGACGATATTGAGCTTGTCCGTAAGCTTGAAGAGAACTTGCGTCTGATTGCTGCATGTTCGAAACAGTTAAACATATTCCAGATCGGATAATTCACCGCAACTTCGGATATGGAATTTCTAAGTAGTTTCAGATGAGTTGAACGTTCTGGTCGCGCCTGACATCGCTTAGTTAATGGCGCCAAGACGCGTCTAATGGTCGGATAACATTTAGTCTGTTTGGCACTGTTAGCTTTAGCCGGCAACCGGACTGATGTTTACGTTCTTCCTAATCGGGAATGCTTGCTTCTCAACAGTGTTGGCTTGACATACAACGCTCTTGGGACCAGTATTTGGGTTCCAAGTATTCAAAAAAACCAGCATAATGGAGACTCAGAACCTATATACCGCTTCTGATTACATTAATAATTTATTACTTGCTCGAGGGTTACTTCGCAATGGGAAACCGATCGATTTTGCGCAGCCGGAGAGCGCACCTGGGGGCACTCACGACACCATGTCAAGAGTCATAAACCTTGTTCATGATCTTGTTTTGAGGAGAGATGTTCGTATTCGCTATTTATTTGAATGATGTGATGCAACGATGGAAGCTGATAATTATTTAGCGCGAGGCAGAACAAAAGGAGAACCTGGCAACAACCATCAAAGCATTACGACAGACAGAAGCGAAGCAAACACTTGAAATTGTACGTTATAGCCTTCATCTGCAGGTTCAAAATCCGATACTAACAAGGCCATTGGTTTGCTTTAGGAACGACTTCAAGCCAAAACAACGGATTTGTCTCGATTGTTGGCCCTTGCAGAAGGTCAGGAGCGCGCGCTCAAAGCGACTATCCAGAGCGCAGAAACTACAAACAGAGGGCTGAAAGAACAGGTACAGCGCATGAAGACCTCTATTCAGCATATTAGAAGCCAGTGTACGACGGATATTCGGAAACGAGATGTTGAGCTCCAAAGACTTAAATTGCATCTTACTGACCGGCAAAGAGGCAAGCGAGAGGGACTTGGGGTAACAACAATAACAATAACGCCCATGCCGAAAGCCAGTACGGGCCGGAAGGCATTAGAAGGTGGAGAAGGCCTGGAAAGCGCTGGATATAGTCTCAAGCAAGAGACGACTGAATTCCTAACCAATCTATGTCAAGAACTCAGTGACGAGAATGACGCAATGATTGGCATTGTGAAAAATACACTTCAAACACTACGGAGCTTGCAGGGTCTGTCGGATTTACCGGAAAAGGACTTCCATGAACAAGATATGCTTGGTTCCAGAGCTTGTGAAGGTAGCAGCTTCGAGACCTCAGCTGTGGAACTCACTCCTCAATACGAAAAACTCTCCGCGGAAATGGACTTGGTGCTCGAGCAACTTAGGTCGCTGCTCACTAATCCCTCGTTTGTACCTTTAGAGGAAGTTGAAGTACGAGACAATGAAATATATAGGTTGAGAGACGGCTGGGAAAAGATGGAAGAACGATGGAAGGAGGCCGTTTCAATGATGGATTCATGGCACAAACGAATGGCTCAGGGAGGACTGTCGGTTAATATTGATGAACTCAAGCAAGGAATGGGACTTGGGCTAGGGATTGATAAACCCAAACGTGGTAGACCTGAGCCACAAGGAAGCTTTGGCCTGTCAATATATAACGAAAACGACACTGAGGGAATGGGGAAAGGCAACTCTAACGTCCAAGGAAACACAAACCCTACCGATGTGCCCATGGCGAGTCCAGCAAAGACCATGGACCATCGTCGTATTCTTGGCGAAGGAACTGGAAATGCATCCCGAAAAATATCCGCTCGGCGTTCCAGGAGAAGTTCGAAAGACGGTTCGGAATATAGCGATGATGAGCTTGCTCTGTCGACTAAATCGAAAGCGGCGCAGTATACCCAGAAGAAAACCCAGGGGGTTGTTGAATCGAAAATTCCTAAGGTTAGTAGAAATCAAATATGATTGTAGCTGGTTAGCGAAGAAGCTGACTTGGAGATAGCACAAAATAAAATCAAGATCACGGATGTCGACTACTGAAAAACTCGCCAATGTTGAATCAGAAGCCAAAGAAGCAGAAGCAGAACGCAAGAAGAGCGAAAGAAGAAAGAGAAGTAATTCGTCAATACGATCAAATGCGAAGACAACACGTCGAAAAAGTACATTAACGCCCCAAGAGTTGGAAGATCTACTCCGCGCTGGTGTCTAAATTTAAAGGGAGAGATCTCATTCGACATTACTCAATAGCCGAATCATTTTCTTTCACTTTCAAAGCAATATTTTTCTCTTGTGTATAAATGGAAGCTCTCGGAAGTTACCTCGTGGTGATGGACATCACCGAGTTCTGTGGGTGGGTTAATCGCATTCACAATGTCGTCATGCTTCTGAAGGAAAGATTGAAAGCATCCATGACGACTTCAGTCATTCAATTCTGTTTCGTTCGCTGAGATGGGTCAGAGAAAACTCGTCACTTCTCACAAATACCTATATCGAACACTTAAGGAAAGCTAGAGTTTGGTCTTGTACATTACATTTACTTATCGACTAACATAACATTGAAAATAATACTGAAGATTTCCAAAATTTGGTAATTTCAGGGGTACAAATACTATTTTCTGTTCCAGATTGAAGCGAATTTCACCTAGTTCGGCCTATAAATAATCGTCCAGGTTGAGCTATTTAAATAACCGTGCGGCCGACAATTAATACTGGACCGACGCCCGCTTCAGAAGACGCTGGTTTAAATTGGTTTCATTGTACGAGCACCGCAATTGTGAGCTATGAATATCGCAGAGCATTTCCCGCAAGATTTGATCCGTGATCTCAACGACTTCTATGAGGAACAATGACGGTACATCTCCATTTTTCAAGGTTAGCAGCATGAAGAGCCATGCGAACAATGCCAAACAAGCTAGGTAAGTTAAAGGTCAATTTGGAAAGTTTCACTCAAATTCCCCGCATGTTCCCGTTTGATGTTTGTCGTGGCATCCATCATTGCTTGCACTTCTCGAAATGTGCCGTCTGAAGAAAATTACGGCATGGACGTTTTGTAGCACAACACGGCATAATCAGCTGGATCTGCTTTCTTCTCATAATTAGCTAAATAACCTTGGCACTGGAAATATAGATTTCTAATGTTAATTTAAGCCTGGAAAATAATAAATGTACTTTGGTCTCCATCTTTTACCTGAGTCGGGGGAATAAAAGGGAGGACTCAAAAATGATCTACTCCCGAACGGTCAATTCTTTTGAATATTGTTCTTTATGTGACTTCTATTTAGTGTATAGCCCATTATGCTCTATACTCTACGTAGATAGATCGTAGTCGTTCGGTTAGAAACTTGTAAACACAGATTGGATTACTGATGAGTGGCCATCGTCCTGGAGCCACTGTGATACCAGGGGTTTCAACGCTGCATATCTATTGTTCTAAAAATCGTTCACCTCATTAGGGAAACCGGAACCAGAACCTTGATAAGTTTTATTTACGGGGAAGGGATGAACTCCAATGGTGGTGGCGATTCGGAAATGGCGGCTTCAATTAATTCTCTGTGGAAAATCTTTTAGCAGGTGTTCGTGCTCTGGCGTTAACTGGGAGATGTTCCAGTTTCATAGGACCAGTTTTAACAACAGTGAACAGATGAAATGGGATTGTGATTTTGTCCCCTTCAAAGGCTGAGGTATCTATGTAGGATTTTGCATTAAACTTTTAAGTTTAAGGTTCCGCAGTGGAACCGTCCCACAATCACTTCCAATCTACCTATTAAGGGCAGAGGTTGTCCTAAGAGGGTTGATCACTTATGCGTATGATGTGATTTCTAGAGCCGTGTCCTGATTGACGACGATGGTACATCCCGGTGTCCGATCCACCTGCCTTAGGAGTTGTAAACAGAGCAGGGTTCTTGCGCAAGAAACATAATGTTTTCCAAAGCCCCCATGAACTGGACTTTGGTGCGGGATACAAGCACCTACGAACTAACAAGCAGTTATTAACTCACGACAACCCCACACTCTCAGTCGAATTGTTTTCTAGAAAACCCCAGTGACATAAAAATATCTCCCACATGCGCTTCCAAATTTAAGGCGTGAGATCCATGGGGCAAGATAGAAGTCAGGTCAGCTGGCGTAACGGGTTTAGGAATTTAGGATAACCATCGATGCTCTGTGACAAAGGCCATTACAGCCACACCAATATTTTGTATTTAATGCTGTATTGCCATTCCCCGCTCCCCCAAGAATGTTTTGTGTACATATCTCCAGTAACGTGCCAAAAGCGAGAATAGGCTCAGCTGCTGACACTATAGTAAATATCAACCCAAACGTATGGAAGTCATATGGCGGGTATGCAAGCCATTGGTGAGATCTTGCATGGTTCTCATTAAATTACCTGATACATTGTCCAGTGCTGCTGCTGTACCTCTTTTATGTGGGGGAATAATGATTTTTCGTTCTTGGTGAAAGGTGGAGTTGGACCGGGCAATCCATAACTTATGTGCCGTGATTGTGCGCTTTTATTTCCGAATTCATAGATAAAAAGCGATGGCATTTGAAGTGTCCTTGGTTTTTATTTCATCAGCGTACTCCCAGTAACTTGAACTTTGGGGCATGCCAAACTGCTCTAATTAACCGTTATAGATTGCCGGGTATGGACGTTGACTGTCAAAAAAGCTGGGTGTAGTTTAAATTTTCGGTCGGAAAAACTTGCTCTGTTGTGGATCACATGACCACGTACCCAACTAATGCGGAATTTTAGTTTTTCCGGCCTGCTGCAAGTCAACATTTCTTAGCTTCGCTGAAGAGGTCGCGAGTGGACCTACGTTTCACCCATATTGAACCAACTCTAAATTGTCTCCGACAACGGTTTTCATAGATTCACTTTGCTATTCCAGAGCCTAACATACTAATATTGAGTTGGACCTAGAGTGGAGGAGCAGACATTGCGGACCTCACCCTGTGTTTGTTGTGAGTTCTGCGATCTCCAACCACATCAACAGCGCCCTGGTCACCGCCGTGACTTCACCAACATGGCGTTCTCTGCGCCATTCAGCTCGAGTCTGCCTCCTTCAACTCCAGATAAATATTCGAGGTTCTCGAGGAACGCGTCCACGACCCCGGCTGGGCCCCCTCCTTCAACTACTCCGTTAGGGGCCCCTCCATCCAGTTTATTTGGGAATTCGAAGTTGGGAAGCACCAGGACCAAATTGAACTTTGGGGTCACTTCATTTGACCGGTCTATGGACTCGCAAGTTTCAGAGGACCTAGGTTTATCAACCACCTCGTCCAACTTCCCCGTACCACAAGTCAATGGCCCTCGATTTGCCTCCCGTAATACGTTCGACTCTCCGGGCAATAAATCTTTTCGGGACTCAAATACCAACGGGCATACTGCAGGGTCAAGTCGTGATTTTGACTCTTACACTGATGACATTGATCAGGATGATGACATGGAGGATAGTCGTACGGGGTTCCTAGATTCGCGGTTTAGTGCATCTGTCAACTCTCCAGTGCACGCTCCTGCTCACAAACCCTTCATTTACTCCAACCCAGGCCAAGCGAAGCGAGCGAAGCTGGATGAAACATGGGTTCAACCACCAACAAGCAAACCCAAAATAACGCAAAGGAAGAATGCCTCCGTGTTTCCATCAATCGCCCGTGATCTGGCCTCTAGGTCCCAGATTGCAATGGTTAGCGAACCTCATGAATTTATTATCGAGAGTGAGGATATAGTTGGCCGAATGTACGATCAGGTCCGGGAATTTGAGTACGATGACGACGGTCTTCAACAGGCTCTGTGTGAAATTTCCAAGGATCTTTTAGATTTGTGGGAACGACATACAACAACCTCACCTTCGGCACAGAAACACTGCAGGACGTCTAGCATAGGTCCGGGGGAATCTGCTCCAAATATTGTGAAAGCCAATTTCCTTGGATCTCTTCTCCTTCCACTCCATCACCCCCAACTTCAACAAAATAGAACCCATGAAGGAAGCTCACCTGCCCGTCTTGGTGCTGTCCGCGCCTTTACGCCTAACAAGCTGAAAGCTAAAACCCCGATTCCCAAGGTCCTGTTTAACTGGTTAAGCCGCCACCATAACACACAACTATCTGACCCCGATGCCGTTCGGGGCTTTCAACCAAATCCCACCGCATCCCCAACATTCTGGGGTGTCGTTCAAACTTCAATATTACGTGGGAATTTATCTTCAGCCATCCAACTTCTCAGCGATTCAGACTTCAATTATGCTAGGTCGGCTATGGAAGATGGCCATGAGCAACCTGGCTACCGAGGGGGCCAGCTCCAAAACATCCAAAAATGTGTCAATAGCGCGATTCAATTGCTTAGCGCCTCCCCAGGCGTCCAAAATAATGATTGGGACATTAAGAGCCTTGACTGGGCGATGTACCGAAGGCAGATCACTGCGGCAATTACCGAACTCGAGAATCTAGCTGAAGGTCAGAACCGCGGTCCTGAGGCACGGGACCAGTTCCAAGCACCAAATTTTGGCATATTTAACCAACGAAACGCATCTTCTTTCTCTCAGTCCACCCGAATGGCTGAGAGCCAAGTTCCTTGGACAATTTATCAGAATTTAAAGACCATGTATAACATCATGCTTGGAGATGTCTCCTCGATCTTAAGCAAATCACAGGACTGGATAGAGGCTACGGTTGGTCTTACTGCCTGGTGGGACGGCGCGGACGATAGTGATATTTCTTCTGGAGAAACAAATCTCAACCGAAGCGTGATGAAGCGTTCTCAGTCGCAAGCTCCTCGTTCAGTAGATTCAAATACAGAGGAAGCATACTTGCGTCGGTTGGACTATTCATTTGCCAACGTAACCGAAAATTTAGGTGACAAAGGATTTCAGGTTAATTCGATGAACTTCATGGAGGTGGGCTTGGCTTCAGTTTTTGAAGGTAACATCGAGGGAGTACTGGAAATGCTACAAACTTGGTCAGTGCCTATCGCGTCTGCTGTTGCTGAAGTTGCAAGCTTTGGCGGATGGCTAGAGACATCCGTTGGCTCCAAACCAATGCCTGGTTTCAATCAAAATGACCTCATGGTTTTGAGTTACGGCAAAAACGAGAAGCCGCTCCGAAAAGATGATATTCTGATTAATTATGCAATGGGACTCTTTGATCGAAAACCACTTGAATGTCCTACAGGTGCGAGGGATGGGTGGGAAGTTGCGCTCGAGGTTCTGAGTCGTCTTGATGACCAAGAGATCATGAAGACTAGAGTTACAGAGCTGCTTGACCGTGTTCCTCTTGAAACATCTGAGCATATGGATAAGGTTGTTCTGCTTTGTGCAGAACTTGGATTCAATGACGAAGGCCGCAAGGTTTCTGAGGTGAGTTCCAATCAAGAGCAATTGTTTTTTCTTTTACCTGTCTTAACTTGTTTTTTTTGTGGCATTAGCGATATGGAGACAAGATAGCAGAGTCATCCGAAGAATACGGAACAGCCCTTATATGTTATGCAAGAGCCCATAGTTACAAAAAGGTAAAGAACGTCGTCGACCTTCTCACATCTTTTTGCCTTGTCCGATCCACCGCATATCCTCCGGCATCTGAGCTTGATGATCAACTTCGATCTCTTCTTCACAACCCAGGAGCCGCGTTATCCGCAATTGCAGCTGTTGACCAAGAGGCGGCTGGCATGCTCCAGTTCTATTTCTGCGGATATGCCGCTGTGAGGCGCTTCTATGACATTCGTGACGAAGAGGTTCATTGCCAAAAAGGGGGACAACCAAAATATCGCCCTCTGGCCAGAAAACGAGCCGCAGCTGAAACTCTTGTTGCGGTCATCCGCAGTGCAGCCGACAGCATCTACGGTGGATTATACGATGGGGAAAGGAAGACATCAGTTCAAGTTGATGGGTTGTTGGTACTGTTAGGGGAAGCTCTTGTGTTCTTAGATGGTATGTTATTTTATCGCCCTTGTTCTCCATCCATTTGTGAATATTCTAATGATGCAATTTCCAGAACCCAATCGATTCCTCACAACCGACCACTTATTAACCGTCCTCGCCGCTGTGGAAGATCTCCAATCGGTTACATCGCGCGTTTATGACCAGTGCGAGATATGTCTACAATCTACCCTCTACCACCATTTCAACTACGACGACATAGCGAACACATCATTTGGTGACGAATCGGTCCGATCTCCGGTATCGTCCTTTGCCAGTCCACCACGCAATCTACTTAAAAAATCAGTTTCATCGCTGACTGCAGTCAGCGGCTTTTCTCTCATCGGCAGTGAAATGCTCGAATCCCAAAGTCGTCAACAGGACGGCGGGCGAACATCCGTTGAGAATTCGGGTGTACTTATTCCCCGCCCAAATTCGAAGCAAGGTGTAGCTAAAGTAAAGAGAGGTTGGGATTGGAGAACGAGAATTAACAGAGATGTCAAAGGGGAGGATATCCTGAGGATCTTGAGGCTTCAGATCGCTAAGGGATTGAGCTTTGGAGCTCTGGCGTCTTGAGGGGAGCCTGCTCTATTTGCCATCCCGTTCATTTCCTTACGAACGATATAAATGTGTCTCTTTTTCTCGGTTGGTTATTTACCTTTCTATATCTATTTTTTTTCATTTTTCTGCTTTTTCTACTTTTGCTTTTCGATGCATAACAGCCACATCTTCCTCTTCACTTTATTCCTTCTTCAAAAATAAAACAATAGTGTGATGCAAGACAAGTCATCAACATGTATATTGCATTTCCTTGTTGCATTTTAACAATTCTTTCCTGTTTTCCAATACACTATGAGCAGGTGAACACATTCGAAACATTGCTGTTGTATGGCTATGAATTTTGTTTTGTGGGCTACATCATTTGATCCCGTTCCTTTTACATTCTATTTTCCTGGTTATACATCAGATCCATCAGATGCAAACAGCATCTGCACTCTACAGAGGTTCTTCACGGTCGTGGTATCCGTCTAAGAATGGGATTCCACTTGAATATCGGATTAATAATAGAATGCAGGGCTGCGTCGCACACATTGGCTCACTCGGAAAGAAAAAGTAAATGGACGGATACATTTGACAGGTTCGTTGAGTAGTAACAATAAGGACGAGGAGACTTGTGAGCATGACAAATTGCCGAAAGGGACAGGCTTGGTCCCAGCTCCAACCTTAATTCGTCGCAAGGATTCATATGCTCCGAGGCTGATTTCCACAGGGCAAGGATTACAGTACCAAGTTGGGCCCTCCCTGAACGGGGAGCAACTAAAGAACCCAACCACGCAGCACACAATAAGAAGACCCGGACAAGAATAAAATAGAACGGATACACAACCCAAACAAACCATGGAATTGGCAAACACCCAGGCTTCAACTAGATCATGGGACCTAGAAAAAGAAAAAGAATCCGGATAAAGTTTGCTAGGTGTCGTATGCCGGCAACCGTGCTTAGGCCAGCCTGATTCAGCTGGCTTGGCTTGATGAATGAATGCACAGGCAGTGCATATTCTCTGTGATTCGATGGGATGTGGTTTGATCAGCGCAGGGAAAATGGGCATTGCGTTTTTAGACTTGTTTTACATTTCAAGTTGTCTGCCAAATATATCATAGTCGCAGAAGTACTCTCCTTTAACGGTGATGGAAACATGGAAGCGGATAGGCAAGCTAAACCCCTCTTATCAACAATATCGTTGGATTGACGATAAAATTCGCCATTTTCGCATTCTTTTTCCAAATCTCCCAACACCAGTTCCGCAGAATAACAGTAATCTGAAGGCATCTACTGAGGGCATCCCAAGCATTGCCTCGACGAGAATCTTCCGTGAATACTTTCGGTATTTAATCCCCTCCTAATGGGGAAATCTCAAAATTGCGCAGCTCCACCTCATCAATAGACATTATTTCCTGTAGTTACGGCGGAGAGATTACTAGTCATCAAATGTTTTTGTCACAATTGCCATTTCGAGGGGTGGGGCCTGCCCCGCGCATGTCATTTTCAGGATATCTATGTCAATGAAATCCTTTGCCACTCTGGAGCCTCTGCAAGGCAGATTTCAGGCCTGGGGCAAGCAGCATTGATTGATGGGACAAACCCCTTCAAGGTTGCTAGTGTTAGCGTGTGCACACAAGCACACACACACACACATATGGGTTCTGGGATATACCTGTAACACAATTCGGATTGTCCGAAATATACGGTCCGAAGATATAAATTTGAATCTGGCCGAATCATACAGGGTATCCAATCGGCTTTTGTGGGGTGCTTGATGAGTAAACGGTAGAAACGGCTGACCAAGACCGCTATTTCAGGACTGGATTGGGATAAGTGACGGTAGATGCTGCCCGCGATAGAGCGGTCAGCGATCCCCCAAAGTGATATTATGCACCTAATCTGCAAGCTACTAGTATACTAGTACTGAAGATTGAATGGTTAGAGGAACCCCGTTCCAGCACAATTGAGGCTGTTCATAATTGCACTGCACTCTCCAGAGCCATAAGCGTGTCCCAAAAACATCTAAACATAACACGCTTCCATTTTAGGAAGTCCTTGCGTTCTATCGCAGTGGATAGTTTGATTTCTATTGGCCGTTATTGTGTAGCGAATGCTAGGAGCAAGCAAGGACAAGCTTGAACCCTTCATTGAGCCAGGCACTAGTATTCATGTGAAGATAAACAAACCCTTGGCGTTACTCTAGGAGAGGAGACAAAAATAAGCAACTCCTTCCGCATTTCGAAATAAAGCCCGCCGCCGTCCTTTACGATACTATATTGCCCCTTAGAAGTTTGAAAGCAGGGGTGGCTGAGTCGGGGCTAGATCTGTGGCGATTGATGTGGCTGCTCTCAGGCCACGATACACTAGTGTATATTAGGCTAGGCGCCTATATGCCAAGGCGTAGGGCTGACCCAACCATGGAGCAAAACTTCGGCTCGCCAAACCAGCCAATCAGCAGAACCACATTGCGACTGCAGAATCCGACCTCCGCGCAGGGCTGACAGACAACTTCGGAATGAGGAACAGCCCTGGATGCATCTGGTGCGACGGAACCCGTAGGGCTGAAGCACCCTCCTTCTCGGGGAATATTTTCTCTATTGAATGCCGCAATGCTTCTTTGTGTCCCTAACACGCTAGTTCCCTTTTTGGCTCTTCGGGATGATCGGTTGAGGTCTTATGCATGCTCTTCCTTGCATGATCTTGAAGTGGCAAACTGAATAAGGTCATACATAGTACACAGCGACGATGCTCCTGCGCAGATGTTCTCGCACGTAGTCTAGTTCTCCTTGCGAGAAGGTCATGACAAAATGGGGTTGGACAATACTAGTACCAATACCATTATAAACCAGATAAGGGTTGCTCGAATTCAGCCGGTGCATGTTCTCAGGATTTCGCGATAATCTGAATTGCCAGGGATTTCATGTGTTCTGTCATCGCTCCAAGCTTCGAGGTTACATCCGTTTTTTGATGTGAATATTGAGGCTTTGGTGACGTGCAGTTCCCAGACATCGTACCATTTTCATTTATTTCTACTGAATTGAGGTTCGTTGAACGGAAGGGGACGGATTCAACTAGTGCCCGGCTGGTCAAGCTGTCATCACACTAGTTCATAATATTTTGTTTTCTGATTGAAATGTAGATTGCAAAACAACAACAAATATCCAAATTCTACTTCAATTGGAATATGATGATATTGATAGAAATGCTGAGCTGGTACCCTCTAGGGATAACAAACAACTCTTCTAAAACAGAACAGAGAATGCCTTTGTTTGACATATACCCCGGCTACTCGTTGACTCAGCTAGAACAAACAGGATCAGGGTTGAAATGTAGCAGTACTGTCGAAATTTTTGATGCCTCCACGGGCCAATGGTGTTTCCTTCCCGTCATACAAGAAAGCTAAAAATTTGTTTTAATAGGCACGAAAGAAAAGATAGAGAAGCGATCTCATGCAGCCAGCCATCCGCTTCGAAGTGCATGCAGGTCCCGCCACCGCTGCTTCTAGGTTAACGGGGGTATAGTAAATATTACCGCTTACTACCATGTTCAAGTACCGGGCGCACAGCCGACTACCTCACGGTGTCAATACCGCAAAACTGCATACCATGTAACTATTCTTGCGTCGGGACCTTGGTCTTACACCAGCCTCAATTAAACGGTCAGATGCTGACTTGCGACAGGCCGCTGGAGTCGGTGGAACGTACCGCCGTTGCTATTTCCAGGGCAGCGGATGACACCGTCGATCACACTAGTCGGGCTGAGAGCCAAGGATGCCCTAGCAAGCGTCTGTCGTGACCAAATTGTGCGCTTTGGCTCAATGGACCTCTCCAGCCTCAGTCTTACCATACACAATACCGAAGTGCCCGATATTCTGCGGGACGTCTTTGGCAGAGCCGTAGTTATCGTATGAGGATTATGTGCGCTTGGGCACTTACCATTTGTCGTGAGTAGCTCCTTGGCAATGACACCACGTTTAGGGAGCTAGTGGTGGATGAACAGGGAACAGCCACAGGTTAACCAGTTAATGATACTAACAAAAGCACCAGCCGAGAGGGGCTGCCTGACGGATTTCGCTGGAAGTGTGACATTCTCATCCCTCCTTTCGCAGGCACTCTGACCCCTCATGGTAACAAGATTCAACCAATTTCAACATGAACTGGCCTGGCTGGCTCGAGCACTATTTTCGGGTATGTCCGCAGTCACTTCCATTTGGCTATGTAGGTCATGACTAGCAGGATATTGCTCTTTACCCACCTCCGGGGGAACGGTCAGTTGCTGGAGGCCAAGTTGGCCGTTTCTTGTCCACTTTTGAACCGTAATTTTTCACCCTCAGGCGGAGCATGATGCAGAATCGGTCCGCGAATTCCAAGCCTTGGAATTGCCTGGGTAGTTTCGTCCCCTTTCAGTTCTAGGCTTGATTGCGACTTATCTCCGCTTATCCAGGCTTCTGCCTCGCGACTCCATGCCTTTGGTATTTGCTTCCAGTTGACTATATATGACACTGTTTGTCACCTCCAACGCATCAGTTTTTCTCATGTCATCCATCTCATTCATACCATTCATTCTTTGAAGTAGAGTATCGTTCTAGACTTTAATATCTTTTATCATTTCCTAGCTATTCTCCTTGTTCTGCATATTTGGTGCTGTTTTCATCGCGTTGGAGGCATTTATACCTGCAACTACGCCATTTTCCAAATAATATCCAATCCTCTGCCGCATTTGCATCTCTTAGCCGTCGAGGGCTTGAACGTCGAACTGTTTCCGCGACGTCGCAATATTTCAATCGTTGCGACTTTTATTCATTCCTCCTTGCGCATTGCTAGATACCGACGATCGTTCTGGGCATAACAGATTGCCAAGTATCAGGAGAACACGGACAGATTTTACCAAAAATAAAAATAAAAAATAATGTGTTACCAAGTTGTTGAAAGGTACTCGGTCTGCCGCTGTCTCTATCACCGCCATGCGGTAGACCCGTGCGAGGCCTATGGTCAACGAGGCCATATAGTGCAGGAGAAAACAGTCCTTGTTGGCTACGCATGCTCAGTCCATTCGGCGCAGAGAACGGATTCCAACTCCCACACAAAACCTGGAATGAACTGGCCTGATTCCGGTTACTCCAGCGGAAAGGGGCCATTTCGTTAGAGTCTTGCTTCTCTGGATTGCAACATGTTCGAGAGAGCTGGAGGTTGGAAGCAACGCGGAGTTAGGATGGCATCCCTGAGTCGGAAAATGCCTCGAGATAGCCACTACGTTACCTGTTGGATATCCAGCATCCAGGATCATCACCGGCTCGAAATCTTGCTAGAGTTTGCTTGAGTGATTTGCGCTGTGCGTTATCGCTTTGAACAGTTCCCGACAAATCCTACTATCGACTTAATGTGTTCTGCGATCTTGAATAGCGGTTATTTTTCGATCCCTATTGATTTTTCGATCCGGGTTTTTCCAGGAATGCAGGCTGTTCCTTCTCTAGATACGCTGCCTACTTCGCCCGTCGTATCTCAATTTCCAATAATACCTTCCCTGTATGCTCTATAAGTGGGCCGACATGGACCATGCCCAACGATTCTGGTCACTGTTCCGTCGACTGGTTCGACCGCTACTCCTCACTCCTGAGGATAAAAGCGGCCAGGGGATGCTTACTCATATGCATCTTATTTCCGCATTGTCTCGCTATTTCGCTCTCAGGTTTCCTTTTTCTCTTTCTTGTTTTCCGGTTTGCTGTCTTAACTCTCAAAGCATATCGTGCTCCTGGAGAGCCGCCGCTATCTTGCTCTTGTTTTACGTGTTTTCAGACTAGTTTGTTTTCTGTCATTCATCATCCATCTCGCATCATTTAGTTGGATTGAATGTTTTTCATTTTTTCTGTTTATTTGCGGTTTTATACATTAGAAAGCATATAGAAATACCCAGGCAATGGCGGGTGGATGAGAGAAGGAGCTTGGTTGCACATCACATACAGTTTCTCCTTGCTGGCCGAGGAGCATATAACAACTCCCTCCTGTCTACCTGCCATTTCGCCTACTCCACCATCAATGGATGGGATGTCGCAACGAGCCAGCAAAATCATAATGACAACATGACATGTGGAACGTTTGAAATGTATGAAGGGAAAGGAGCAGGTGACAAGCTCTTTTTTGCTACGAGTTTGCTCTCTTTTACTTAATATAAAAATCTCCTGTCTTGGGCGCTTTTCATTTTGTTTCTTCCGTGCCTTCTAATTTAATCTATAATTTTACAATTGTTTTTTTTCTCTTTCTCTTTCCCCTTTTTTTTTTCCGATTTTATGTCTGAGACCGTCATCTCGGTTTACTCCTCCAACTGAACCTCTTACTCCAGCGCAGGCTCGCTGGAAATTTCAATCTTGCCTCATTGGCTATCATGATAACCCGGTTGGACGGGGTGCAGTGCACTTCTACTTCATAATCTGCATGTGGGCAGGTTACGGTCAAAGCCCCCGTGCCCCATGTTTGCGCCCGATTTCTGCTGGCTTAGACCACCGGCCCGAGACAGGATTTGAAAGGCTAAGCACGCAAAGGCAAGAAAATTATTTCGGGCGTTGGAAGACGGGGAGAAGGGTCCCGTAATTGATCCGCCTTTTCTTTTACTGGTGTATGTTTGTGTTTAACCCTTGAAGGGGATTCGGCATTATCGGTGGATTCGATCAGATTTCGGGAGGTAATGTGTGGCTTGGATCTCTTGTGTCGTTTCTCGCGCTGGGTGTGAGATAGCTATGGAGCCAATGATATTTCCCTTCTTCCACCGTTTTGTTGCTATGATGGGCTAGGTGGGTTAGTTGTTGATCAGAGACCGGCGCATTGATTTAAATATAGACACGCCTGTGATATTATTTTTTCCTGCGATAGCTATTTAGTTTCCGCACTAGTAACAACGGTCGAGTATAATTATAGACCAACAATGTTATTTGCTTACTACACTACTCCGTATTTAGAATATATTCGAATTTTGGCCCGTATTAAACGTAAATTATTATCGGGTGGCGAGTGGATTTATACAAAATGAGCAAATATTTACACCCTCGCCGTCTGGAACGGGATTCATTGATGTGACCCTCAAAGAATACTACTAGTGGCAATACCCTTGTGCTGTAATTTTTCAATAGGTTGGATGGTATTTTATAAAAAAATAAAACGAAATAAAATAAGCAACATTAAAATCATTTCTGGCGCCCATCTTGACTAGGGAAAATATTGTCACTTTGCATACTGCTCAGAACACCATACAATATGCAAGGGCACATATTTCAATCTAATATCCCAAAATTCAGTTGGTCCTTTCTATTCCTTGCGAAGAGTTGACTAAAAGATGCCATGTTTCTGAGCCCTGTCCATACTTCGCGCAATGCTTGCTTTCGGGCTGCGGGTGGGTGAAGGAGGCGGTGGCTAATCGGGGATTCTCGAGTTAGAGAGATCCCCGAAAATATGGTTAAATAGAGATTGGCCGTTGCTTGTAACTGAGCAAGCCGAGACAAAGAACCACTTGGCTAACAGATTCGGACATTCTGAGGACGGCTGCATCCGTGAGCTTTCCAGCTGTGGAGATGGGAAATATCCGGTTAACTCTTTTGATTTAGTCAGAAAACATGTGAGAAAGTGTGCCTCTTCGCACTCAGTGTAATTTTGGAAATAGAGAAATTTCTCTGCTCCGCCCTGCTCAATGCTGTTGATGATTCTAGCGGCTCCGCCGTCAGGAGAGATAATACCCCGGATTTATATAGCAGGGTTTCAAGAACATGGGACTTTTCAACATGAGCTATATAACCCTAGGGAGCCTAAAGTCTCGGGGTGTTCCCTGCCTTTCCATTATAAATCTCTCCAGGATGTGGTCATCAATACCATGCTGTTTTCAATAAATTTTAGTTGTGTTCTCCATATACAACTTATTGAACTTTTGGTGAAATTGAGAGAACGGACCCACTTGAAGGAGTTATCCAGCACAGTCTGAATTTCCGACCTCAGTTGTACAACAATGTTCCTCCCCCTTCGACTTTAGAACGTGGTGGAAGTGGCTGGGGTAGAGATGGTTGTGGTTCCGCACAAGGGGTGGTAGAGGTGGTAGAGATGTCAACAATAGTCAGGGAGCCACATCCACCTAAAGACTTGAAGGAATGAATTTTTTTTTCCCTCTCATGATTGAGTTGAAGACTTGTACACATGTGCTGGTAGGAAAAGGAGGCCTGTTTGTACTGTACATGCTATATATACCTAGGTATCTTACTAGGGCGTTGGGATAGACATACTTAATCCTGTGTTTTCCCATATATCATGATATGATGTCCTATGATGGCATTTGCACTATGTCATGAACGTGTTTTATGATTATGACATGATGGTTATGGTGTATGGTTAATGGTGAAGTGGTCAAAGCCAGATGACAGATGAAGAGGAGCGACTTGCAAGGTGGAGGTCCATGCTTCAACAAAGTTCCATGAGGGCTTAAAGCGTGGATATCTGCCAGTTTCATATGTTGAGCAATAACAAAATATGCATCAGTCACACTGCTATGAGTTGGAATCGTCACATAGAACCCGTGAGATCCGTTTGGGTCCTGAAGGCCGAATTGATTTTTCGAATTGTTGAGACCACCACGCAGCCTTGATGGCCAGGTACCGATTTTAAGAGGATATCGGGCTGAAAACTGGCCACGGGATGTAGAATCTCAATGTCGCGAGGAGATGCATTTGAAACTGCTCTTCGCCATCAATACACTGATAGGATATGGGGAAATTGAACGTTGCAGGCCCTCCCGTGTGGGGAAGCCAGGGGGTTAGCCATTACGCCGAAAGAATCAACTTTTATGGAAAGATCTCCCATCTTGGGATATGTACGGGCTGGACTGTATATCATGCATGATTTTTCATGTCCTTTCAATGGTGAATCGAAAACCATATGACCTGAGAATACGAGTCGGAGGTGGAGGGGCAACTCGAGCAAGATTGTAAGTTGAGACCTTATTCCAGTAACCCCTAAATGTTCAGCAAACGGAACCTGCAGTTGTTGACATGCCATGCAGGACGATGCTAGGGCGGGCTAGTGCTGCGTGATGCCTAATATGCAGTATGTGATGCTTCACGGGACCCTGTTGATCGCCCAAGAGGTGGTAACTCCACAAAAGATAAAATTGATGAAGTGTGGGAGTCAAGTGGAAACGGCGTTTGCTAACTTTTCACACGACCCCTTTACCTCCAAGATTATCTCCCGTTGAAATCTCTGCAGCTGGCGCGGACCACGCTCTGCAGTGAACGCCCACGATGCATCCTGGTTCCTGAGAGGCCAATGGCTTCCTCGAGGCGGCAGGGAGGGCTCGGCCGCGGCGAATGGCTCACAGCGATGGCTGGTTAGTAGCTCTTCAGGGCAAATAACTTACCAGGGACTTACTCTTAAACCTATCGCATGAAAAGAAGATTACTGGGATGGCGTCTGACGAAAGCACAGATTTTATCGATCCAACAATATGGCCTGCGTTACGTATGTCTGATTGGCCTTGAAAGGCTGGAACATGCCAGCCAAAGCTTGCTTGGGAATGTTTGCGGGCGCCCGCCACGACGGCCAGCCCAATCCCAGCTCTACGATCCGCATCATCTAGTGCGCCGAGCAAGCTCGTGTCCATTGGCCGCTGGGCCTGAACCCCCACCAAACTCAGAGAACACGGACGATGGCGCCAGCGGCTTCGCTTTGAGGCGACGATTACAGAACACTTTTTACCTTCGCAAACGCTGTCCATCTCCATCTCCCCCCTCGTCTCGAGATTTCATCAAGAGAAATGGGATACTGTTGGTGTTGATGTACGACGACCACCACCATATGAAAATCTCACTGTTCGCCATCGCGAAAGAGCCCATAAAGGTTCCATAGGGCGGGAAACGATCCTCCTCCACTGTTGCCCCATCGTCGGTTTTACCGTATGAATCAAGTCCATGCCATTTCGCAATCGTAATGAATCGGTCGAAGCAGAGAAAACTTGAGGAGCCGAAGAAAAATGTCTCCACCACCTGCACCAACTGCCGTGAACGGCATTTGAAATGCGATGGCGGGCCTGTATGCTCGCGTTGTCGTGCGGATGATAGACAGTGTGTGTTTGTCTTGTCAAGACGAGGTCGACGACCCAGCATTAAGCACGGTGCCATCAATAAGGCTGCGCGACTCTCAGACTTGCGTAGCAGCACCAGGTCAGAAGGAGAGAATGTCGAGACGGCCTCCGAGTTGACGATCCCTGAGGGAAGCAATCAATCTTCATCTCGTTCGAGTGAGTTTTCTCTCTCTCTCCCTCCCTCCCTCCCTCACGCGCTATGCCGATATTTGGCATGCGTCATTGAGATTTTGCGTGTCTCAACCCCTTGTATTGAATAACCCTTTAACTCAAACCACACTCTCTAGACTCTCAGCTCCGCCGATGGATGACTGATGTGCCGGATCGCTTCGATTCGGTCGATTTTTCGAGTACGTCGGATGTAGAGGAGGTCCTAGATGGATTTCCAGCTATAAAACCGGCTAAAATCGTTCATTCCGCACATTTACTTGATATATTCTACTCTCGTGTATTCTTTTCCCATCCGTTTATTTTGCCCCGCAAATACCTTGTCGAGGAATTCGAGCGGGGTGACTTGGGACATTTACAAGCAGCGATTGAGTATATCGCATCCTTTCACGATCCTGCAATGCAAACGGGCCATTTCAGAGACGCTGCAAACTCGGCATTGTTAAATAGAAGTTTAACTCCCAATGTGTATATGGTTCAAGCGTTACTTTTGTTTGCCATTGCTCTGCACTTTGGGAAGGAATCAACCCTCGCCAGCTCGACCCTGTCGCAAGCCATTGAGCTTGCTGTCGAGCTGGGGATGAACAACCGCCAGTTCAACACGGGAGATGTGTCTTCTGTCTACGAGGAGAGCTGGAGGAGAACATGGTGGGAGCTCTATATTTTTGACGGTTATTTGGTTTCTCTCCGGCTTAGAGCTCATTTCACTTTGCACTCGATACCTTCAGACGTGTTGTTACCATGTGATGACCTGGAATATGTGACAGGAGTATGGAGCTTCTCCCAAACTTGCCGTCCTTATGAGTTTTCCTATTTAACTCGCTAACACGGCCATAACAGAAAATCCCGCCGTCCCGTTCGCTTGAGGAATATCAAACGAAAATATGTCCCGCGTTTTATGATGATAGATTCTCATCCTATACTTGTCGCATTGATTCCGTGCGCATATTTGGTATGGCTTGTAGAGTTGTGTCCTCCTTGCTTTTGGATAGAGAATGCCTGTTTGCTAACACCATAATATACAGGTAAACTACAAAGGCCAGACCAGCTTTACGGGCTGTCATTGTCACCCTCACCCCAGTTGTCGCCTGTCTCTGCATCCAATAGCTCCATTAATCAGGCCAGCGTAATAGTCACACAGTCCGATACTACGACCCCCTCAAACGAAAGTAAATGGGAGAAAATCTCAGCTAATCGACTAGCTCCCCTCCCGAGATCCTGCTCCTCCTCGGTCCAAAGCCATGATGACTACCATAGCCAGCATTCAGGCACAGCCCAAAGAAGTACAAATGCAACTGAGCGTATCGCATTTCAGCAACCTGAGCCCGATGAGTCGAGATTTCCTCAACAGGATGTGCATCAATCCCCTACCGTAGGCGAACCCAGCATCTCTCCCGAACCACAGCCAGCTCAGCCGTACTTACGGCGGCCCTTGAAAAGGGCAGGAAGTGATTACTGGAGTTTTATGCCGTCAAGGTTTGATAAATCATGGGATGACTTGTCCGAGACAGTATATGACTTTGGGGGATTCGCCGATTCGCCGTACTCTTCAGCAACAACAAACTCCCTACAATCAGATAACTCGGAACTAAACATTAGCTACGACACGTGGCTAATAAAATTACCCCTCGACAAGACTTTCGGCATTGTGTCTTCCAACGCTCACTCAACACTATATCTCGGGGGCGAAATCCAAAAGCTCTTCGCAATCCCAAAGGGATGCGAATTTTTCGGTTTAAACGGCGAACAGATGTCTCCATTTTTTTACCTCCCTTCACGCTCCAATCCCAAACACCCACCTGCCCCAAAATGGTGGAATGCTGATTTCTTCATCCCTGGCACCAGAACTTTATCTCCAGAAATCCTTTCCCGGTTCGAAGGGCCTCTAGCTACCCTGCTTCCAACACCTGCGCAGTTGAACTACCCACATCCATATTGGATCGACACGGTCCCCATACCTCAACTTCGCGAAGCCATCATCATCGCACTTTACCATGCGCCTCACCTGCTCGATGAGATGGAGTTAATCATGGATTTCTGTGACGCTGGTGGTAAGTTCCGGGGCGGGGGCCACTTTTGTGACCCAAAGAATTGGGAGATAGGTGATAATTTCTGGCTCAAGTGGGGCTTCCTGGTGAGTCCTGATATGATGCGCCAGACGGATCGATGGAGGCGTATGCGCGGGCTCCCAAGCATCACCACGTCGGGGAGGCCGGGTGATCTTGCGATAACCGGTATTCCAGGAAGACGTTCAAAGGTTTTTAATTATGTGCCGGAGGAGGTTTAAGCACCACTAGCACTGCCACGGCCCCTCTATTCTTTTGCATTAATGGCAAGGGATAAAGGGGACAACATCTCTAAAAATTACCGTTTGGATGGATTGACAAGATTTGACATCCCTTTCGTTTCGTTGTTTCGCTTGTGGGTCTCTCGCTTTCACCCCCTCTTCAGCTCATGGCTATAGGTAGTGTTTCGTGTTTCTCTCCTTTCCCCCTTTGTTTGCTGTTTCTTATCTGACAAACAAATGAAGAAACAAGAAAAAAAAATTCCCCCAAAAAATTTCATGATTGCAGGGAGATTTAATGAAGCTGGATCAAGAAATACCCAGAACGTTTGTCTCTTCTCCTTGTGATCTTCTCTTTACACCTACACTTCATGCTGTTGTTATTAGTATGATTAGTCTTGGGAGTATTTCTGGACTTTTTATTTTTGTCACTCTTCTTCTTTTTTGACACAAATTACTGGTACACCAACTGAGGAGTCTGTTTCCATCCCCCCAGGCCTTCCTCAAAAGTGTTGAAAACCCAACCCTCAAATCAAGAAACCATGTCTCGATACTTATTCCCAGTTCCCAAATAAAAATGGCTGTCGAGTGCCGGTATCGAATTGATGTCACCAGATTTGAAGCTTACCAGGAACGGGGGACTGGTACCGACATCAGTCAGGAAGGAGAGACGCTGCATATATATGTGTTGGAAGCAGCATAAATACGCAAACAGGAACAATGCAGAGAAAAATATCTTAAAAATAATGAGCTCTCTCTAACTTCATAATGAAAGTGCAGACAAGCTTCGCAAGAGTAAGATAATATAATTGGACAAAAAAGGGGATCGATTGTTTATTGATTTACCGAATCACCCAATGGATGAATCGCCCTGCAGAATTTCCCCCACCTAACCAACCCATGTCTCAAAGCATTCGAGCGTTCCAGTTTTCAGTCTGAACTTTGAGAGAGGCTCTAGTTGGGCAGGTAATGGTGTTTATCCTGGTGGACATTGGCGTCCTTATGTCCAGGACTCTTTCAATGCGAAATAATATGGTGGGGATACTGGAACATTACCAGATCCGCCTCAGCCGCCTCTCTCTCCATCAGAAAACTCTGATGAAAAGCTGAGAAAACCCAAGCAAGCGGGTGTTACCCATATATCTAAATGAATACGTCTTATCGCCACAGCGATTCCAATTCCTGAGGTTGACATTGGTGTAAAATTGCGTTGGGGCGAGAGGGCGCGCCCACTTTTCGAAAATCTTAGCTCTCACATTAATTGATCAAAGCCTAGTTAGTTTCTGTCAAAACCATGTATTATTTTCTTTTCCATGGAGCCTTCCCCCCTGAAGAACTGAATCGGCAAATGCGTTGAAGGATCTAAGCCGTCCAATTGTCCCATCAACGCAAACTGAACCTCCCAATCGCGCAACCTCCCCCCCCTTTTTTTTTCTCGCCTTTTGCTGCATACCGAAATGGCCGAGATTGAGCGAAGGAAACTTGGAAAAAGGGGGATGATTGATAGGTTTTTATTAGAGCGGGCGAATCAACGACACAATCTGGCAAGCAGTAGTAAGGAGAATAATAATATAGTAAAATTGAAATTTTAAACCGGGGCTTTGTTTTTTTTTTTTTTTTTTTTTTTTTTTCAAAAATAAAGAAAGAAAGAAGGAAAGAGAAAATACGCCGATCCGTGAGGTGCGGTGCATCCATACATATAAAATCGACTTGATTTTCTTTCTTCTCTCCCCTGTTGCATGCACTGTACATACACTACGTACTCCAAGGTAACTTCCCCCACAAACATGAGAATCTACAGTACATGGTTAGGTGTGGTGACAGAGACTCTCCCACCGACAAAGATATCCCATATATAGATAGATAGATAGATAGATAGATACCCAAGATCCCAAAACGGGGCAGAGCCGGAACGGAGAGGGAGAAGGGGGAGAGGAAGGGAAAGTATGTATGCACAGCACAGGACAGGACATACAATATGTTGTTGTTGGCTATCTTTTGTCGAGCGTAACCTGTTGGAATTACCATCCTAGCTACCGCCGATGGATCGCATCGCGTTTTGACGTCAGCTACATACATAACTACATGCTAGTACTGCATGTGCGTTTCATCTGAGAGCATCCACAAGTTAAACTGAGATGATGGCAATTGACGCAGTGATAAGCACAAGCTGGCTTCATGGGGGTTTCATTCAATCCATTTTCTTTCGTCCCCATATTTCATATTTCATGTATTATTTATTTCCTCCTCCGCCTTCCCCCTTCCTCCCTTTCCCTTCCTTGATTCTCATCACAAGGAAAGGATATGGGGAAAAAAACAAAAACACTAAATACACTTAAAAACAACTTTCACGAAAACGAGCCGATTTCTTTCTCACCGTCTTCATCCCCAACCACCCCCACGCCACCCCACCTCCTGCGTTCTCCCTCAAATACGTCAAAAAACTCCCAGTCATCTCATCCCGACTTGCAGGGCACAGAGGGTTGAATCTTGGAGGGAGAGACCTCTGTAAATACATATACATATATATATGGATGTGCCAAGGGGATGGGAAGAGTTGCACCAAGTCTGGGAGCGACTTCACACAAGAAATTAAAAAGAAAAGATAGGTACACGAAAAAAAAAACGGGGACAGGCAAAAAACTGTAGCATTTGCAATTTCGTTAATGAGGCAGAAGGGCAAAAATGCAGAAATCAAAAATTGGGGGTCCCCCCCGAAGGATTGGCATGTTGGTGGGGTGGGGGGGGGGGGGGTTTGTTTTCAGGAGTGATGCAAATGGTTTGCGTGCGTGTGTGCAATGAAACAAAAAACACTTGTTCTGGTTTTCTTTTTCTGAATGACTTTTTTTTGTTTTTTTTTTTTTTTTCCAATGGTGGGTTTGTTTGGAAAGGGTTGTTTGGGGGGAAAAATAACAATAATAATGAATCATCGAGTTTGTTGTGATTGGCGATGGTGATTTGAAACATTGATATATTGTGGGCAAACAAGAATCGAATGATACTTAAGTATCCGGTTTTTGGCGACAAGAAGAATTGGGCGATTCGCGTTAGAGTGGCATTCTTTTTCCCGCGTGTGGAAAGGCAGTAGTACATTGACGCTGAGCTGTTTTATTGTGGCAGCGTGTCTGTTGGTTTGAATGCAAGGATGCATCGATGGAAAGTAACATCGTTATTATTCGATGCAAGAGTTGGAGGAGAAAACTAGTCAAAAGAATGGACAAGGCAGAGGGGGAAAAAATATCAAATAACGTGTTGAGTGGCGAAATAGGTGGTAAAAGTTCACCATGAAAGATGGTTGTTCCCAGTCGAAAGAAAGGGACAAGGTGGGAATGGCAATTTTGATATTCAGCTCTGATGCATAGAATTTTTTCAATCTTGTTATCCAATTTTGAACTTGTAGACATTTAAGACAAAAATCAACTCCTGGCAGACGGTACTTTCACTGGGGTCATGGATAAAAATGGCAAAGGGAGCGAGGACGGAGTTTGCATGCGGACAGACGGGTCAAAGGTTTCCGGAATCCGTCAAGTGGAGAACAGGGCGTGTTGGGGGATGCGCAGAACGAAGTTGACAAGGAATTCATACACTTGAAGCGCAAGGCGATCATCTATGGGAGACGTAGTGGGGGCGGCGGGCAATGGGGCGGGCTTCGCGATATTCTTCCTCCGAGTCGCTGGAGCAGATATCGGAGTCGGAGGCCGGGGATTTGCTTCCGCAGCGGCTGCCTCCACAATCGATCTTGACGCGATCTCCCTTGCGGGTGATTCCGTATCGTTCACAGCTGCAGACGGAGCTGTTGTCACTCAAGGAGGAGAGAGAAGATGGCGACGAGCTGTCTGAGCGAGAAGAGATCGAAGAGCCAGTTGAGGAGGGCGGGCTGGAGGAGAGATCCGACTCGGAATCGGACATATCGACACTGGCAAAGCGTCTGGCAAGTTCGCTGACGGTAGCGGGAGGAGAGTAGTGGGGATCCCGAATTTGGCGGGAAGCGTAAGGCTTGGAGGGCTTCGGGGAGAGGATCTTGGAGGGCGAGAGAGCGCGGCCCTTGATTGGCCCACTATGTGACTGTTTGTGAGAAGAGTTCGTGCTGCTGCGGGCTCCGCTGGGAACATCCAGGATGTTGAGCTTGCGGCCAGTGGTGGGCTCGACAGTGTATTCCGCAGTTGGGTCATGGGAGACATGGTAGCCGTCCATGATGTACTAGTGAGAAAAAGTAAGTATGGAATCCACGCCTACTACCGCCAACAAAGGGACGATGTTTCTGTATTTTGTTTTTGTACTTACGTAGTACCAGTATCGCTGTCCCAGCTGGAGAGAATTCCCCTGGAAACGGAAAGTTCCCTTCCACGAGCCCGGTTTGGCGGAAGCATCCTGAGAGAGCGGGAGCTGCCCGGTGTAGTTATCCCACGAGCCGAGGAGATGGATGGTCTTGACATTGGGAGAGGTGCGGATGGAGAAGCTAAGTTGAACGGCGGCCATTTTTTCTTTTGATAAATTCCGAATATATTAAGTATATTAAAGGGGGTCAAAAGTGGTAAGTAATAGTAGTAGTTATAATGAAGGTACGGGGATTGCAAAAATATATTAATGACTGGGGATTGCAGTTAAAAAACGACAAGAATAATAATGGTGGAAATTATAGTTAAAAGAATCGAATATATATATATATATATGTGTTCTATCGAAAGCCAGGCAAAGGACTACCAGAGTCGCTTTTTCGGAAAATCTTTGGATCGATAAAATAGAGCGGTCGGGTCTTGCAAGTAGGAGCGTTGAAGTGAAGAGCTATTAACAAACAAGGACGTCGAACCGGCGACGAACAGTGCGATTGAGTCGGGAAGGTTGAATTAATTAGGAGGTACCGTAAGCGCGAGGAAAGAAGAAGCACAGCTTCTTTTCAAGACTGGAAGTACTAGAAATAGAACAAAACGTAACGGGAAACAAAGGCACCTCGAAATTAACGGAATAGCGCTTCACAAGACAAACAAGACCTGCTGAGGAAGGAAGAGAGAGAGAAAAGGAGAAGAGGAGAGAACGAGCAGCAGCCGAGTGTCTGTGATATATATACATACACTGTGTGGGCCAGTGTGGATCAACAGCGATCAACAGTGAATGAAGGCGGGCGGGGGTTGGCCAAAAATAGAACAGCCATCACATCCGCTAGGCTGCATCGGGCTGGCGGGCCCAACCTTGTTTTGTCGACTCCGCTGACATAATCCAACCGGGCGGGTAGTCGGGTCCTGCCATTGGCCCGTGACGGCAGGTGGGGCCTGTGGGGCGAGCGGGGCCCCGAGCCAGCCCAGCATCGGCCAATGGGATCCTGGCAGAACCCTCGGGCCAACCAGCGCCTGGAATCGTGTAATCGTGGAATCGTGGATGCTCGAATCGTCGAATCGAGGAGGTCAACCTTGGAGGAAAGAAGGGAAAAGGCATCGCACGCACTTGCAGTCACAGCTCGCTAGTCCTGATTCGGGGTTGAATAGCAGTGCACACCAAGGTTGCTGCACCAATCACCCAATCAACCCGGGAACGAGGCTGCTGTCCGGATGGATTCGTCCCTTCTTGCTTGAGGGAGAGCATTGCTGCATTATTGCATTATTGCATTCCTGCATTCCTGCGCTACTGCCGTCATCTATCCCCCCATCAACCTCCCCCGCTGTCCCTCAACGGGCGGTTACACGTACGCAGCATCCCCCGTCTCAATAACCTCTCCGATTCGAAGCTCGTGAGTGCATGAAAGAAAAGCCCATGAGAATTCTCCCTGCTCATTGCCACGGGGGGATATTTCTCCATCTCGCACTGGTATCGACCTCTACTCTTCTCCAATACCTCCATCCACTGTGAGTGGTATAGTTATACGATGCCTACTCCGTACAGTAGTAACATTCAATACATTAGTTCATAGTCCCCAAATCACCATGCCCCATGGTTCAAACGGAGGAACGAGACACGGCACAGCCAAACCCCCCCCCCCCCCCCAAAAGTCCCTGAACAAATCAGCGAGGTGAGAATGCTCGTTGGCTTGCAGTCTTGTTCGAGTTGACAGGTAACTCGTTAGGGGCTTTGGGTTCTCGTCTAGCTCCCCCTTTCCCCCGCTCTCGCTACGTAAGAGGTCATTTGGAGCTGTTTCCTTGTTGTTCATGCACATTAGTGACAGATATGGAGGTTGCAGAAGCGACATGAATTTAACGGGGAATTCAACAAATTACTATGACCTGATTTGTATTTTCGCCCTTTTTTTTTGGATGTATCGTAAACCATTGTTTGACAAAAATAGGACCAAAGCGTTTGCTTGCACGAGGAAACACGAGAAACACGAGAAACAAAACCCCCCGATTTTGTAGGAAACTGAGAAAAAACTGTCTGAACTACTAGGTTTGTATCTAATTAGGTATTTCCCTTCCATCATTTTGCTTGCATTCCAAATTTCCCATGGCCTTCGCTTTTTCAAAACAGCAATAGAATAGGAAACAAAAAAAAAAAAAAAAAAAAAAAAAAAAAAAAAAAGAGAAAGGGTGCAGGTGCTGAATAACGCCACGAACAATGCCAAAGGAAGATATGTGTATGGGGTTTGCCTCTTGTGTTGTTGAGTTAAGTACCTCGTTTTTTTTTTCTTTCTTATTCTTTTTTTTTCTTTTTTCATTTTTCTTTCCTATCCTATCTTCGCATAAGGAAGGATACAGTCTCGCCAAATGCCATGGGAGCCAGAAAGGCAGGAAGAGAGAAGGTAAAGGGAAAGGCAACAAGGTGAAAGAGAACCTGTCAATTAAAAATACAACCTTGTCTTGGGGGAAACCCTTGTCCCTTTCAAGCGTGCATTACATTGGTAGTTCGCAACTACTGGTGGTGGTGGTGGTGGTGCGGTGCGTGCGGGGCCAAAGATTGGATGGCCAACCCCCCCTCGGAAAATAGAACGCATAAACATTCGCTTGGGGCCCAGCACTACCGTAATGACACCCCAGACCTCTTCGTAAACATCCGTGCCGCGATATTCATCGACATCAACTCCTGGAAAAGAAGCTTGGCGGCGTAAGGAATGTGGACCTGCGAGATCTTGTTCTTGTTTTTGCAAGCCCGACATTCAAAGTCGCCCTTCTTTAGTTTCCTATTTTGATGCTCGGGTTAGTTTTTATACATTCGAGGGAGAAGCAGAAGCAGAAGCAGATATAAAGGAAAATATGAAATCAATTTTGTTTCAATGAAAAATGGAAACTTACGCAATGGGTGTCATCAGCCCACATATATCGCAGATGTGGACACGGAATGGATCAGATACGTCAAATAATCTTTCCTTGAGGAATGCACTTGCACCGTGAGCAATCATACAATCGCGTTCCATCTCTCCGAATCGAAGACCACCATCTCTCGCCCGACCTTCGACGGGCTGGCGTGTGAGAATCTGGGTTGGGCCACGTGCGCGTGCGTGGATCTTATCATCGACCATGTGTCGTAGACGTTGGTAGTAAGTTGGACCCAGGAAAACCTGGGCAACCAGCTTTCGACCTGTGTAGCCATTGTACATCACCTCGAAGCCGCGGGACTGATATCCGTGTTCACGGAGCAAGCTGGAGATGGAATCCACCGTCACGTCTGTAAACGGCGTCGCATCACCTTCAAACCCACGTAGTGAAGAAACTTTGCTGAGCTGGCACTCGATCAAATGAGCAATGGTCATTCGAGAAGGAATAGCGTGGGGATTGATAATCAGGTCCGGAACAATGCCCTCGCGGGTGAAGGGCATATCCTCCTGCCGATACGTAATGCCAATGGTACCTTTTTGGCCGTGCCGAGATGCGAATTTATCCCCGATTTGAGGAATCTTCGTCGTTCTCATCCGAACCTTGACGAATTTCAGATCATCGTTGCTCGTGGAGACCAAGACCTGGTCGACGATACCGCTCTCAGTACTCCGCAGAGGAGTAGAGACATCAATTTTGGTATGTTGCTTCGTCCGCTGACCTAGCTCTTCTGCCTCGGGTGCCAAGGGAGCTGTTTTCCCGATAATGATATCCTCACCCGACACACGAACACCGGGGGCAACAATACCGTCGTCATCAACCTTATCATAAGTTCCATGTTTCATGCGAAGGGTATCCGATCTCATGGGTTTCTCAAATCTTTCAACAACAGTCATGCCAACCATCTTCTCGGAGTCGGTGTACGTTCGGTAGAACAGACTCCGGAAAAGACCGCGATCGATACTGCTCTGGTTCATGATAACAGAGTCCTCCTGGTTGTATCCGGAATAGCAAGCAATCGCCACGATAGCATTTTGCCCAGCAGGAAGTTCACGGAATTTCAGGAACTCCATAGATCGTGTCGTAGCAAGTGGCTTTTGCGGATAGTACAAAATGTTTGCCATCGTTTCCATCCGTTGGTCGAAATTTGTAAGGAAGACACCCATGGCTTGCTTACCCATAGCAGATTGGTATGTATTACGAGGGGATTGGTTGTGGTCGGGGAACGGAATGATGCTAGCACAGATGCCTAGAATCATACTGGGGTGAATCTCACAGTGAGTCCAAGTATGTGTTTTTTGACTAAGGGTGGATCGGACACGTCGGTTAGGGTCGTTGTTATCTTCTTCAGGAAGACTAAAGCCTGCTTGTAATTGTTTCGACGTTTCAAGGTCCTCCGGTGTCATGACAATCATAATGGTTTCTTCCTCCTCTGCATCCACATACTCAACGACACCGGATTTAACAAGACCGTCCCAGCCAAAATACCGCTCTCTGCGCTCCTCAGGATCCAAGTCTGGTGGAAGCTCTTTGTCCGCTTCAAGTTTGTGGATGTGCTCTTTAGATAGTACCAGGGAGCCGCAATTTTCACTCTTCGGGTCATTCTCAACCACGAAAAGGGGGCGACAGACTCGTCCAGCATCGGTGAAGATCTTGAATTCCCGGTCTCGAATGTCTCGTACCAAACTGACTTCATGCGAAATCATGTTCCGTCGTCTCAACGATTGGACTGTACTTACAAGGTGAGAAGGGTCTCTATGGACTCCCACCCACACGCCGTTGACAAAAACCTTGGTAGCATTCGGCGACACTTGAGGCTCAAACTCCTCTAGGACTTCCATATTGCGTTGAATCATGAAATCAATAATCGGCTCGCTCGGTGTACCAACAGTGATGCAACACATCAGAGCCAAATTCTTAACAAGACCACAAGCTTGACCTTCCGGCGTTTCAGCTGGACAGACAAGACCCCAATGAGTGTTATGAAGTTGTCGAGGCTTAGCAATTTTGCCATCACGACCAATTGGCGTGTTGGTTCGGCGAAGATGTGAAAGTGTAGAGGCATATGTGTAACGATTAAGCACTTGCGAAACACCAGCCTTGGAGCTAGCCGCCTTTTTCTGCTCGCCCCAGTTACCTGTAGCAAGAGCATACTTAAGACCACCGGATAGGGTACTAGCCTTCACACCAATGTTCAGATATAATTGCCGATTAGTTTCCACGCATCTTTGGACGTATTTGTAAAGATCCTTCGTGACTCTCATGAACAGAATTCTGAAAAGGTTGGCGAGTAGTGGACCGGCCAAGTCAAGTCTCTTCTTTCCAAAATGATCACGATCATCGACATCTCGACGACCAAGAGCGCATTGAAGAAGTCTATGCACCATGTATCCCAAGAAAAATGCTTTCCGCGTCTCGCTACCTTCACTCTGTGAGATATGAGGAAGGAATTCCTTCTGGATAATATCCCTCGCGTATCTAACCCGCTTTTCGTGGTTCATGCTCGTAGGCGAAGAGCCTCGCTTACTTATGAAGTCAAGAGCTACTTCGCGATCCTGGATAACGAACCCTTCCTCGATACATGGCTTGAGCATTTCCAGCATTGGTGTATCGTTCCGGTCATAGCAAATATGATTGAGGATATCTTCGTCGGACACCACACCAAGCGCTCGGAACACAACAACGATCGGGATGTCGGTTTTGATGTAAGGGAGGGTAGATCGGATCGTTGGGCCAAACCCGCCCTTGGAGGTGTCACCCTTACCGAAAAGCTTTATTGACAGCTGAGACAATATCCTGGACCCTTTCTCAACAGCACTTCGGATTTCCGCGACGTACGGTGTTGGGCTTGGAGGAGCTTTCTTAAAAACTTGAACAATATTGCCTGCACTTCGCTCCTGCGCGATAAGAACCTTTTCACTGCCGTTTATAATGAAATATCCACCGGAATCGTAAGGACACTCGTTCCAGTTGTATAGCGATTGTTCATTTAAATCCTTGAGGATGCAGTATTTCGACTTCAACATGATCGGCATTCTCCCGATGAAAACATTCTCTTCTTCTGGCTCATCCTCGTTCAGAGCTTTCGGTTCCCAGTGCAAATATGTTCCTCTACTCCGTCTCTCCTCATCGTTATCCTCTTCGCCTTGCTCAGCATCATCGCGCTCGGCAATGAGACGCTCTCGTCCTTCCGTGACTCTCTTCGTAATCCCAAGGTAGAGGGGACTGGCATATGTGAGATTTCGAAGTCGCGCCTCCTGGGGCAACATAATGCTGGTCGCACCATCGCCCTCAGTCACAGACGGTCGCGCAAGCATGACAGTACCGAATTTTAACTCGTAGCGTCGCAAAACGACAGGATCTATCTCATCTTCAGCAGGAGCCAGTGTTTGATCAAGAGTTACCTGCCCCTGCTCCTCCACTAGCTCCTGCATGGTCGTCGAGATAAACTCATCAAAAGAATCAAGCTGCTGCGACACCAGACCTTTCGACTCGAAGAAGGATGAAATCACCGTCCAGCAGTCTTCTGAAGTAATCCCTTCATCTTGATCATAGTAGGCATCTTCTCCATATTCTTCCTCGTAATCCTCCATGCTGGACGAGATCTCGGGAGGGTGGTTGCTTGCGGAGAAGCGCAGGACGTGAGGAGTTGGAGTGGGTAGTCTGAAGCTCTCACTGGGCGGGAAAAGTTTTATTCCATCTGCTTGCAAATTGGATATCGCAGTAACAATTCCAGGGTAGTGGTTGACGCGGAACACTAGAGTATAGCTTAGCAAAGAGAATGAACAGAGACTGCGAACGGTGAAGTTGATAAAATTCACCAGCTCCCGACCGCGAACTTCAAGATCAGATCCACCACTTGCACTAACTGAATATATACTAGTGTATTTTATCTCCATTATATCACGTGATAATTTACTGATAACAAACAAATCAAAGGTGCGAAGCAGCATATCATATAGTTAACTAATATTACATTCATTAATAATCTATCTAGATATATATAAAATGTTGTCATAGGAATTGCAGCAATGTCCCAAGCATTTCCCTTGTGTCCAGTTCATCAGCCGATGTTTCGTCAAGGTCGTTTATTTGCTCTAAAATCAGAAGTTAGATATTGGTGTAACCGTTCGGGAGAATGGCGCTTTGTTTTACATACCCTGCAATGTGGCCTTGATAACGCCTAAATCCTCATCTTGCTCCAAGAGCAGAGATTTAATCTTTGCCTTCGCTCCGTCATCTTCTGCCACCAGCCATGTTAATATGACATCAATGTTCTACTTTGCGTTAGCAAAACCTCTGAGCAAGGGGCTTGAGAGTAGCGTTTGCGTACCTGCAAGCAGAAGAGCCCAGCATCCAGGCGTCGAGAGAGAAATTCACTCGCCATGAGCTCTTGCTCATCCGAGCTCATAGGTTTCCGTTCTTGATCAATTACTTGATCAACTGCTGAAACTTTCGACGCATATTCCCGTCGCAGTTTAATCAGCTTCTTGATCTTCTCATAGTCTTTCTCCATGAATTTTGCAAGCGTCCGTATCCGACTAGAAGAGTCCCCAGGAAGTAGTCGTAGAAGCGAAGAAAATATTCCCAACAGGTGCTCTATTGATCGGTGATCTTGCTGAATAGGCATTAGCTTTATTAGTTTCGAAAGGAAAATTCCATAAATCGGATGCATACCTTTTTCATGAACATCCCAAATATAGTGCTTAGCACAGCAGCATTCACAAGCCTTTCACAAACAGGGGCTCCACCTTTCCCGCAAACGGCATGATTAAGAACTCGCAACGCCCTTGACTTGCTCATTTTGCCTTCCCTTAACATAATCTGCGCTAGCTCCACACCTTCCGCATCTATAAACTTTGATTTCCCCTCATCTTCATCCACCAAACACGTAAGGCAATTAAAAAGATTCTCAACATATTCTTCCTCGTCGGAGTCCTTTTCAGGGTCCACCTTTCGGTATACACTCAGCAACTGCAACAAGACATCTACCATATCTTTTTCTATGAGGCGTTGCCGGTTTTCGGCGGATGATTGAACCAAGATTGCTAGAATCTCGGCCGCGAACTGCTTATTCTGGGTCACTGGTTTTTCCTTCTTCTGGATTCGATTTTTCAGCCAGGCTATCATGTCGGTATCTTGTCCGATTTTCTCGGCAATGGGCAATTGGGATGCGAGGTTCTCAAGAACGCCTGTGGGACAAGGGTTAACTTTTGGAAGAGCTCTTGTTTTAGGGTTGTTAAAAACCTACTCATGACATGATAAACTCCGGCTCTGTCCGCATCGTTGTCCTCATCAAGTCGCGCAAGATTTTGACTCAGGAGGGCAATAACATCCCCGTCCACCTTAAAATAGATATATATTTATTAGTAAACAGCGGCATATGCGAAATCGTCAATTGTGCCTTACCATAGCAGTGACCAAAAAATCCCACTCTTCCTGCTCAGCTTCAACGTCTTCATCAGTCAATTCCCCAAGAATCTCGATCGCGTCAATAGCTATATCCGTATTTTCGTGCGACAATAATGAAACCAGAGAACCAACGCAACCCAAACTTGCAAATTCTTCATAAAGATCTGGGTGCTCCGACAGGATCGAAAGTGATTTGATATCTGCATCGAGGTCTGCTTCGGACGCCATAAATCTAGCCGATGTTTCATTAGCATATTGGCCTGCAACGTGACGGAATGGAAGCGGCATACGAAGTACACCTACTTTTGGGGTTCATTCTCAAACTTAGCGCGAAGTTCTGCATTCTTAGATATCCTCTTCTCAAAGTTAACTGCCAATCGTCGTAACCAAGCGGAGTCGATTTTCTCCGGCTATAATTCAGGCCGGAGTGTGCATATTAGCTTGCTATCTCTGAGCGCATTCCAACAAGCAGCGACAAAAAGTCAGATTCTGTTATGCTCACCCCAGGATCTCCTTGGTCTAGTTTTTCAACGAAGTCCAATGCACCAGCCGTGTCCCGCGATATGCCACCACCGAAAAATCGCCCTTCCTCGTCATCCGGGATATCCTCGTCTGGGTTGAAGTCTGGTGGGAGTTCAGGACCAGCTTCATCTTGCTCGTCAAAATCGTCCTCCACGGCAGTCGCCCGATTACTGCTCACATCTCCGTTGGCATCCACTTTCGCGCTTTTATAAAGTGTGCCTGAGAAAAAAACATTTTCAATGGTTTGAAACTCAGCCCTATTCGACTGTTCATAAGATTGGGGCGAAAAGACGATTGAGGGGTACATACTGGCATCTCGTAACGGTTCAGATTTGCGTTTAGACGGCAATAATGGTTTCTATTCAATTTTTAGCAGACTGTTTTTGAGTTCTTCAAAGGAATCAAATACCTTGAATAGATCATCTATGTTGGCCATAGCAAATATTGAAGAGCTGGAGACAGCTGAAAAGCATGGAGATGAACTGAGGAGCCAAACTTCAAAGATGTATCACAATATGCGAGAGAAGTTAAGTCGCATGAAACAGCACTGGTAAGTAAAACGTCAACAAAATGCAGGGCATTGGCTGTGCATCTCCTATATTGTTTATCCTGCACCGAGCAAGTTGAAACTCTGTAGCTTTGAAACTACGTCACCCGACACACGCCACCCGTGCAGTTGCGGACAAGAGCTTTCAAAGATTTTTTCCGTTCCATCACCAACTACTTCCTCATGACTGGTTGCTCTCCACTATTTTACGATATTAACAACGCTCCCAACCAAAGAAATTTCCTCCTCCATCCCCATAATCGATACATCACACAACATGGCTCCCAAGCAACGCGTCGTCGTACAATCTGGCCCAGTGAAGAAGCGGCAGCCGGAATCAGGTCTTTCTCAAATCTACCATACCATCACATCTCCTGATAATGCATCCATTGTGAGAAGCGTGCTGGTATTCGGGGTAAGCTTTACTTCAGCGGGATAAGACGCAGAGCACCTTTGGACATTTCATGAAATTGAGCTTTGGCTAACAAATAAATCATCGCTTTAGGCCGCCGTCGCAATCTTGCATAGCAGTCTGAGTGAGCTGCTTATTCCTCAGTAAGTCTATCCGCGGGAATTTCGGGTCTCGGTGGTTGAATTCATGGTGCTGCTATTTTATACCTTTTCCCAATTCATGTTTGCATTGCATAGAGACAAAGGGGGACAAATGCTCGAACCATCGGTGAAGGGTCGAAATTTCTGAGAAAGCCAATATCGGCATCATATCCCTCTGCCGAAAAATGCGTCTTTTGCTATGTACGGTTCTTTCTAACATCTCCTCACTCCAGATTGTAATCGAACCACGTTTTCGCCCGCTTTCACAAACTCTCCCAAACCGTGCGAACAAATATGTCACCCGTCAACAGACCTTCTGCCCCATGACGAAACATTTGTAAATGCACGCGCATGGAAACCGACTGAGCGGTTGGCCATGGATGGATTTCCTGAAGAAAGCCACCTTTTCATTGTTGGATTGCATTGTACGATAAAATATATACGACCTATGTTGAGCGGCTGGATTTTCCCCTGAGACTTAGAATTCTCATCTTGTTTTTCTTTCCTACTATGCTATTACCCCTTTGAACAAAAAAATAATAATAATTACTGCTTGGGGGGCCATTGCATACTGCTCAGCCCCTGGTTCAGGAGCGCTACAGCGGTATGAGCGGCAAGAGGAAGACATCAACCTCGGATCCTGTATTGGCAAGAGAAGCGAAAACAGCTCGGCATATCTCCAGTGTAAATCCTTGACGCCAGGTTTTCAAAGTGAATTTTATGGCGCAGAATGGAGTATTTGTTTGATATCTATATACATTATACAACCGTGTTTTCACATTGTTACACCCACGAATATTCCAAATCCCTCATTCATATCTGCTTTCCGACTACGGAGTTCCATTTAACATGGCCGCAATAACCTGGCAGAACATAACAAGATTGATTCTGTTTCAATTGCAAAAGTTGGACCACGCCCGTCTACGACTTTCTCTTCACCTCAGCATCCCTCTCAATCCACTTCGCCGAGACATCCTTCCACATGCTATTCCACCTAGACAAAGCCGGGCGGCGCTCGATAATATCCCCCATTGCCCATGCTATTCTTGCCCGGTCAAGCGACTCGGAGACCTCGTCGTCAGGACAAATGATGTAAAATTCACCCTTGCCCATCTTGTCATACAAATACCCTGCAACCTGCTCGGGCAGCCATGCACCCTTTGGTCTTTTGGCATCGGGCTCCACACCGGTATTTCCGGTCATGGAAGTGTATGTCCAGCCAGGAACCAGGAGGTGTGTAGAGACATTCTTGTTCGGGAGAAGATCGTGACTGAGATGCTCTGCAAGGGATTTCACGGCGGACTTACTAGCGTTGTATGCTGGATTTTTGCCCGGCGGGTTTGTAATACCTTGCTTTGAGCCAGTGATGATGATGGCTCGCGGCTCGTCGGCTGAGGCAGTAACTACCGGGATGAATACAGAGAGCCCGTTCACGACGCCCATGATGTTGGTTGAAAATGTCTAGGGTATGTGTATGCACATGTATATCGAATTAACAGAAGGGCCTCCACAATGGAACCCGCTAATATAGAAAGCTACTGAGGAAGGATATGAAAACAGACCTTCTGGAAATATTCCGGATCTCCCCACGGCATCTCAGGGGATCTCGGCTTAAAGCTTGCGCCCGCATTGAGCATCAACAAATCCACCCCGTTAGGAAACGTCTCCCCGACTTTCCGAGACAGGTACTCCCAGGAAGCCAGGTCACCGACGTCCATGACATGCGTGAGTGTCTTGGCTGTGGGGGTGTCACCCAGGATCGTATGGGCATAGGCTAAGTTTTCGGCGTGGATATCTACTAGAATGAGGTTCATGTCATGCGAGCGGCAGAGCTGGGCTACAGCGAATCCTATCCCGCTGCCCCCGCCTGTAATCAGAGCGGTTGCATATGGACGGAAGACTGCAGTCATGCTTGTGGGATGAGATGACAGAAAAGCTGTCGAAGAGAGTAAATGTAAATGACCTGGTTTTATTTACGGGTGAGCATACGGAGGACTGTAGAAGAGATGAGAGAAATGGCTTTCTGTCTCCCAAATCGGATGATGTCATTCTTGAGTAGTAGTTAAGCCAATGCTTCGATACTAACCAACTATTCCAACGGCATATCAAAAATGTGACTTCATTCCGCGATGTTAGAAATAACTATACGTGTCCAATGCTAATACAAGAGAATACTTTTATCACTAATAACTTCTAACTCTTTCCTAAGGGGAAAAAGGACTAAAATCAAAATCAAAATCAATCTCCAGTCTGTTTAATGTATGTACATGTACATACAATAACTTGAACCCATACGACTCACTCTATTTACATTTAGTTACCAGGAATCCTCTACTCATGCTGCCCCCCACCACACTAAATCCAATGACGGTTACGCTATAATGGCTCGAATTTCTTGCGAATGGAACAGCAGAGTTTCAGTTGTCACTCCTGAGGTATGTAAGTTGTTGGAAGGCTGGCTGACAATGGCAACCAACCATCATCACATTGATTCTATGAGTAATTAATATCGTACACAGTCCATCTATTGATACAAGAACTACCTTCTAAATGGCTCAAAAACCCGAAACTCCCATGTATAAATCCAAACTCCCGTGCCTGTTGCAACCAAATCCCGAGCATCCGATATATTTGGTATTATTATACACATTGCGATATTCGGCCTCGTCAGAGTAGGAGCCGAACTGAACAAGCCCGGGCAATCCTGTTCAGATATGTTCATTACTTGCCCGCATACAAATCCTGGTGTACCGATGTTGCACCGCCGTTTAGACCGGTTCGTAAAGCTGAGTTAAAGAATTATTCCTCTCGATGCAAGCGCACCGTTCTCCGGACGTTTGACATGACGAGAAAACTTAACAGTCACTCGAAGAGAGTACATATCAATTGACACAAGTTCCACATCCACCAGATCACCTATTTGCATGGGTGAAGCTGTCTTGCTATGGGTGACTACACACTGTAGATCGAATGGTTGTAGTCTACCGTAGTATTCGTCCCAATCAGCACCAAATTCGTACGGCGTATCAAAGTTCTCGCCCTGGATGATACACTGAAAAGTCTGCGGTAGCTTTGCCGCCTTGAAATAAAACGACCGGAAAAGAGCCTGGCAGATCCAGAAGTCACGGGAACGGTTTTGTGCTTGAGTCTTTAGACAATTCTGCCAATCAGAGCGAGCTATATATTGATCAATATCTGCTTTTTTGAACGGGAGGCTTTCAATGGGAATTTCAGGCATGGAGACTGATGATGGTTCATTTGCCTGCTGGCGAAGAATTGCTTCTATTTGCCAATGGGCAATGAGATCGGTATATCGTCTGAGTGGGCTTGTGCACCTCACGTATTGATCAACCCCAAGTGACACATGAGGTGTTGGAGTCGACGACGAAAAGGATCTTGGAAGCCCGAGATGGAACGAGTTGGATATTTCTGCTGATGTGCTATCCCTCACGAACGGCGAGTATTCTGGGTGATACCACGTACCAGCAAAAACTACTGGGACTTGCCGGTCCTTTAGCCATTGGCCAGCAACCTCGCCAGCCAGTACCATGACGTGGTTGACAAGATCCTCCTTTGTTGATTCCATCATCTCAAATGGGTCAGTTACTATATTGTTGAAGTGAACCGCTGGATCTCCAGTATAATGATATGCAATGGTTCTATCGACAGAATGCATTGAATTTCGTTCCCTTCCGCCATATATTCTTGGTTGGGACTTTCGGCGGGATAGAAATTCTAGAGCACCTTTATCCACTCGTTTCTCACGGCGAGCTGCCATTAGTTTTTCTAATGTATAGAAAGTTGATTTGTGCTCGTCACGGATATCATTTTGAGCTTCTTCGGGATGTTGCTCATGCAATCTGCCGTCGAAGGATATAGTCAGGGAAGGGGCTTCCTCTCTATTAATACCAAAAAGTTTTCGGACTTTATTTGGCGTGACGTATATTATATTCTTGACATATCCGTTAGTTATGTTGGTTTCAAGTATATCCCCCAGCATGTTAATCTTCGCACTGAAAGTTAAAGCTGGGCGGCCAGGAGCCAAACTAAAATATTTGTGGACGAGAGCTGGAGGTAGCATGGAATAGACTCGTTCGGGGGAGTAAAACGATCTCTTGAATTCGGCGGCTCTTTTAGCAATTATATGATCGGGAGGGACAAACGCAGACGGGTTGGCAACATGAACATGAACCCAGTACGTATCATCAGAACCGGGAATAGGCTCGACGGAAAACCCATCATCGATTTCTGCCGCGTGAACATCATCGACACAGAAGACAGGAAGATCACCCCAGTCCTTCCTTAGAGCCTTCATCGTATCTGAAAGGTTGTCTGGTCCAAGATTTTCGCAGAATTTGTTGGATTCCTCCTCTATCATGTCTGCAGTTCGGGAAATTCCATGGCCAGGAAGTGCCAGTTGTTCGTAAAGGACGTGGAGATTTTCCCACGGAGTAAGGACACCAATTTCTTGCAAAAACAAATACCCTGTGGGCGGCGTCAAACGCAAGTCGTTGTAGAGGCCGATGGCGCGAAGGATAGTAGAACCCGATGTGCTCAAAGTCCCAGCCGTCATGAGACAGGGAGGAAGCATCCACATGCGAAAGTAATCAAGAATAATTTTGTCCGTTTCAGAAAATGTTTCGATTTCATCTTTGGAATAAGAACTTCCGTTTTCGTCAACAGAAGCTAACTTTTTTTTCGCACTTGGCCCTACTGAGAAAACCATTGTTGGCGATCTAGACTGCCGGCTTTTGTGAATGATTCGTCGGGCCTTCAGGATAAACATCTCTATCGGATGTTTACCATTGTCAAGTATGGTTTCCCCTAAGGAGAGCTTCTTCATCCGATTCTGGTATTCTCGAGTCCAGCGAATGACTGTGGCGACCTTCTTGGCTTCATCTTTCGGCCGAATGGTATATGATTCAGTGAATGGACCAATCTTATTGGGAGTGATGAAAAATGATAGGCGACCTATTGCTCTTTGAACAGCCCATCTCTGTGGGATTGCCAATTGGGAAGGATCAAGTCCAAGAGCCTTTTCTGCAATTTCGTCTAGGGTCATTATGGGAATACGCTCATCAGCAACAAGTTTATTGTACAAGTCGTTCAAAGCGATTGCATGAGTGCGATGGAATTCTTCTGCTTCAGCACTGAAGCCCATCATTAACTCAATGAGGTGAGCACCGATAGGGCGTGGAACACCGCCCTCTTCTCCTAACTGGGACAGAGCGGCCTTTTCGACTCTTCGTGATGGAAAGTAGGGCAAAAGCAGTTTCAACATATCTAGTGTCGCCACCTTGCTAGCGATAAATTCCGTTTTGGTGAGGCTTGTAGAGCGCCATTTCCCTCTCATTGTATAAAACTGATGCTGCATTTCCAATGACCGTACGTATATTGCCAGCTGACCATCTGAAAAACTTGATTCCCTAGTTTGTGTGAGCTATTGAACAATCTTTTAGATAACACGGCAGAGACTCACGATTTGAGTATAACCAAGTCTCCAGGTTGGAGAAAGCGCGAGCCCGCATCCTCATCGAGAGAGTGGCGGTATTCATCCATGTCAAATAAATCAATATTGTCCGCCTGGCTCCCCACTCCGTCTTTCAACATATCACCTTTAAGGGCTGTTCTGTTGTTTCCATCGCCAGGTACCTGGATCGGATCCATTTCATTGATCAAGTGCTGGTTCCTTTGCTGCCATTTGCGAAGGTAGTCGTATATATCACCATCTCCTTGTAATTCGGCTTGCGATATCTCGGTTTTGAGCAACGATTCCCGGAGGGCGTTCGAAGAGTAGGAAGAAACCTTACATAGAAATTAGCAGCCTTGCTCTTACTAGATGAGCGCAACACTACATACATATTCAGAGTGGTGGAAACCTCGACGGTACGACCGGGGAGTATATCGTAGATTATATGGTTTCTGAGCACTGGCATTTGAAAACGAGGTTATTTGTAGCGCACTTGACCGTAGCGCTGGCTTGTGCAATGCCCAGAGGCAGACATGAGTCTGCAATTTTTGTCCATTTCTAGAGGCAGATAGAGAACTTCTCAGCCGTGCTGGAGAAGATAGCATCATCAAGAAGACACCGAGGAGAGAGCGGTGCTGGACAACAGACTGGCAACCTCTTGGTGCAGCGCTGCGTTCGCTTTCTCGAAGATCGAGATCGAGCGTTTTTTATTGGGTCGGATTAACTTTATTTCCCGCGGCAACGCTAGCCGGAAATGCTGGTGACTAGCTTGGCGTCTGTGGATGGTGAACAACCTAAGCGACATCGAGCAAGTCCAGCGTTTCCACGAGTGACCCCGGACTTTTGCCACAACTCTCAAACTGGTAAGATGGAAAGGAAGCAGTTCCATCCAGCTGAGCGATGCTTGAAACATCTTCCATATCGGGAACATGGAATCATGTACTGTCGACCTGGGGATCATTGATATATTGATGGTTGGATATGGTGTTCATCCTAGGGATCTTTGAAACTGAAGCTAATCATCCTCATTGCTTTCAATCAAATAGAACACTGGTGATCAACAAAATATACAAAACTCTTTATTTTGATGGAAAAGGATATTTTCATCCACCTCTATGCGTGGAAAAGCCGCATACCCATGAAACCTGTTATATGATGCTCTATCAAGGGTCCCGCGAAATAAGAACCCCAATTCCATGAGTTATATATACTCTTCGGACATTTCTCTTAAGAGCTCTGATAAACTGCAGATTGTTCACCATATTCTGATGGAACATGTGCCAGAGTGGACCATACAACAAGTCAATTCAGAAGGTTTTTCTCACAACTCGTGGCTCACACCAAGAGATCGTGGAATGAATGATCGTCTTTGAAAGCCACATGTATAAAAAAAGATATTTTGCTGCTAGATTTATATTCTAGAAATATCATCATGACGAAGCAGCCAGATTTTTTCAAACCAAAATCCTCTGTTCATTGACTTTAATGGTTCTCTTCTTAGCTACAGATGAGATCGTAGGGTTTGATTGACAAAGAGGTAAGAAGAGCTGCCCGCGGGCAAGAAGTTTTATCCATAAATGAAATATAACAGTTATCAGGTGAGTTGGGTCATTGTAATTGTGTTTGACAAAGTATCATTCCACTCTTCTCCAAATGCTCGATAAGGGGGTTGATTTGATACACTCGACCTGGCTCTGTTTTACCACAGCCCACGAATCTACTTCTGTCGTGGCATTCTCTCACTTCATTGCGATAAAATCGCTGCATCAAAGTTGTTTTTGCTCTAGATGCAAATATATTATTCGGCAATACACCTTCACATAAATTCTACCAGATAACTACAACAGATTCCACCGCCCCAAAAATGGAGCGAATGCATATGGGATGGATACTAATTGCGCACAACGCTTGACCAGCAAGCTCCACGGGTGGCCTTATAGTTAATCAAGATTTATCTACTTTGTTCTCATCGTTTCTGGTAAGTACAATTTCCACGAAAAGACCTGTTGAGGAGTGTAATTGCAATCTGCGAACTTTGATTCTGAGCATGAAATTATCAAATTTTGTTCGAGGTGCAACACCACTCTTTGTTGGTGAGTCCACATCATATCGCTCCAAGCTTCAACTAACTGAGAGCTTCTCCGAGGCTAGACCGTTTCGAAAATCCAAACAAACAACTAATATGAAAGAAAAACTGAAACCTGAGGACCCAGCAAAGAAATGCTGGGGGGGGATCATTCTTGAGGAGGCAGTTTCAGCTAAATTCCAAACTCGGCCCACTTTTTCAAAGATCTCTGACTCAGTTCTATTTCATTTTTTTGTCGGTCAACAATAAGGACAGTAGGGCGTATTGAATGCCCTCGGATAAAAATATCTCACCTCTAAACGAAGAGAGAGAGTGTGTATTGGAAACGTCGAAGAATATATCATGATGATAGTTTCGGTGCTTCAGAACCCCCTAGTTGAATGTGGTTGTTTGGCTTTTGATTTGTGGTCGGTACAAGGATTCCACTGCTAAGAGTGTCACTACGCGCTGTGGTGGGGTTCATAGGACCGAGCTATGGCAATGATCAGGATGTCCTCAGCAGGCGGCGCCTCGCCGGGACTTTGGTTACTGCCTCTGACTCCAAACTTCGGGTTTGCGTTCGGGCGCTTCAAGCCGTACTTTTACTATTTTTAAGAGCTCCTCCCGTCCCCAACCACAACATAGGGACCGGGGCTTGGTGCCTGGGCCCTGGTACCAAACCCTTCAGGCATCTGATTGGCTATGGCGGCGCATCTTCAGACCTCAAACGAGTTGCAGTACCCTGGTGATGGATCAAAAGCTCTGTAGCTCCTCGATACCGTGATTCTAGATGACTGTCGATTATGGGACAGATCTCCAAGGAAAGTCAAAAGGAACTGTCTAGACGATATGATCGACCTCACGTCGTTCGACAAGGCAATCAATCAACCGGATCTTTGGATATAAAAGAGGCATGGAAACCACGCTCCATCTCGTTTTCTATCGTTCACAGCGGTCAATCAACAAACTGAAAAAGTTTTCTCTTTTCCTCCTTTCTCTCTCTTTCACGAGTTTCCTATTCTGTTGCCTTTCAAGTTTCATTTCAAACTTCTTTTGTCTCCCTCCTCTAATTTTTTGAACCAGCCTTAATAATTTTTCTATTTCATTCCGATCCTACCCTCGCTTGTCAAAATTCCATATCTATAGGCTCTGGAAAGCCATAGTCCTACCATCCATTGCTACTCATTGATATTTTTTATCATTCGTCTGGCATCATCTCTCCATACAAAAAAAAAAGAACTTGTGCCTATCTCCGAATACTTGCATCTATCACATTGGTTTCAAGACGAATAGCTTTGATAGCTCTCGCGATCCTTATTTTTCCTGACATTTCCCTTGCCATATTCTGTTTACATACCGGCACTCCTGAGCATACACAAGATGGGTTCATCTCACGATGGCGCCCTTGGAATCACGTTCAAGGTTGTCCGCGTCCTTCAAGCGGTCTGCTTGATCTCGATCATCGGCATGACAGCCAACTTCATTTCGGACATGGTCAAGTCCAGCATTACTCCACCCCAAGTGCTCGTCGGCACACTAAGCGTGGTAGGTTCTCGAAAATTCGCAAGATCCCGTTGGGGGAATGTTCACGTTCATGGCGGCTAATGACATACATGTAAAATTCTAGACATGCATTGCTACTCTGTACTGTGCAGTTACCTTCATCCTCTATCTGGACGGGATCCTCCCTCTCATTGCCTCTGCAGGGATGGACGCCCTTCACTTGATTGCGGTAATCGTGATCGCGGTTGTTGTTGGGAAGCCACTCTCCTATCTCAACTGCGAATTGATTGGCAAAGTTACTGAATCCTCCGGTTTTGCCTTCACCACGGCCTTGCTGAAAAATCTTGACAAGGACGGTGGTAAACTGGGTTACAGCCACTGGGTCGGAGCTTCCAAGGGATATTGCCTTGAGATGAAATCTATTTGGGGCCTTAGCATAGCTCTTTGGTGAGTTTGCAGTTCCCCTCTCTGTGTGCAGTGGAGGTGGCAGTCACGCATTGAAACTGTTTTACATGTGCCAGCTTCAACTAACTCCACTCGACAGCATATTGTTTGCATTGTCAGCGACATGCATGATCTTCCTGTGGCGCCAGTCGCAGGAGAGGGACCCAAAAGATATCGAGAAATGAAGTCTAGGAGGGTGTGTAGCTGTTGCATTAGACAATCGGGACTGACAGAACCGGGCAAGTTACAAGGTGGCTTTCGAAAACAGGAGTTGGCTTGATCAATTTGTTGCGGAGGAACAATTAATATTTCGTTCTTTCTTGTAATGGCGATTATTTCTCAAGCACTGTTTCTTCTCTTCGGGTTTCTTTTCTTGGTAGGTGGAAATTTGCTTTTCTGATTGCCTGCTGTTCTGTTCGGTTTGTCCAGGAAAAGAAGCTGTAGAAGTACAGCACCCACGGATGACAAAAGCAAGTCGGGATAACTAAAGATTCTTGAAGTTATGTCTGTTTATGTGTTTTTCTTGTAGTTAGCAGTTGTAGTTATGCAAACTAATGATTTCCAAGGCCGTTTTTGCTTGGCAAAGAGCTGACACGAGTAGTTTACCTGAGATTTCTTCGCTCTCCTTGACCACAGCTAGTTATGATATCACCGTGAGTAGTTTCATCACGCAAATATCAGATCCTGGGGCAACTGATATCGTCAATCAACTTGGCTAAGTCGCATACCAGGCTAATTCTTTCAACCACCACCAATATTCTAGTAAAGAAACCTCCCTGTTCTCAGTGATAGTTTACTTCAAACCACAGATATGGCTCCTCCTTTTCAACCTAAAGTGGCGCGGTTTTTGGTTGGCGCCAACTGCTATGGCAGAGGATTTTATGGTCAGGTAACTACGTCCTTCTCCTTGACTGCTTGATAATTCCCTCATGGTGCTATATACCACGCAAACTGAACTTTCGCCGATTTCAAGTTCTTTTACAACTCCTGGGTGGAAACATACGACCACCTTTGCGATAGTTACCGAAAGCAGATGGTGGTGGACGACAAGGTCGCTCTCGTGGAAATGCTGGAATTCAAATACGACGATGCGAGAGTGTATCTCGCGTTGTTGGACCAAATTTTCCAAGACAGCGACGCCATCATCTTAGCGTTCGATGTCACCGCGCGGGAGGAGCTTGATTTGATCATGCAAAATTATGCAATATTCCTTGAATTTATGCGTCGTGAATCTACTCCACGGACCTGTTCGATCCCTGTAGGACTGATCGATAAGGACGCATCGGAAGAAATTTGCCAAAAGACGAGTTTGCAGACACCACTAACATTTACCTGCTTCCCAAAACTGCCGCCGGAATTGCAACTCGCCATCCTTCGCGCAGCCCTGAGATGCCCTGATCCTGTCCCGCTCAACGTGGCCCATATCCGGGGGATAAACTTGAACATTTTGAAAGTGTGTAAATTCTTCCACGAAGAAGGGTCTAAAATCTTCTGGAAGGAAAATACGTTCATGCCACTCAAGCCAATGACTGTGGTCGCTGATTTGGCACGGGTAACCATAACCCAGCCACGGGCCGTCACCACAGCCGAGGGTCATGAGTTGGCGCGAAGACTTGGGTGCAAATATACTGAGTTGTCGTCTAAGGACCACGAGCCCGTTATGGAAGTGGTTAAAGACCTTATTCGTGAACACAGAGCTTGGACCGAGGTGCCATCAGTCGAATCTGATTGTCCGTTTCCAGCGGAGAATACCAATCCAATTCCAATCGCCCAGCCAAATGAAAAGGAATCCCATCGCAGGAATCTGAAAAGGGGGTTTTATTTGTTGGTGAAATCTTTTAAAGAGCGGGCGTCACGCAATTTTAATTGACGTATCCAAACACGATATTACCAAGCTCCAGGTCTGAAGACTGAGGTGGGTGAATTGTAAGACAAAAAGACCCATATTTATTTATTTCCCAGAACAAAAATTAACCATTATTTCTAAAATAGACTCGTCCTAATATATATACAGCCGTACGAATAAGAAAAAGTTTAGCACCAACGAGAATCACTGCCGTGATGGAAGGATTGAAGGAACACCTCACTCCACTATCGCCAATGCTCTCCCAGCCTTGACCAGGCCATATAGTGGCAACCCGATGCTCCATGCCCACACTCCGGTTCGCAGATAGCTGAGACCTTCCGACTTGACACCCATATACAGCACAGTGTATAACATCCGGGCACCAATATATTCAGCAGCAATCGTGTTCAGATCGCCAGCAGGGAGCTTCGCAACATTTCCTGCGATCTACAGTATTTTCGAAATGCAAAGTCATGTCAGCCTTTATCCCCTCTTCAAGTAGTTTTATGTCGAATGGCCTGGAACCCCGGGGGTTCAACGCTTCATTGAAAGGTGCACATACCATTGCCGCGGCAAACAAAGGAAGTGACTCTAAAGCATTTAGATGCGCACTGCGCGCGCGAGAGAGTTTATTCCACGTATCTGCGGGTAGGCGAGCCTTGAGTGAGGTGAAGTGGTCTCGAGGCCTGTGGCGGAGAAACAAACCCACTTTGTTAGCGATTCATTTCGCGGTATATATGTAAGGATGATAGAATGATCCTTGATATTTCCCTCAGGGATTACTTACGAGACGTTGGATATCTGTCTCATTGAAGCCAGTTTAAGGACGTAGTATCCGTGAGGGACTAGGCCGAGCATATAAGCTCCGGCGATTGAGTGGAGGGACCAGTTGTTTGGAGATTGCATCTTTTTTTAATGTAGTTGTGAATAATTTTGGGGGGTTAGGGTGTTTCCCGCTTTACAGAGAAGGAGCAATTGAAATCTTTGAAAGAATGAAGCGTGGTGACGATTGTAGCTGAATATCGAAATCAGGACCTCAGCTCACAACTCAAGGCACGCATTATATAGCCGTCGCATGATGTTATGGATATATTCATCTTGGCGGTGGTATCCAATGCGCGCCGTTGTCAATGGTCAAGGATAACGTTATGCTGCCAGTATAAGTTACGTCACAAGTTCATACTAACTTGGTTAGTTAGTTAGTTAGCATTGATCGTGAGTAATATCCATTAATTAGCTTTTGGATGATGAACGAGAACAGGCGTTTATCCCTGGCCTAACTACACTTGCATTTTCAGATAAAGCCATCTTTCAACCTCTCTCCTTGCAACGGTGAACATTTGGAAATCGCGATTTTGTTTCAAGGAGGCCCAGTTGGTATGTGCGTTACACTAATTTAATTAGGGCTGAAATGGCATGTGACTGTGAGGAAGTTATCAAACGACCCCCCCAAAGAATTATTGCTACGAGAAGTTAGGTTACCAGCACATGCAACTCGAAATTTTGATGAACATATTTGATAATCTCTGTCGTTGATTGGTTGTACAATAATATCTCACTCTTTAAATGAACTGCATTTTTGGTGGTGGATTGGGTGGAGCTTTTGATCTCCAGATCCGGATCCTGTACTTGCCCTGATTATTCCTGGGAATACGAGTAACTATGGGTCAAATGCAATGCCTAACTTGGCGATGATTGGCCATGGTCTGGACTGTAAGGTAATGCAAGCGAGGTGTCTTTCGAGACCCAAAAGACCACACCTTGGCTTCGCAAGTCCCCCGCATTGATTGACATGTTGCGAGACGTAATTGAGGGTCCAATTTACGAGTACATGACACTCATTAACGAACACGTTTCAGCTGATGTCACTTCTTGACCTTGAGCTACTTAAAAGACTTTCATTGTCCCCTCTGCTGTCTGAATAGTGCAGCGAATACCTAAGAAAAAGAGTACCGAGAGCTAGCCTTCCTACGCCTGATATATGTGTGACGTGTTCCACACATATCAAGCGAATGTATCAAGAAGAGTCCCCTGGGAAACACCTGTTGATCTCTTTACACATCATCCGCCAGTCTATCTCTGAGGTGGAACTCCGTTGACTACGATCATACAGGTGGTTGAGGACTTTCTCGGCAAGACTTATGGGCTATCCTCAAACTCTGTGGATCTGATGGAACTCTACTTCCCATAATCGCGTTGAACCAATGCTAACTAAATGTGCCGCGTTACAGACACTTCTCTCCTTAAAGACTAAGAGAGAACGTGAATCAAAGTCTGAAATCCTCACGATATTCTCTGAGAATTGACCGATAACTGATGCAAGCGAAATATCTAAGTCGCCCTTCTTTCGGTAAACACACTGACTTGATGAAAGGCATTCAAACAGCGAAGGAATCTACATTCGGAATCCCTTTTTATTATCTATGTGTGAAAAGGTGCCTTCAATTGAACATACTTTGTGTGTGTTCGGCCAACATCAATTTTATTCAACCCCAGCCAGGCATCGAAGAAAGAAAAAATAGATAAAGATAGCAACAGCGTAAGAGTCGATTAATATCCTTTGTCCTTGATCATATCCAAGGATTTTGGGGACATTGATGAGTAATATATCCTCCCTCGTCTCTCCGTTAGGTGACAATCGATGAGCTCATTGGACAAGGTAACTATGTTGCACAGGAACCTGAACGTCTGCTGAGAGTGCCTTTACTGCGATGGATGGTTGGTCGGTTATACCCTTCCGATATCACAGCTACCAACCCATGGATCGCGCACTAGTGTCGACTGGGGCGTTGTTAATTAGAAAGGGTTAAACACCAGCAGGCGTTGTCGGGATTCGCTTGGAGGCAGAATAATCGCACCGAAATATAGTGCCTAACGATCGCTTTGGTTTGAGAGAAAAAGGAGTACAGCGTAAGATGTGAAGACTTTAGTAGCATTAAGGAATATGGATTAGCTATTCCATTTGAAACATGCCCATTGGTTAACTTGAATGACTCAGTCTATGGCTACCCCGGCAAGGAGCCTTGGGAATCGATTCTTTCAACGATATAAATAGATATTCGCTGTTCAATTTCTGGTTTTACCCCTTAGAGCTCATGCGATGACAGCGATGAAATGACAAGTTTCGGTGGAAGGGGGAAGCTAGTTCTTCGTCATGTTCTAGGTGCTCGCGTGGGTCACTTAGCATCCTGGATTCCTCATCCATTGAGCGTGAAGCGACCCGTAAATGGATTTACCTCCTTACATGTAGACGGACGAAGGAAGAAACTGTGACTGGGTGGAAGAGGGGGAGGGGAGGGGTTTCAAGCAGGACCTATCTTTCCCGGATAAATCAATGGCTGGAATCGATGTCCGTCGGCATATTTGCATTCCAAGGCAATGATAGGCCGATAGGAATGAAAGGTAAAACACACATAACTCCATCCTAACTAAATCTCGGTAGATTTACCCACCACGGGCAAAAACATAACAACAAGAGAGTTGATACGTTGAATCCACAGTTGCCAGACGATGCTGGGGTGAGGCGGCGACGGCAGGCATTGGGCCAGCAGTTGTTGTTCAGCCTTGGCCTGCTGCAGCACTGGGGAATCGGGTCAAACCCGCAAACCCCTCGTTCACATATACATTGACTGTACAGTACATACAGTATGCATTGCTTCAAGAACAGCAAGCAAAAGCACACGAAAACAAGGCCTCTGAGCTGGAGCTGGGGGGCACAGTCGTAATATTTAATTGAAAACTGCAGAAAATGATGTCGATGCTCATTACTCAGTTTGCCCCTAAGTCAAATAAACCCTGATGTGCCTTTTCTTCATTGGTAAACTGTATATTCTCAGGCTACGGCTTCGTACATTTGTTGTTCTCAATCCCATGCAAGGCCTTGCCTAATGGCGCCCGACAAGTGGCCGTTTGGAGGGGCGTGAAGTGTACCGTTCAGTGTCGATATAAGCTTTAGTTACTCATATATATGTATATGTATATATATATATATATATGTGTACATGCAAAAATGGAGCAGCTGGTGTTGTGTCCCATAATCCCAAAGCAGCAGGCCGTTTATTATTACTTTTCTCACTTCGAATGAGCAAGCAACGAAGATTTCAATATCAGAAATTCCAGATATGTCAGAGACGGGCGTCGGGATGGCCAGTCCTGATCATGAGCACTTTATGAAGCTTAGAGAAGCCAATGAAGCCTTTTACGGTTTCGTCGAGGTGATTTTTCCTTAATTTGCTTGTTTAATCCCAGATCCAATTCTCCTTGACCCGCTGGAGAAAGCATTTGAAAACTGACGGATGTGGGGGGAAAGGGATTGCTCCAAAAGATCAAAGACCTCGAATTAGATATTGACGAGAAGAAAGTACGCCTAGAAAAACAGGAGGATATGGCAAATATGTATCATCAACGCTCCAGAGAAGCAAAGACAGAGTTGACCAAGCTTCAGCAGAATATGGTAAGACGTCTTTCACACTCGCTGGATATACTTTACAAACTTTTGAAGAGTTTGGCTAACTGTATGGGTGTCTGATATCTAGGAACGTAATGCATTTGTGTCCGTTTTGGTTGATGGAGACTCGATGAATGTATGGGACTTTACCGCGTTCTCCCTTGTGGATTTTAAAAACCTTTAAGGGTCATTGGATCTCGTCAATGCTGATACTATCCTGGATTGCAGTTTTTGGACGAGTTTGTAGAAAATGGTGAATTAGGGGGTCAAGATGCCGCTCGACGCCTAATCCAACACGTTTCGGAGTACGTACAGAATGAATTGGCTGATCTTCGCCCTGACCTCCCTGTGGTTGTCCGTGTCTACGCAAATTTGAAGGGATTGAGGAGGACATACCAGGAGGCTCATATACTGGACGATGAAAATGAGTTTGAGCTGTTTGTTCGTGGGTTCAACATGGGCCACCCCCTATGCGATTTTGTGGACGCTGGTGCTGGCAAGGAATGCTCGGACGAGAAGATTCGAGGTCAGTTCCTATTCTTAGGCAATCTGCCTTTCATGAATGCCCCGCCGCCATCCTATGAAAGAGAGAATTTCCCAGTTGATCACTTTCAATATAGAAACTTTCAAGTTGCACGCCGGCAATGTCCATTGCAAACACATCGTGTTTGCCGGCTCCACAGATAACGGGTATGCCCGGCTACTCGGGCCCTACAGCAGTACTACAGACTTCTGCAAGCGTGTGACGATGCTCGAAGGACCGCCGTTCGAGAAAGAGCTCGCACAGTTGAAGGACAAATACCGTACTACCTCATTCCCGACGGTTTTCCGTGACACGAAACTACCTCCAATTCGGCGAGTTTCATTTTCCGCCACGCCAATATATGAACCGAATCCGACAAAATCGCCACCAAGCTATGCCTCTGCTGCATCCTTTAGCAGTTCGCCCCCGGCGTATAACGGGTCTCGCCCATCCACTCCGGCACCAGTTGAGAAAACGCCGGGGTCACCGAGCGGCGCCAACGGACCAGCTTGGTTCAATGGTAACGGTACCGTGTGCGGGGTGGCGGTTCTGAAAAATAAACATGGGCAGAGAGTCGACTCTCCAATTAAACCCTCATCAAGCATTGTTCAAAGCCTTAAATCGCGAAAGCTTTGCAACCCATACCATCTTCTGGGCACCTGTCACTTTCTTGCCTGTAAGCATGAGCATGGCGAAAGGTTGAACGATAAAATGATGGAGGCTTTGCGCTACGTAGCGCGACTTGCGCCGTGTCCTTCTGGTTTGGAATGCGAGGACGAAAATTGTTATTCTGGCCATAGGTGTCCGAACAATCCTTGCCACCGACCAAATTGCCATTTCCCAAAGGAGATGCATGGAGTTGACACGAAGATTTGTAAAACCTGGAGTGTGCAGTAGTGTTGGAAATCAGTAGTTCCAGTGTCTCATAGGACTGGAGATATGGTAATTTGACGGGTGGAGCTTGGAAGCATTATGCTGCGTTTTCTAATGGCATTTCCGCGACGAAGGAACGATCCTTACAGCCACCGTTTTGTGGACAGTGGTGACATTTTTTTTTTCGATGCATGGGTGGCAACGAATTTGGCTTGACTACTTTAATTGAATTTGCGGAAAGTGTACACGGTGTCAGCGAATGGTGGTTAAACGAAGATGTAGTTTGTGATGTAGTGGAAATTGCCTCTGGTTTTGTGGATGGTCTTGTTGCTCTGGCTGCTTGTTTCATATAAAATCTCCACGCAGGGTGATTCCGTCTTCTAGCTCCGCGCGATGGAAGGCTGCGAGGGGAAAAAAAAAAAAAAAACAAAAACAAAAAACAAAGCCCTGATAGTTGTTTTCTTGTATCAACAGAACGGGTCTGGAATCTCGCGCCCAATAAGGCCCGAGAAGGTGCACCTGTGAATGTTAAAAGAATATAGCCTGAGTGATTGGCAATGCAGCCAGAAATTGCATTGACCACCAGCACACCGTGTGTCAGCAGATCTATCTCTGCATTCCGAGAGATTTGGCCTCGTTTCGTTATGTTCGAAGGTTTCCTACATGAAGAGGGCCCCATTGTTACTAGAATGCAACTTAGGCAAACTGATCAGAAGTTGACAAACAGCCCAGGGCGTGCGCTGGCCAAGGGAGGAGAAACTGCGCAACCTTATGCGTATCCACGTTGTGATGTACCAATGCCAGGCTCAAGGCAGGGTTGTTGGACAGACCATCCCTGACTGAATAGCATTATCCATCCGGAATAAGATAAATACTGCAGGGCTCGCAGTACACAAGGGTATGTCAGTCGAGGCCAGTGAAAATAGTTGATGGGGACTAAAGATTGGTGCACAAAAACAAGGGTATGAACACCATTCATTCTTGAATATTTTAACATGTAGACAGGAATTGTGATGTCGGCTCTGATGTGGTGAATCGCCATTACAAACTTGTTCGAGGGGCAGAAACCAAGTTGGAATTTGGAAGACGAAGGCATATCAGAGCAGATATCAACACCGTGGTTAGCTGCGGAAGTCGATCAAGCCCCTGAACTAATACTGGTTAGCCTTGACTAGACTCTGCACTACGATGATGCTTATCTGAGCCACTACTTCTCCGCATCTCTCACTCAGCACTCTGGCATCCAAAGGCACCAGCTGCAACTGTTCTCCATGCATAATCATGTTGAGAATCCTTCGGCCAATTGCAGCGCTGTATATCTGCTCGAAGCAGGGAGATCAAGAACAATTTTTGCAACTGGTTGAATTGTCGATGTAACATTCTCTGTCCTGTTTGATGACGGCCAAGAGAGGAACTAGGGAAGATATGGTTAAACAGCCGCCGATTTGCAGGAAAGGAGAAGGTGCCATTGACATAGCATGAGCGATCTGCAAACATTGGGTCCTTGGCTGGGGACATCATGCATATCCAGATGTTTATAACCTTGTTCAACCGAGACCACTCGTATCTTATCTATCACCATTGTTCCCCTCAGCATGAGTCCTCTGCGGATGCTGGAGGAACCGAAAGAAATTCCTTTACGGAGAAGCTTTAGATTCGAATTCCCCTAGAAAACGGTGCTGTTTCCGCACCTTTGTTTCCGGTTCTTCATTTCGCGCGCTGCTCCAGCGCTGAAAAGGGCGGTGTTGGTGATTTCGCTTCCATTGGAAAAATTCAACATGAAGGCAAGTCTGGCAAAGCAAACAAATTCATAACAAGTTCAAATTGTCTCTGAAAATGTGACATATTAACTGAGCAGTCAAATTTGTAGGCATTTCCTCTTCTTTTTTTTGCTGGTATCTGCCAGGCTATCAAGCCGCCGCGCCAGCCTCATCCGCCTACTGGAAGCGGAAATAGACTTCTGAGCTATAATGAGACCGTTCTCCAAAAGCCCTTTGCTCCCGAAACCATCTCAGTGGACTGGGTTTCCACTGATAAGGACGGTCAATATGTATATCAGAAATCGGATTCGACTCTTGTTTTGCAGCATATCGCCACTGAAACCCAGAGGGTCTTGATCGATTCTGACCGGGTGCCGGATGATGCCCATGAATATTTCCTCAAGCCAGACCTATCAGCAGTTATGTGGGCTACCAACTACACCAAGCAGTATCGCCATTCCTATTTCGCAAACTACTTCATTCAAGACGTTGAGTCTGGAGAATTGACTCCCTTGGCCAAAGACCAAGCCGGCGATCTGCAGTATGCTGCTTGGAGCCCTGTTGGAAATGCAATTGCATACGTCCGTGGAAACAATTTGTTTATCTGGAAGGACGGTACCACTACGCAAATTACTTCGGACGGAGGTGTTGACACCTTTAATGGTGTCCCCGATTGGGTCTATGAGGAAGAAATCTTTGGCGATCGGTATGCGCTTTGGTTCTCCCCTGACGGGCAATATCTTGCTTTCCTACGCTTTGATGAAACTGGGGTACCAACATATACAGTTCCGTACTATATGGGCAATCAAGAAGTGCCTCCGTCCTACCCAAAGGAATTGGATATCCGTTATCCAAAGGTGTCTCAAACCAATCCCCGAGTCGAATTCCATATCTTAGACGTGAACTCCCTCAAAAGCAAAAAGGTGTCTTCCGAAGCATTTCCCGCGGATGACCTAATCATTGGTGAAGTTGCGTGGGTCACTGAGAAGCACGAAGCAGTCGTGTTCCGCGCTTTCAATAGAGTCCAAGATCAAGAAAAAGTTATTCTGGTGTATGCTTCCTCTGGAAAATCTTCGGTAGTTCGTGAAAGAGATGGCACCGATGGTTGGTTGGACAATCTATTGTCCATCAATTATGTCGGCAAGGTTCAAAACGAAAAAACCCAAGGCCATCACAACACCTACTATGCAGATATCTCTGATGTGTCTGGATGGGCACATATTTATTTGTTCCCCGTGGAGGGAGGTGAGCCGATCTCATTGACTTCTGGAGAATGGGAGGTCACGTCCATTGTTAGCATCGACAGGGAGCGCGAATTGATCTATTACCTTTCAACCAAACATCACCCTACAGAACGGCATCTGTATTCGGTGTCATTCCGCACCTTGAAAAGCAAACCTCTCGTCGATGACACAGTCGCAGGTTACTGGTCTGCGTCCTTCTCCTCCAAGGGTGGATATTATTTGCTCACCTACGGTGGCCCAGACGTTCCTTACCAGGAACTCTTCTCTGTTGATTCCCCTAAGCCGCTCCGAGTGATCACCAGCAACGAGGACATAGTAGACGCGCTCAAAGAATTCAAACTACCCAAAATCTCATTTTTTGACCTCTCCATTGAATCCGGCTTCAACCTCACTGTCATGCAGCGCCTTCCAGCAAACTTTGACCAAAGGAAGAAATACCCGGTCCTCTTCACCCCGTATGGTGGACCAGGAGCTCAAGAGGCTAGCAAAGCCTGGAAAGCGCTGGACTGGAAAGCCTACATCGCATCCGACCCAGAGTTAGAATACATCACCTGGACCGTTGACAACCGTGGCACAGGCTTCAGGGGCCGCAAATTCCGCGCAGCCGTCGCCAAGCAACTCGACCTACTCGAAGCGCAAGACCAAATCGCAGCTGCGAAGGCCATAGGTAAGAATTGCTTCGTCGACAAGGACCGTATCGGCATATGGGGCTGGAGCTATGGCGGTTATCTCTCGTCCAAGGTGCTCGAGACTGACAGCGGCGTCTTCTCCTTCGGTATGATCACTGCACCCGTCACTGACTGGCGCCTGTACGATAGCATGTACACCGAACGCTACATGAAAACCTTCGAACTGAACGAGGCGGGATATAACACCAGCGCAGTGCGCAAGCCCGCGGGCTTTTCTAATATCGCGGGCAGTTTCCTACTGCAGCACGGCACGGGAGACGATAACGTGCACTTCCAGCATTCTGCTGCCCTGACCGATATGTTGATGGGCGGTGGAGTGCCACCTCAGAAGATGGAGTCGCAGTGGTTTACGGATTCTGACCATTCTATTACGTATCACGGTAGCTCTGTTTTCCTGTATAAGCAACTGACACGGATGTTGTATAGGCAGAAGACGAGGGATGTGACGAAGGGGCCTGAGATTCATCAGTGGAGTCGGAGGGATCGGAATGGCCTGAGATTTTGAATATGCTCTTTTCGTATCCCTGTCGTGCAATATGTAAATATGGAATATCGCTGATTTACGGGACGGTGGCTTGGTGTTGGATATCGAGCTACATATCCTTCTGCACATAAATGCAGGAATGCTTCTACATACTTCTATAGCCATTACTACAGGCATGCTTCGCTCTCTCCATGTACTTTCTTCACACTTGATAGTGTGCGCTCTGCTTGCTGACAGACGACTGCATTCAGCCGTATAATAGATGTATTAGCGTAAATACTAATAGTTGTATATCCATTGATCTTCTTTATTTTAGAAAATTGGGTGTGTCACTGCCATCAATATATATCTCATAGACAGAAGGGAAAAGCAACCTCCAGTTTTCGATTGGCAGTCCTTGGCCTCTATAGCGCTACAGACAGTTCTGCGAGTAGACAGACATGCAGAAATCTCGGTATTATAAGTTTCTCCACTCATATATCTTGCAGATAGACAAGGAGGTAGGCAGATTTCTGTTTTAATGTATATGTATATATATATATATATATATGTATGTATGTATGTATGTATGTATGTATGAGCGTGCTTGAAAAAGAGCTTCAACATCACTCAGTCACCCTTTAATTCCTCAAATCCCCGACAAATATGAATATATCACTGAAATCAGGAGTCGGGTGCTGAATAGAGAGAAAAGAATTATAGAAAGAGACCATAGCTAGATAAAAGCGTCAGGAAAAATGATGAAATAGTTAACAATACAAAACTTTTTTAAGTTAATTGTTTAAGAAGCTCGGGCATTTTTCAATTATTGATTGCAATGAGGAATTTCGAGATCCAAACCCGACTATCCTCATTGACCAACGAGTGAGTGCGAAACCCATTATCATTCCTAGACGTGTGGATATCCAATACTCAACTTTCTAGTATTATTATATACAAATCTTCTTTATAGAGGAGGAGCCTGGGAAACTCGGGTATCTGTATATCTAGACAACTTATCTGTATGTACAGGTATGTATGTTTACAGAAACGTATGTGCAACAGTTTAAAGTAGATAATGATAAGAGAATGAGGGCAAAGTAAAAAGAAGCCCGGGGCAAAGCTGGGGGGTGGGGGACGAGGAGGTTGAGACCAGCACTGGAGGGGAAAACGATAATGAAAAGAAGATATGTATCTCTATATATATATATATAAGAATGGAATGGAATGGTCGCTCAGTAACAAAAGAAATGTGTAATGCAATAAACCAAACCCAAACCCAAACCCAAACCGAGAAGGGGAAAGAAATAAGAGAAAAGCACATAACTCTATACGATCCCTCACCCATCCACTAGGGGGCTCCCCTCCCAACGTATCCCTTCCCGCTGTACTTTTATTTTTCTACAGTTATGTCTCCTTCCCCACAGCTCCGTCACCCCAAAGTTCTGTCACCCCATCCACATCCCCCACCCCCTCCCCGAACACATTCGCCCAATACCTCCGCACCCTCTCGCAGATCCCCTCACGGCCCTCCCATGCCTTAAATTTCCCCTCCAACTCACACGCAACCCACATAATCTCCTCCCAGAACGCGCGTTCTACATCATATCCGAAGCGCGAGAGAGTGTCGCGCGCCACAACCCATGCGCGGCCGTCGCTGCCGTCAGGTCTGTAGGTGGGCTTTGTCTCGTGGGTTTGGTCGAAGACGGTGGCTGGATTGAATTTGGGGAAGTTGGCGTGGATGAAGGAGACGCGCAGTGGTGTGGTGTTGGTGTTGGTGTTGCTGTCGCTGTGGCGGTGGTTACTATTCATCTTATTATGTGAGCTTGTGAGAGTGGTTTGGGAATTGCGATACTCGTTTGAGGGGTCGAATTGGACCATTGCGGAACCTGCGATGTCGTCACCGTCTCCTTTCACGTGTCCGATTGCCCTGACGGGTTCGCTGGTGGCGTAGAACGGCTCTCCCGCGGCAGAGGCGGCTTGGAGGAATGTTTCCTTATCGCCTTCGCCTGGGGCACCTTGTGAGAGGAGCGGGAAGTAATGTGAAGGTCCGTAGTAGTTGTAGTAGGTGGAGAGGAGCAGGGTGATTTGGTGTGACTTCTTGGAAAGGAGAATTTGGCCGGTTTCCGACGAGGCGCGCAGTCCCATAGATGGGATTGGTAGTTGCGATATGTTGTAGTATAAGGGGGACACGGTGGAGATCCAGAAGTCGGGCCAGGTGACCATTCCAGTCATTTTGTAGGGGTTTGAGTTGAGGTGCTCTTCAGGCTTGTGTAAAGGGAAACAGTCCGCGTCTAGCCAGACAATTTCCTCGAAGGAGGAGAAAAGCATGGCAAATATTTTGAGTTGGTAGTGCGCTATCTCAGTCTTAGGCTCTTGGTTGTCATTGCTGGCAAGAGAGTCGCCATCGCCATTTGTGGGAATAGGAGTGGCGCTGAGTATATCAGAAAGGACAACGCAGCGGCCGTTCAGCGAGGGAAGGACTTCGTCGCAAATGGTGCTTTCGTATTCAGAACGGTCTTTGAGGAAGAGTTCGACAGGCAGGTTTGAACCGGTCCGGCGTAACATTCGCAAGGAGGAGACGAGAACTGGCAGATATCTGCCCCCCGCCGCATACACCACTCCGCGACTTTCCGGAATAACAATGGGCTTCAAATCGGAGGACGACTTGACTTGTTGCAAGAACCGTGTATGTGCCTGTTGCATCTTAAGCACATCCTCCTCTGGCATCGAGATCAGGGAAGGACGTGGTGGTGGTTCGGCCGCATTGAAGCCAACCGCTTCCGCATTGCGATCTCGATGCGGGGACGGGCAGTCTGGCGCATTCTGCTGGAGGATCGGCAGGAAAGTGTGCCAGAATCTGATCTGGCGGGATTGCAGCGAACGGGCTTCGAAGGGAGATGGGAGGACGTGTGTCCTGGTATACGACGATCTCCTGAACGAGCTAAATGAGAGATATGTGAGAAGAAGGAAGCAAAACGCGACCAGCGCTCTGAGCGGCCTGGCCAGCATAGTTTAATTAGCTAGTTCGGTTCCCCCGTCTTTGACGCAGGATAAACTGCAGAGAATCAGGGGGCTGCGAACAGGACAAGGGAGAGCAGCGGTGGAGCTGAGATGGAGTCGTTGTCTCGTCAGGAACAATTGAAGCGGGTTTGGGGGCATGTGCCATCCCGAAGCCGCTAGCATGGCTCGGGTGAGGTTCGTTGATCCAAGAGATCTGGTAGCGACGGTGACTCGTGAATGGAAGCGGTCCAAGGGTCGCGCACTGACTGCAGGATGTGCAGGCGATGATGGTGGTAAGTTAGTTAAATCCCGTCAACCAAGATCAGCTAAGAATGCTTGGTTTGTTGGTTTCCTTCACCCGCGGACGAGCTTTGGTTGTGGAGATAGATAATTACGAGCATATCAAATTGTGGAGAGGAAGCCAACTACTGCGTACTGCCCCCAACGCGATACTTTGGAATTGTCTCTCTCAAGCACGGATCAGGGAGGGACTTTGTCAGGGTCTGGAAATCCATCCATCGCTTACTATGGACTACTAGTTCTCGATGTATGCATGCGTATGCAAGTCAAGGCTCATGGGGATGAATGCCAGTTGGCGGTGGCTGGGGTTGGTTCTGGTCTAGCGCGCCGCTCCCCCTCTGGCTTGACATTGTTCCCTCGAGATTGCTTGCAGCAACAATGGATGAGTTAGCTGCTTCACATTGATCCTGGAATTGGGGAATGATGTTGACTGTTGACCCTTTTATCGGGTGCAGAAATTCTGGAAAGCTTATAAGTATCTGTGCTCGCCCTCGGTTTCACATCGATTTCGACAATCTCGACGGCTCCTCTCATTTCCCCTTCTGTCTCTGAATAAACCGTCATTCATCTCCCCGATGATCGTTCAAGTGAGACTAGCCTGGTGCGCCGCCGATGATGCTGGCTCGAATCCCTCCCCACAATGGCTGGTTGCTACCCGCCTCCAGCTGTGCCCATAATTTCCACCTCCAGCAAGCCCTCGCAAGACACAGGGTGTTGGGTGGACCAGCGCGACTAATCGCAACTATTTTAACTTAAGGTCGGGCTACTGCACGTTTTTCTCATCAGCGGTGCAGCGCTCTAGCGACCTCGACAGGGCTCCCCCATGCCGGAATGCCTGCGCAAAGGAGCGGGGCCCAGCAGGTATCCGGATCACAAGGGTCTGCTCTGTCCGATGCATGTACGTTGTTGCGTCCCTCTTGGGTTTGGAAACCTAAAACACTGTCAGCGAGCGAACTCTATTTCACGGCGAACTTGACTACCCTTAGGGGAGTTCTAATCGTTCCGGATCCACTTTGGTCACCGCTGCGGGCTTTGGAGCCTTCAGCGCGGCCCCGGAGAGGGCGGCAGGGCAAGTTGTTAAAAATAAAGAGTGTGTGCTAAGCGGCTAAATGAGTTTCATGATGCATCATTAATTAATCTCCTCGATTTCATTTACAATAAAGGGAGGCTCGTTTCTACCCTGTTTTCTTTTTCTTTTTCTTTCGCTTCTGCGAGTTAAATTCGAGTGCTTTTGAGAACTACAGGAAAGCAAAGAGTACGTCAATTGGCTTCACCATGTCTGCAGATCTCGAGGCAGCAAGCAGTGAGCAACATGCTTTTCTTATGAACGAGACTGTCCATTCCTTTTCTTGGAAAGGTGTGTCTGTCACAGTCAAGGACCGCGAAACAAAGAAACCGAAGGCTATTCTGGAAAACTCGAACGGCCATGCCAACCCAGGTCCGTATTTCTACATACATTTCACGTGCAGGCGCCGATCAAGTTTGCGTCACTCAACCTCGCGGAGGAAGCGCTAACTCGATCATAGGGGAAGTCGTGGTCCTGATGGGCCCTTCTGGCAGTGGGAAAACGACTTTGCTGAACGTCCTCGCCCATCGTGACTCGGCCCCTGGTGCTGAAATTGAAGGAGAAATTCTCGTCAACGGACGGAAAATCGACCTCGAGACATTCAGGAACATAAGTTCCTACGTTGAGCAGGAAGATATTCTGGTGGGAGCCTTGACAGTGGAGGAGACCTTGTACTTCTGTGCTCAGCTATCCCTTCCCAGGTGAGTAGGTTTTTTGTACCTACATGCCCAATTGGAATCATATCCTAAACTCTCATTTGAAGCTCGGTCCCGAAAAAGGAACGCTTGGAACGTATCTCCACCCTTCTAAATGCATTCGGAATACAAAACCAGGCCAAGACCTTAATTGGGACCCCAATTCGCAAAGGCATCAGCGGTGGCCAGAAACGCCGTGTAAGCGTTGCTAGCCAGCTGATCACCTGTCCGAAAATAATATTCCTTGATGAGCCGACTAGCGGCCTGGACTCCACAGCAAGCTTTGAAGTGATGTCTTTTGTACAGAAACTTGCAAAGAAAAATAAGGTCGGTTACGCACAAACACTCGGGCGCGGGACTCTCAAATTTGCTGATAAGTGCCGTAAAGATCATTGTGATTGCCAGCATTCACCAACCGTCCACAGCCACCTTCAAGACCTTTGACAAACTCATGATTCTTTCCGCAGGCCGGACTTGTTACTTCGGGTCAAGCTCCGAAATGAAACCTTACCTCGACAAGACCGGATACCCCATGCCACTCCAGATGAACCCAGCAGAATTCGTCCTTGACCTAGTGAATACCGACTTTGCAAGTGATCGAGAGATCGCGGAAGCACAGCTATCGCAAATTTTTGCGAATTGGGAAAAATCAGATGAGGCCTCGGAGCTGGATAAGGAGATTCAAAAAGCTGTGAATACGGCTGAGAAATATGAAATTCCCTCGACCTCCTTGCGAGGCGCAAGCGCCGTCGGTACTATCTTTACTCTACTCCATAGGTCCTTTATCAAGAGCTATCGCGATGTGATCGCATATGGCGTCCGAATCATCATGTATCTCGGTGAGTTGTTTTCCATAATGTATGTCTCCCCGTCCCTACTAACATCACACGTCCCTAGGATTGGCCATTTTGGTCGGCACAGTGTGGCTTCGGCTGGGTTCTGGCCAAGAAAACATCCAACCTTTCATCAACGCACTTGTAAGGAAACACCCCACGACACCTGATCGTGTAAAGTCCTTCTAACAAACTTCTTTCCTATGTAGTTCTTCTCATCTGCTTTCATGTCTTTCATGGCCGTCGCTTACGTCCCCTCGTTCCTCGAGGATCGCGCCGCCTTTATCAAAGAAAGGGCCAATGGCTTATACGGACCACTATCATTTGTCCTATCCAATTTCATAATCGGCATTCCATTCCTATGTAGGTACCATCCCCTCGCTCAAAAAAGCGCAACAAAAGACAAAAGACAACCCCAACCAGCCCGCTAAACCGTATCACAGTCTTCATAACAATCCTCTTCGCTGTCGTCTCCTTCTGGCTCGTAAACTACCATAACACCGCGACGGGCTTTTTCACCTTCGTTATGTGGCTCTTCCTCGACTTACTCGCCGCCGAATCCCTCGTTGTGCTCATTTCCGCTCTGTTCCCCAACTTCGTCATCGCCCTCGCCCTCACCGCCTTCACCAACGGCCTTTGGATGTGTGTCGGCGGCTTCATGGTCTCCCCCACCGTCCTCAACGTCTTCTGGCGCTACGTCTTCCACTATATCGACTACCAGGCCTACGTCTTTCAAGGCATGATGGTTAATGAGTTTGCCGAGAGGACTTTTAATTGTGGGCCCGGTTGTCAATGTATGTATGGCAGCGAGCTGGAGTCGCAGTGCAAGATTGCTGGGACAGGGGTGCTAAGTTCTTATGGGTATGCGACGGGGAGGACTGGGAAGTGGGTTGGTATATTGCTGGCTATTACAGCGGTGTACAGGTTTTTCGGTTGGGGAGCGTTGTACTTGAAGAAGGGGTAGGATAGGGGCATGTGTGAAACATGGGTTATTGAAATATGATCATTTTTTTCTTCACAGACCCCCCATGGCAGAACTCTTTCTGCATGTATATATTATATATAGTCTTGTGATGATTTTTCTATTTTATCTAATCTAATGAAATAATCAATAGTTACGGTATAACTAATTTAAAAGTGCATGCCCGCGCAGGGTAAAACTCAATTGATAACTCGTTCGTTACGTTTGCCGCGGGTGCGAAGTCTAAGGTGAACGTGGGTTTAAAATAGTTGAAGAATCTTAAACACACCCGCACCACCCAAATCAAGAAGTTGATACGCGGAACATCCCTCTCTGCAACCTCCAACTGGTCAAAAACCGAACAAAGCACCCAACAGGGCTAACACAGGGAATGGTAAGTTCGGATTAGGATTAGTTCAGGGTTTCTGGGAAATATGATTTACCCTCGATTTTCGTCAGGGCCACCCTAATATTTTAGTGTTGTGCTAACCATCATTCTGGGGGTTCTGTAAGAGGGTTGAACCTTGATTGGTTATTATGATCTATCTAGCAGCTAGCGGAAAATATATATGTGTGTGGGTCACGTGGTCTCGTCTCCCCCCAATGTTTTAGCATGTCACTTAAATATTAGGGCGGCCCTAACGAAAATACCGGGGTATACCACAGTAAGTGAGTAGTTAACTAAGTTAGTTACTCCTGCTATTTATGTATTCAGCAAAGCCCAACCGAATCCCAAAACCAATATCCTGATAATTTTTTTTATTGCTTCTTGGGGCGTTGTGGCTATTATTATAATGTATTGGGGCCATTGTAAGCTCAAGCTGTCAACGCATTTCTGTAACCATAACCACGATTCCGGAGATATACTAGAGTTGTGCTATCTACAGCATGCAACTACGATTTGCGAGCCAAACAAAGAAGAAAATCGGAGCCTCGTTTAAGAAAAATTAGTTTAGTTTGCCTTTTTTTAAAAAAAAAAAAAATACAACCGCCATCCAATAATTTCTACGAAGAGTTGATATTTATGAGCGAAAGAGGGACACAGATAGATACTCGTGGAAGGAGGGCTGAAAAACGGATTCACTTCTGATTTTGATTTTAACTTTTATCGTTTTCGTTTCATTCGTTCGAAAATACTCCCAAAATGTGATTTTGTTAGGGAAAAAAAAAAAAAGACCAAAAGACAAGCTGCACAGAGAATAAAAAGAAATACATCTAAAGCTACATATTCGGATCCATGGTAATATCCCCTAGCCACATGTCACTATTCAGCAACACGTTGACGTCCGGTCCTGGGTCCTCCAAACTCGCTTGCGTAGGAGGCAGCAGCCCGATTTCCAAAACCTCTCTTGCCAGCATTTTGATGTGCCACATAACCTGGTGCGCCAGCGCCCACGTGCGATCAAGTGCTTTCAGCTCTCCAACGATCAACGCGATGCGGTCCCTGCGGGGCTCGATCGAGTGCCCGACATTGATGGAGCAGGCGCACAGTTCAACGACTGCGCCAAGGACAAGGCCGCAGATAAAAAAGGGCGTGTGCTTGAGGAGAGGGCTGCGAATTGAACCCAGGGCGACGATCCCATTCCCAGCCTCGAGTGCTTTGGAAGCGTGCGTGAGTGTATGGGAAGTGGGAGGGAGGTAGGTTCCCCTGCGGGCACAGGCGATGGTGGCGTTAGCGGTGGGCGAGGCCATCAGGCAGGATCGTGGCAGGTGGAGATATATCGAGGCACAGTGGACCAACATATAAGCGCGGAACAAGACCTGGTCGACGCTGCCGTCAATGCATAGGGCGTTGGGCCTATCCTCTGGGGCATGGCGGAACCAACTACCGATATTAGCCTCGAGAGTTTCCACCTGGTCACGCATGTTTTCGTCGTCGAGTGTGACGCCGAGAGCTATTCCCCGCTTCAAAAGGTGAGTTGCTTCGACTGCGTAGCAGAAGGACGAGTATTTGGGTGGGTGGTCGGCGAATACACGGTTATAGAACTGGGTAGTTGACGGTGGCTCAACGAGGCAGATTCCTGTACTGTAACTAGCCTCCTCGCTGGGAAGCTGTACATCCATTGTCAAGTTTCCAATCTTCAAGGGACAGTGATCAAATGCTCCGAACATGACATCAGTCATGTAAATTTCCCACCATGTCCGTCTCAGGCTCTCCTCACGAACAAAATTATGACCAGCAAGAACTTCGACCATGGATTTACGGTGCATGCCCAGTTCAACAGCTAATGTGACTGCAACGGCGAATGAAGCAATGGCCTCTTCGCGATCATTCCGCGCGTGTAGAACCGTTGCAAATAGGAGGATAGCTTGGACCTTCTGGTAAGACGGCTCCCGATCATTTTCAATGGCTTTGGCCGTGGAGAGTTTATAGGCATCGGTAGACACCCCAAAAGCGAAATGGGCACCAACAAATTTCATGGCCATCTTCAAACATAATGGGAACGGAGAAATGAAATGTAGTAAGTGGGCAGGGGGGAGAATTGGATGGGATTCGTGGAAAAAGGCGTAGTAAAAATCAACCAGGCGCGCATCACTATCATCGGAGCCTGCCTTTGCGATGAGGTTGTTACGACGCAGAATCCCTTGATCCAGGAATGCCAGAGGCGTCGTATCCAAGGATTCTGTGGAGGAACTACCATTCATGACTGAAACATCTTGAGCTGCCCATTCAGGCGTCTGCATCACATTGTTGAAATCAAAATTGCTTGGTGACTTTGATTGCTTGTCAGAGGGAGCTGATGAACTAGAAGGGGAACTCGAGCTAGACTTCGCAGCAATGGTAGGCTTGGGAGTAGATCTGTACCCACGGCGAGAAGGCGTGTATTCGCAAAGGTTACGCGTTTTCCGGCAACGGCTACACACCGGATGTAGGCCGTCACACTTCAGATGTTTCTTCCGACAAGCGCGACATGCGAGCGGGACAGGCGAGGAGGCCTGAGCCGTTGTCCTCTGAGTTATTGTTATTCTCTGCATTGTATGCAGTTCGTGGCAACACAATAGAAGAAACAAATGTTTGTATATATGTTCATATATATCTTTGGAATACGAAACAGGGCCACGCAATTCAGATGGGATCAAGGAGATTGCATTTTGATGGATTTTCCGAGCAGCGAAAGCGTATATATACTAGTATATATACATGAATTCAATGGTTAGACATCATGGGTAAAACTGTAAGGTGAATCCACCCGCTCTGTCGGTATCAATTCTAGCTTCATTGCATTGGGTCGACAATTGTTCCAAAATTCAGCTGTTGAACAATCTGCGCCTTCGCTATTGTTCTCTTCGCGCCGTGACGTAGCGGCTCTATTCATCGCCCCAGTCACGTGACCATATCCGAAAAAATTATCTCGCGTCTTCCACGAAAGTTTGCTTAGAATTGGACAGAAGTTGCAAACAAACTTGGGGAAACACGGCGTCTGGTCTTAGGGTTGTTGTTGTTTTAGGGTCCGGAAGAGTATCCGATATCCTAGACCGTCTGCTAGGATGCATGTTGCCAGAGATAGGGTATGGTGTGTGATGTTAACATTTCAATGAGCCCCTCGTTTCAAAAGCCTATGGTTGGAGTATATCAGTTATATTTTTCTTATTTTGTACATTTTTTATGTTATGGGTGTGGACAGCTGTCGCCTTTCCGTTTCTCTCCTCTTCTTTTGGTCCCCTATTCTTTTGGGGACCATGTGTGTGTGTCAAGGGGGATTCAATGGCCACACGGCTGAGGTAGTCGTTCGGGCCAAGTCGCGAAACGGATAAAGTCCTCTGGAATAAACCCGTGGGAGGTCTATGAAACACAAGTGCTAGTGTTCAACAATGCTGAGAACTCAGGGTCTGCTGCGCACAAGCCCCTTTGAACATTGTCGGGAGCAAAGATGCAGAAAGCCCACCGTATCACAGGTCACAACAACAGGGGAAGACCCATTGGCAACTGCATTTGGAAAGCGACTCACCCATGTGTGCGGAATTCTGATGCAGTGATACGCTCGCTATCCCAATCCCAATCCCAATCCAAAAAAAAAATAAAATAAAATAAAAGCCCCACAGTTGTTTTCGGGACAAATCAACCCCTCCGCAAATTCGAGATTGCCAAATGCTTCGGCTCAAGGTTTGTCAACTCCTTCCGAGCTCATTTCCAAATTTGAGTCACCTGGATCCTATTGTTCCCTGTTCAGATCCTATTATTGAACGGCATTTGGTATTTGCTCGTGTTGGTCCTTTCTCCTGCGGTGGCTATTCAAACTGGAAAATAGTGGGGGTGCCTCTTATCCCGTCTCAATCGAACGAAATAATCTGCCTCAATTCGCTCCATGCAACAAGTCGCGCGGCAGTCCAACCAATTCGGCCATAAAACAATAATATAGATTATAATTTTGCGTTGTTTCGTAGGTGGTGCCTCGCATAGTAATCTCGCGAGATTCGTGGTATGATTAGTAGGGCGGCTACTTTGGGACAATGCTTGATTATTGCACCAGTAGCATCACCAAGTAGCCAGTGGGCAATCAAATCTTTGAGTTTTGAAGCCAAGGTTATTCAACATGTTCGAGTCCGTTGGTATTGTCGGTCATTTTCCGCCAGAAACGTCATGTATATATGTCCTACCAGATTGGAAGGCCCTATGGGTGTGTTGGGAAATATGAGTCCCTAGAACTAAGGAGGTTGTTCTAGACACAGATCTTTGCTCAACATTGACAGTTAGATCACCAATTGCTACGGTTATGGAAATGCTGTAATACGTCCAAGCTCGGTTTTTTCCTATTGCCGATGTGAGATACCTTGCTGCAGTGTGTGACTCACCGTAGTAGGGCAGATATATTTCCTTCTGCCACCGAATCGGATTTTCCCTTTCTCCAATTGCTGTATACGAACGTGTACGAACAACAATCGTTTGGGTTCGTAAAAAGAAGGAGGGGGGGGTCTCACTAATGGGCAGTCAGGATCCCATCATAAAGCCAGGTTCATTCCTTTGTCGGGATGACGAGAGTCAATTAGGCATTGGAGAAATTGAAAGAAAAAGAGAAAAAAAATTAATCCATGAGCAAGGGTTTGGATCACAAATGTCCAAGATTCCGACTAATTTCTGAGCCCCCCGCTGGGGTTGCACTTGTTATCTGAGAGGATGGATATTTGATATATGGGCTAACTGGGCGGTGAGATGGGGAAAAATTGCGAAATAGACTAGACACAACAGCGTAGTGTCGAGATGCGAGATGAGGAACCGAACACTTCTATCTATCAACCGCAGACGGATAGAAGCTATCGTGTGTAGCGAGACGTTGAGGTATGCAGGAGGGACGTGGGACGTGGGATATTGGACGTTGGACGTTGGACGTTGGACGTTGGACGTTGGGTACGGAAGGGTTGTCTGGTCGTGCTGGTGGTTAAGTTAGTACGAAAGCAGCACATATTGATTGGGGACCTTGGGCTCCCCGCAACAAAATATAAATAGCCATGAATATCTCTGTTTTGAGGTTCTTGTTGCCTTTCCTGCGCATCTTTCCTCCGCTTCGAAGCCGCTCAATTCATTTGTACTGGCCGATTTCATGCGATCGTTATATCTTTCCAACCCCCGTCGTGCTTTCACAGCACCAGCACTAGTCCACACATCCTACCCTGCGATTGCTCTAAATTTTTACAGGTGTACGTTTTCCATGATACCAATGTCCAAATGCAGCACAGCCCAAGCAAATGCTTGAGAGGACGACCTGCAGAAATAACTGTGGGATGTGCCAAATGGTCTCTTCCCAGAACCGCCCGCTGCCAGGCACGCTCTAGGTTCCATGCGACCTGTGGCTGCTATCTCAATAGCATGCCTTCTTCCGGGCAGAAGAAGGAATTGCGAAGAAAGGAGTAAAGAGAAAAATCCCGATATCGCTGTTTAGGCTGTTAGTCTTGAAAAACGGGAGAGAAAAAGAAAAGGAAAAATTGCACACTGCGAATTACATCTCAATGGGATTCGGATGGAATTTGCGTTGAGGAATTGCGGGTATCATTCCACAATACCTGCTTTCCCTGGAAGACACTGTAGGTCCGCTGGGCTAGCTGGAGCGTTCGTTACTGACGGAGGTGGCTTCCCCCTAGCGAAGTCCTTGAGAAAGCGCAGATGCAGGTCAGGGTTGGATTTGGAATTACCCATGGATAGTGTCACCGGGATAGCGCGCCTTTAGCGTAACCCCACATCGGGGGCAATCGAGGGCACCTCTCTGTATGCGAATATTTCCGGCACACGATGTACGCAGGTTGGCCTTTTTTGCTCCATTCCAGAAGATGTTTCACGTTCTCTGGTAGCTAAGCTCATCTCCAAATACAAACCCCGGACCAGATCATTTACGCGAGGGCTGCAACATGTTGACAAATTCTCTACTAGCTTCCAAGCTATTTTCTACATAGTAAGGAACTGACGTCAATTGCCGGGGGATGCTATGAGAATTAAATTGGCTGGAAACCTTGGGTGGGAAAAAGGTGGGGGGAACTTAAGGGCTGGGTCGAGCTGAGGGGCAGAGGACAAAGAAGGGACTGCATGAATATAAATAAATGCCAGTGCCATCCTCCTCCTTTGTGACATATTGTATCTCCACCTATCCTCACAGCCATAACGGATTAGTGTCCTTTCGATCCCTTAACTCTTCCTGCTCCAGCTGTGCATCGAAACCCCATCTTTACTTGTCTGCATCAAAACAAATCGACTACCGCTAAAATGACAACTTTCAAGGGACGCTGCCACTGTGGCCAAACCGAGTTCACCGTTAAGATGGAGGCACCTAGCCATATTCTTTGGTAATACATCCTCCTTCTCAGCTTCGAATGAATCTATCTTCTCCAAGTTTTTGGGTAATGCCCGACAAAAGGTCTCTGGCCGTAAGCTAACAACCTCGATGAATCCAGCCACTGCGACGCTTGCAAAGTGATCAACGGCAGCGACTATACACTCAACCAAATCGTTCCCAAAGAGGATTTCGAACTCACCAAGGGCACCCTAGGCTGCTATACCTACACTGGTGATTCTGGTACGCGGCTCTTCCGCTTTTAATCGCTTCTTTTGCCACCAACACCTCTCCCAGTTCCCTCCGCAACTACCCACAAACGATGAACAGTTAAACCCTCTGAAATTACGACCTGCTAACACAAATGAAAACGCAATACAGGAAACCCCGTGCACTGTTACTTCTGCCCCAACTGCACCACCCACATCTACCACCACCAAACCGTTGCAGGACCCAAATACGTCATACGTACTGCGGGATTGGAAGGCTACAAGGACTGGCCAGTGGCTGCAGAGATCTACGTGAAGAATAACATCAAATGGCAGCCTACTGTTGCTGCCGCTGACAAGATTTTCCAACTTACTCCGCCGTCCTAAATTTGATGAAACCACGCGTAACGAATTTCGGGGGCGAGGGAGAAGGAGAGTGGAAAAACGAAACGGGAAAGCGAAGATTAGGCTTGATCTTAGGAAATCAAGTATTACTTTGGATGGTTATTTGAATTGACGTGTTTCCGGACCCTCCGACTTCCTTTAGCTAATAGTATAATCACCTTAACTCCACCTCCTCCCCCTCGGCCCCCACTCTCTTCACACTCCGCGCCGGAATGAGGTAGTTAGTTGCGATTGCATAAAATGAAATCAGAATTGAAAATCGCTTTGACGAACATGTATATGTATAATGTCTATTTATCTCTCACCCGTAATCTATCTATAGCTAACGGGTACTTGAAGAATATCTGATATTCCAACTATATCAACTCAATTCTCCCTAGCTATGTAGACAAAACCACCAATTACCCAGCGCATGGATATAGAAAGAAGTTATGATCAGGAAATATTAAATCCTCAAAAGAAAAGAAAACAAGAAAATAAAATAAAATAAATAAATAAATAAACAAAAATCTAAAATACCAATTCCACCCATCACCCCCTACCCAGAACTAACGGGCGGAATAATCGCTACCTCCTCCCCAGGCCCAATAATCCGCACCTCCTCACCCTGTACTACCCCTTCTCCGCCTTCTTCTTTACCATCCTTACCATCCAACTTTGCCGCGTTGGTGTCGGCCACAGCGACATCGACATACTCCAACCCAACACTAACCGCACAGCTCACGAGCACCTTTTCTTTGATACCCGGATATCGCGACTCGAGCAGGTCGAAGAGTTTGGGGAGCGGGAATGGCGCGGGGAAGGACTCTGTTTGCTTTCTCGTGTAGGAAGAGGCGGTTGAGAAGTAGTGGATTTGGAAGGTTGGGGGGGACATCGTTTGGTGGTGGTTTTTTTTTTTTTTTTTTTTTTTTTTTTTTTTGTTGGTTTATTTTGGGGGGAAGCGGGGGTGGTTGAGTTTGACTGTCTTGCTCGTCTGCTCTTCGTGCTCTGTCGATAGGTGTAGACGAAGAGGTGTTAAGTTGAGTAGCCACTTTTTAAGCGGGAGCAAAGCAAGAGGCGGAAGTGTTATATTATATTCGTATATCGGGATTCAACAACATGCTTCTGGTAAGGAGCGCTCCTTGGAGAAGAACTAAGAGCAGATCCAGATCCCCTCCGAGCCGTCTTCTCCCCCTCCGGCTCCAAATCTCTCACTCACAACCGAGTAATCAATCAAAACCCCTCCGATCACAGTCCAAGTGTTTGCGCCTCGTAAATTCGGGGAATTAGCTCAGAGGTAGACCCACGTATCGGGAACCGGATAAGGGAAAGTTTTACCTCTCTTTTTCTTCGTTATGTATATGTAAATGTGTTCTGCGCGGGGGAAAGTCGTTGGTTTGACGCGGGGTGGGCTCGTTATCGTTTCCTTATCGAAGATGGGGGCGATGACTAAGAGAGTTAAGGTCATTCATTCTATATCCATTATGACAATGGGAATCGAAGAATGGAAGGGGATTATATATCACTACGAAGATTTTAAATAATAGCTATATAAAGTATTCGGGTGAGAGTGGTAGTTATATTGGCTAGCTAGCTACTAAAAAAAATTGGTCCATGAGGGCGACTGACTGAAGGCAAGAAGATAGATAGATCTATATATCAATCGTCCGGCAAAACAACAGCATGTAACAACCACCGGCATTATTGACTAAGGCAAAGTTATGATAACTATATGGAGCTTATTTGTGTATTTATTTTTGCACAAAATCTACCCTTTAATCACCTCCCTCATCGCCTGCACCAAATCCCCCTTCAAATCCTCCCAATTCTCCAACCCAACACTAACCCGCAACAGCCTCTGGTCAACCGTCGGATCCGTCATCGCCCTCCACTCAATCAACGACTCCACCCCTCCCAGGCTCGTCGCATGGTGGAACAGCCTAAGCTTCGTCGGCAGTAACCGCGAAAACCTCTCCTCCCTCAACGTGATCGAAAACACCGTCCCAAACCCATTCGGCATCTGCTTCCTCACCCACTCCTCCCTTTGCAAACTGGCATGCTGGACTGTCTCAACCACAGCATGGACAATCGCCTCCTCACTCCTCTCTTTAACATCCGCCCCCGCCATCCTCAACGCCCCGTCAATGAACTCCACAAGCCTCGCCGCACTGGCACTCTGCCGCTGGACGCGAACCTCCAGCGTCCGTAGGCTCCTCACCCCCAACCACCCCTCCATATTTCCCATGACAGACCCCAGCAACAACCGATCCCCCACCAACCCGCTCTTCCACTCCGCCCGCTTCATCGCCAGCACCCCGCACAACATATCGCTGTGCCCGCCCAGATATTTCGAGCCGGAGTGCAACACCAGATCCGCGCCCCAGCGGAACGGATCCTGCAGCCCGGGTGGACCGAACGTGCTGTCGACCAGCAGATACGCGCCGCGCGCATGCGCCTTGTCGGCGTAGTGCTGGATGTTAAACGCCGTGCCGTGCGGGTTCACTGGCGTCTCGAGCAGGATGACGTCACCGCGCTGCAGGTCGTCGGCCGGGCAGTCGAGGGCGAGCTTCTGCAGGCCGCTTAGCCGGGTGTGCACGGCGATGACGCCATGGGAGCCGTGGTAGCCGTCGCTGACGGCGATGCGGCGTGGGTTGAGGAATACGAGGGCGGCGTGGAGGGCGGCGAGGCCCGAGCTGTAGGAGACCACGTGCCCGTTGAGGAGGGACTTGAGGATTGTTTCGAAGCGGGTGTTGTTTGGGTTTGTGTGGCGGGAGTAGATATGGGAGGTTGCGGGGAGGTTGGCGAGCTGGGTCGTAGAAAAAGTACAGATTAGATGGTGGGGTGGTTGGGTTAATTGGGGCAATTGAGTCTTTTCGAGACGCCGTAGAATAGAATAGAACAGAATAGAATAGAGATGGAGTTAGGATTAGGAACATACGGTTCGGTTGTCAGACCAGGGCTCCAGGTTATCGGGGTTGTTGGAGTATCTGAAGGTCGTTGAGAGGTGGAACGGCGGCGCAACATCCGCGACAACATTGAGATCGTCGTCTGCATGCAGGGCCAGGGTGGCCGGGTGGTGGGAGGACGAGGAAGGATCCAATCCAGCCATGTCCGCGAACTGATGTTTTTCTTCCTGAAATGTGATGCGCCAAAAGTGTGAGGGAGCAAAATAAATAAAACGGCTGTCGCAAAGGCAAATAAATAAATATCTAGGTCGATTTTGCACCCTCGGCTAAGAACCACGCAACGCGCCCTTTAACAACATAGGTTGACACCCCAAGCCCTGGCAATAATGGCTCACGGCTCGCCTCAAGCGGGGACAGGTAGGGTATAGTTGATTCCAGGGTTCGCAGGGCTAGCTCGCAAGCGTGAGTAACCGTGAGTAACTGACGCCAGTCAATCCTTTGAAACTTCCCGGCATCACCATCACCATCACCATCACCATGGGCGGTTGGAGAGTAATCCCGTACAGATACCCAATCATTCAAACAAACCCTGAAACCTCAGCGAAGACCGGAACCTGAATTCCGGGGGAACGAGCGCGACGAATGATGATAATAACTAGATCAACTTTTCCCATCCCAGTAATTCCCTGCACTCGCAAAAGGAGGTATCGGCTTTTTTAACCCCATCACCGTCATTTCTTTTGCAAATATTTTTCTGCATTGCATTCTTCATGTGTTATAGCTAGGTAGGCGGACAGACAGATATAGGAGTCCTAGGAAAAATAATTTTAAAAAGAGACAAAGACGCTTCTACTGTGAATATCCTGAATGTAAAGAATGAATATAAATATGAATAAATAAAATATATACTGACTGCGGGGGGAAAGGGCGGAGGATGTTTTTGGAGATTAAAAAGAAAAAAGAAGAAAAAAATAAAATAGAACAAATGGCTAGTTACCACATCAATCAATCAAGTTCTTCGAAAATAAATAATTAAATAAAACAAGATAAATAAAAGCTTTGCTGACAACGCATATAACAACCCCTTCACGGATTTCAATTATGCAATTCATGAATGGATGAGTTTACTTACTTAGGCACAAACAAATAAAAAGCGAATAAAAAAGTTGCACCCTCGCTGCTAGGCAAACAAGATATACATGAAACGGGGAAGAAAAAAGAAAAAGGATGGGCCCAACCAACAACCGATGGACGACGAACAGTGGACGATGGACAATGGACAATGGGTACTTAAAAAAAAAAAAAAAAGGCACGGCCTTTTTGACACAAATCATAGCGCAAAGACCAAGCAAAGCGGGAGAAACGAATGGAGAACGATATTCAGGAAAAACAAGAGAGGAGGGAAAGGAAGGGGGGAGAGACAATGACAGACAGACAAAATAATATAAACCCCATCGAACGCCTACCATCATGACGAAAAAATAACGCCCCATGATCCCCAAACCCAAAGAAAAAGAAAAAGAGCAGGCTACAGATTAGTGCGGGGTGGTAGTGGTAGTTGTAGCGGTAGTATAGTGGAGGAGGAAGAAGTGGGGTTAGGTAGGTACAATTTGATTCCTTCCTTTTGCCTTCTTTTCTTTTCTTATTTATTTCCGAAGCGATCCCACCCTTGACGGCTCCTTAACCGAGCCGGGCATGACGTTTTGGAATTCGACTCTATCTATATTATCAAAAGAAATGCGTGTTAGTTGACCATTGCCATACGGGATGTAGTAGCAGTATTCGCCGTAGTAAATGTCTATAAACGAAAGCGCTTACCCTTTTCCGAATCAAAAACAACAGTAATATCATCATGCTCCCCCGGATATTCCGGCATGTCCAGACACACAAAGCCCGCTGTGGGATCGTCGGCAGGTTGTTTGGGAAGGGCAAATTTGGCATCGACGATCTTGACACCAAACTTGCCGGAGCGGTGGTTGAAGCTCTCGAAGATGTCCGTGCTCTTCAGCACGAAATTCATGCATTTGCCGTGGCTGAAGTCGTCGTGGAAGAAGGCGGCGAGCTGCACGATTTTCTCCTGCCTCAGCACTTGGAGACGCACTCTGCTCGCTTCCCATTTCTTGTAGATGGGGACGACCATTCGTCTTCGGGAGATTGTGAATAAGGACGCGAAGCTATTTTGATTGGTTGCGGTTAGTTAGGAAGCTTTAAGCATGGAGGTTTGGGGCAGGTGGAGCTTTTAGCGGGTGGAGTTACTGCTTACCCGTCGAAAAGAACTTTAAAGTTTGTAATGGCTTTCTGGAATCTATGGAGATCTAGAAACGTGGGAAAAACGTCAATATCACGCAAAAGTGAAGAGTGAAACCGAAGCCCCTCAACTATATTTACCAACCTTGTACAGATGAAAAATTATACCGCCGAACCACAGAACTCGTCTGGGCTAACTTTAAAAGATTCGTCATATCGCCCACGGTTTCCTTGGGGACCAAATTATCCGCCACGGAAATACCCAAATCCAGTTGGGGTGGCCTAAGAATACTCATAATGGTAGGGATAGTGACATCAAGAGCAATCTTAAGCTCTCCAGGACCTAGAGAGAGGAATCTCATATCAGCACTCCCGGCTCAAAGGGAGAAATAAAAAGAAACAAACACATAAAGAAATCACTTCATAAAGATGCTGCTTAGTACATACCAATATTAATTCTATCCGTCGCCGATCCCCAATTCGAGGTCACGAAAACACGCAGATGCTCAGATAGCACTGTCGAACTGTATCCATGAGTAGATTGTAAAGAGGGGCCTCCATTATTAATCACTGTGGCAGACGGTGAGGAGAATTGCAAATGTACAATGGGTTTCGAGATGCCATTCCCATCCGGGAGCTGTTCCATCGAGAACGCCCGCATGGGAAGGTCTGGCGTCTTCACCTCGTCCTGCAAAGGAGTGATGCCAAGGAGTAGCGAGTGTAATTTGGCGCGCTCTTCCTGTTCGTGGAACGTTAACAACATAGAGCGGTTCCTGCCGCTACCTTCTTGCGGTATCTTGATGAGAAGCGCGGGAGCACCGTCCTCTCCTCGTAGATAGCCAAAAACAATGGGTGTCCCGTTGCCAAGCTCGTGGGAAACACTGCTGAGCGTCTTTACCTTGGGGCTTGTCACTGCCACAAACCGGAACCCTCTGTGGGCTTTTCGCGTGCCGGTCCCCTCCGTTAGCGTTACGGCTTTCTCGAACAGGCGTATTCGACATCGCGGGCTTGGTTCAGCAGGGAACGCTTTGTTGGGGCCGGAGTCCATGTATTGGAATACTTTCAGGACATCCTCGAAAAGTAACGTTTCACCAGCTTCTGGCTGTAAGCTTTCCTCGGTTTTATGGGTATATTCCACAATTTTCCAAATCATTTTGAAGTCCGCTTGATCAAACTGGATATCCAACTCGAAACCACGAGGCAGTCGAATCCGCATCGAGTTAGTTCTCACCTGCCAGTCTACATCTGCCCATGTGGGACCGTGCTTCTTATCTCCCTGGATCATTACATTAACAAGTTCGTTTTGGCTCGTAATCGATACGAGCACATTCCAGTCACCTCGATCTCGAATAATAGATAGAACACACGGGATCGCAAATTGTTGAGAATCATCTTCGCTCGAGCTTAGGTATGCCTCTACGAACATCCTACCATAACAGAAATAACGACTGGAATCTCCCAATGGCATAACGTCGCCAATGTCTGTCGTCTTTCTCGCTGTATCCATGAGCATAGATCGCGTTACCTGGCCGGAGAGAACTGCAGAAATGTCAGGCGCAAAAAAAGGGTACCGGACCCATATTGTCGTGTCGATTCCTCGGGAGAGATGAACATGTTCCATGGCTGCCGGGAGGATATTATTTCGCTTCATCGATATCGCCAACGCGCGTAGATGGCTGAGAGTTGCATGGCGAACGCTCATTAAACTGCTCAACCTTTGATCGCCAGCAGTTGTGGTTACCGCAATCAAAGTGTCTAGACTCATATTTCCGAATCGGGATAGCTCCGGGTGACCGGGAACAATATGCTCAGTAATCCACCATGTTTTGGCCAAGTTGAGCACTCCCTGACAGGTTCTATCAGCGTCGGACGGAGAATTCCCTCCACCATTTGAGGGCTGAGGACGCATGGATGCTTCGACATCGGACCTGCCCTTTAAGAACCACCATACGCTCGCCCTGATCCATTCGGACAAAGATGTTTCCATAGATGGCTTAACGCTCTCAGCAGCATCGCTAAAAATATCATTGTATTGCGCAGCTCGTGCGGTAAAATCAGCCAGGGCGTCATTGCTCACGGCATTAGCAGCGGCCCTCCATGATTTCTTCCATGGAGAATGGTTTTCAGTTGGGTGAGGATCATTATTGAAAGAACTTTCGAGAGACGGTCGTCCTTTTTCAGGTTCACAATCCGGTTCTGTGCGGGAAGATTTCAAATAAGGTGGAGGTGGGGTTTCTGGATACGAGCCGGGAGAATTGTGTGTATTTACAGGACTGTTCGACACATTGGTATCCTGCCAGTTGGATTTGGTTTTGTTAGGTAGAGCAGATAAGACGCTTCCCCAAAAGTCATATTTAGCAGCAGCGGCTGGTTCTTGAGGCATGTCTAGTGATAGCTTCGACGTAGCAGACGGGCGGAGAGGGAGGACGGTTTCTTGAGAGGGTTGAGAATCCAGCTCATCTGGATCCGTAGGAGAATCAGTTCGCGTAGCTTTCTGTAATGCTAAACCTTCCTCAACTCGCATCCTAGCCCGAACGCGGTGCGCAAAGGAATTCGGATCTCCAGAGTCCCTCAATGATAGACGAGCCCCTCCCGCACCATGTGGCTCCAGGGATAATAAGAAATCCAATTCGTGTGCACTCTTTATCATTTTAAGCTTCTCCCGAGGATCCTCCGCAGGATAGCCTTGTCCTGGATAGGCTCCAGGCCAATGTGTAGAGTCCGAGGGTGAGCCGTATGGATCTGCATTCTCAAATTGGGAATGTGACCCAGCTGCGGCATTGGAAGCGGACGAGTGCGACCTCGAACGATAGAGAAGTACATCTTTTGTTGGTAGCTCAGCTTCTTCCCCCCCTTCCCCGATGACCTCTGGACCATCGTTCGAAAACGTCACCTTTAAACCTTTGTTACGGCGCCTCTTCCCTTGGGTACTTATCGGAGTCGCACCAGTTGCGGTTTTAGCGTCAATGGAGGGACGAGAGGGAGATCGGCTGGAGATGTCGCCAGCTTCGGGCCATCGCTGCGAAACGGCAAGATTGAGACGGGGAGCAACCGGGGTGCCTGTTGGTGATTTTTGATGTGGGTGATGAAGAGAGTGATATGATGGCGAGCGCCGTTGCTCTGGTTGTTGGCGTAGTTGATGATGGTGATGGTGTTGTTGTTGATCATGGCGGTAGGATTGTTGGGGTGGTTTGGCGGGGAGTTGTGGAGCGGAGGCGGAAGACGAAATGGATGGTCGGGACGATTGGAGCGGAGAGCGGTGGGAACCTAGGAAATCATCGACCTGCTCATCGATAGATGCCTTCGGGGTCTTGTCTTTGAACAATTTGCCGCGCCATTTGCGGGCTTTGGATTCAGCAGCTCCGGCAAGAGAGCCATTTTGTGGAGATTCAACGACCATGCTCGACAAGGAGGGGAGCGGCGGGGAGGATAACGGCAGTAGCAGGACGAGCAGCAGCAGTAGCAACCACAACACAGGCACCCACAGGCAGAATTGGATGTGGATAAGCAAACATTGGACGGAGCAGGCGACGCCAACAGCGGTCGACACAAAGCGACAAGTCAGGGACAGTTGTTCGCAGGACGTGTGGGTGTCAAAGGAGTTGGGGATCCGTAAGCAGGGTCTCACGTGCAACGCGGGTGTTGATGAAACAGTAAAATGTACCGCCGAAGAAGATCGACAAGGGGGCTAATGAAGTGGCTCGTGTGAAGAAGAGATACAAGAAGAGATACTAACAGAAGAGATAGAGTCAGAGAAAGAAAGAGAAAGAAGGAAGGGTGAGGCAGCAGTCAATCAATGGATGCAACACCGTGTCTGGGTCAGTTAGAAAAGGAGACACGGAGTGGAATGCGTGAGGGCGTGAGTGCGTGAGGGTGTGAGTGTGTCAGGTTTCTGTGTTTGTCGACTGCGTGGCTCTGTTTCTCAGGTTCTTGGCAGACTGTCTGGGGATGCCCGGCAAGGCGGGGGACGGGGCTGGGTATCGCCTGCGATTGGCCGCGGCGGCGGGGCAGCCTGCGTTGCCACGGGCCTTGGTCAGCCCTAGCCTTTAATTAAGCAGAAGGGAGGGTGCTGGATGTTCGGGGCCGGCTGTGGACTGGCTGCCACTGATGTTTGCCCGCAGCTGCCGAGGAATCAAGACCTCTTAGCAAGTGATGGTGTATCTTCAACCACCTCTACCCAGCGTATGCTCCAACGCCTTCTTCGGGGTTCACTTCTCCTCCCAGGGCTGAGGTGTGCAGGCGTCCTCTTCTCTGGTGCTCCCTTCCCTTGGCACCAAAATGATCCTTGTTGCCGCTCTATGAAGGTTTTTTAAAGTTCAAGTTTTAGTTTCATCCACTCTACGACATTCTCTAGTCTCGAGAGTACTTACGCCGTATACTTCGTCTGCGTTTGTATCTGCTGTTACCCGAATGGAGGAATTGTTTTCATCACAGATACGTCGATGTTGTATACGTCTAAGAACCTGCCCAGGGAGGGACCTGGTTGATCACCATCATTAATATAAATTCTCCCTGGCATCGGGCATTTATTCTAGCATACATACTCTGTGTGCCCTGCCCTTCCCTGCCCTGCCCTGCTCCCTTTTAATTACCGCCTCCGGTTGCTTCTACCACAAAACCTTTACCTCTTATATTCCCACAGTATGCAGAGCTCTTTTTGTGCAAGTGTTTAAAAGCTTGTAGGATTGTTCAATCCCAACTTGGGATGAAGAACCACATCTAACTATAACGACCGGAGAAATTAACAACATACCAAACTTTAAATCTGCTAACCTTTCTTTGATATACTGTGTACAATCGCTTGCCACGGCATACACGGTCATGGTGTCTCTGTGAAAATCTCAGTCTTCTACAAAATCATTTGTCAATTTCCCTGTCCAGGCCCGCAGCCCTTTGGCTACTGTCATTGCTCTGTCATATTTTTTGTTTACCTTGTGCCTATGCCCATAATCCTTGATGCTGCTGCTGCTGCTGCTGCTGCTGCTACTGACATTGACATGCACTTTCATGATTGAGTGTTATTTCAGGGACTATGGAACAGATTATGCGTATCTTATTTTTGAGAGCTGTGTAGAGCTTAGGGGTGGGTACCAGTGGGTGTTTGTGTTGTGATGCGATGTCTGTTGTTTTCTCTTCGCCAGGGCCAAGCAGAATAGAACAACCCCATAGCAGGATGAGAATGTGGGAAGGGGGGAAGAGAGGAGGACCCATATGCCTTTCATGCATGAACATAAGAATCCCCACCACGGAGAGGACAAGGGCCGAGAACGCATTTCCGTCAATATGAAATTTCATGCATTGAGAAGCATGGCCGTACAGCGCCCGATTCCCAAGAACCGTGAATGTGATCCCAATGGCGCTCTGTTTTAAAGGGCAGAAATGAACAGTTCATTGGTTAAACACGCCATATCCAAAATGTCTGCATGCATACCGATGATTGAAAATAGCTCCAGCGAAAACTCCAAACAGCATCAAAAATCAGACAGTCTTCAGTCTCGTTCCCTCTAATCAGGGAATCTGCAGCTTTTAACAAAGAAAATTCCTCAGTCAAACCCAGCACGAAATTCTAGACATGTAAAGAATAGTGATCACTGTGTATCTCAATGGACACGCGGCTCTCAGGGTTATGTCAAACATGACATAACAGCTGATTTTACAGGCTCTGGTCTGACCCCGGCTCAATGAGTATCATTGGGAGCGGCAAACCAACGGATTCTGGCAGATCGAACTGGGCGGAAGGGATATGACACTTTGGTGGAATGGGGTATCAAATACCCCCCTGGTTCGAGGCCCTCAAGAATTTAGGACTATCCGTCTACGTAGTATGTAGACAAACAAGGTCAACCATTTTTCTGGGTGGGCAGGAATGTTGAAATCCAAAAATCTTTTGAGGAAATTCAAACTCGCACATCACATTCGAGTAGACCCTTCCTCCGGGCTAATATATCAAACTAGCCGGGTACAGCGAGTCCATCCTAACCAAGATGGGCGAGGGGGATATTACCTTAATCTTAATCTAGCCCGTGGATGAGTGACCTGTAGGGCATGATGATGATTGCTTCATCCCACCAAGTTTTCATCCCGCAGCAAAGTCGTTGTCCAGGTTCAGGAAAGCCCTTGACTCATGAAGTGGCCATCGAAGTTGGAAATGTTATGTTCTCAATTTGTCATGTGTTTCTCAGGGGGTTAAATGGAAGCATGGCTGCTGGACTTTTTGAAAAATGGCGTTGATTTTGTTTGTTAGGGTCGGTCCGCTACTGTCTGTGTTGGGGCCTGCGCAACACCTGGTATCAATATCTTGTCCGCGAGGGGTGTGATGTGGGAGGTGCCTGGATGAATCTGGCTATGACGGTACTGATGGAGAAGCAGTGGAAGAAGTTGCCGAAGCAGACCAGGGCTTTTTGTCGGGGCTTGACAGTGATTACGTGGTTGCTGACCAGCAGCAATGTCAATGCTTGATTTGAAGAACAACAACAACAATAATTACTGTTCGTTGGGTTGTAGTTAGCCTTACTTACCTCAAACTGACCAGCCCTCAAAGCTTCTGAAACTGTCCTAGCTAGTTAGGAACTAGTTTTGAACCTGGATATTCATGTTCGTCAAATTAGCCTTGAATTCTGATAAGTGAGGCTAGCCTCGAATTGAAGGCAAGATCGGACAATTCATGCAATATATGCATTGAGCTTGGCCTGGGCTGTTCAAACTGATGCCATGTTTTATCCGCGTGGTGGTTGCAAGATCACAGCGGCCAGGCCAGGCCAGGCCATGCCGGGTATCAATAGGAGGAAGAGAGCTAGGGGCCAACTCAGGCGAAGAGGCTGGGTCCATCCAGTTGAAATATGGCCAATCGAGTAAATATCAATCTCCAGCGCGTTAATGCATGGTGGACGAAAAGGTAATCTTCTGCCGTCACATGCTTTGAATGAATGGTCGAGTTGTCCACAGCTCAAGGATGTAAAAAACCGGCAGGATCTAGGCCAAAATTTTTCTCTGGAAAGATCCATGGGTGATAATAATAATAATATTATTAATTGATGTGAAACGTAATGCCGTTTAGTTACTCAGCCTGGGAAGATTTGCGAATTGTGGACGAGTAGTGCACATTTATGCGAAGGTCATATTAGGACGATGGGCGTTGTCATCCCAATCGAGAGGGCCATAGTTAATGAGGATTTCATGTTCATTTGAGCCATATATTCATAAGGACTTCGCATTAAAATTTTTAAAACTATTTTCTGCAGGTTTTTGGACTGCTTTTCTTGCTTCAACACACAATCCCGCCCATGAAGCGGGACATTATTTACAGGGATAAATAGAACGTGCATTGTAAGTTGTACAGTCAAGTACATGTATGTACAGTACATGATGTACCTTTGGAACATGAAGCCCTCAGTCTATAGCAGAGCAGATACTGAGGTCGCCTGCCTGCTCAGCGTACCAAAGCGCTGACAGATCTGCGCTATGGATTGGGTATGGGAGCTCATCCCAGTGATTGAAAGGGACGTCTTTCAAGTAGTGACGCTCGGTTGTGGCCGAAAAGGTGAGGGACGACGAAACCTGATATACATCAGGCACGACTGGGCGAAGATGGTGGAATTATAACCCAAGTCCAGGATATGGTCCCTGACTGACCCCGCACTAATCTCGCGATTGTGAAGAATTGAGCATGCGTCCCTTTTTCAATTGAAAAGCAAAGTCGTCATCGAAATCATATCGAATGAAACGACTCGAGAGCACGAAAACACCTCGGTATACCTGTCCAAGGTCAACCTGGTCATCATTTAAAACCTTGAATTGTCAGCAAGCTTTAGGACAAAAGCTGTGAGGGATTCTTGTCAATACTAGTTAATGAAGCCGGCAGGCGTTAGACCGGCCATGAGCTTGGGTAGAGAATTGAGGAATCAATTGAGGAGATATGATGTTTGAACCAGAGCAATATCCACAAAGTCGGTTGCAACAAACCATTGCTTGCCGCTCATGTATGGAACTAGTCTCCATCGAATGTACGTACAGATCTGTAGTCTGTGCCAAAATCTCAGAAGAGCCGGATATTGTGACAGTCGACGAATTTGGCGGGATGAGTCAACTCAACCTCCAGGAGACCAGGGTCACCGGCATCAGAGGTAAATTCCTAGCTCCTTTGATGTTTTCGATGCGCCTGGCCGTGGAAGCCCTGCAAGCAGCGCAGAACTTTCGGCGGTTCCCCCAGGGGCCAAGATGCCAAAAAGTTGAACATGATACCTAAAAAAAGAACTGTGGCCCATGGGCCATTGCAAGCAGCCACCAGGAACTTTTCTGAGTGGCGTTGGATTTGGCTTTTTACGCATGGAAAAGAACTGGTCAACAATTTGTTTCCTGCGTATGTAAATGGATACGCAGACCTGTCAAGCCATGGGTAACTAACTAGGCAAATTTTGCTGATAGTTATCTGCAGCGTAAGTCCCGTCAGCGATGAGGAATAATCATTCACCAGGATCTCAGCTTCTGGGGCTAGCCACTCAGCGGGTCGATAAGCCGATCGGGGATCACCAACACACAAGGTTGTTGAAATTGACCAAAATCGAGTGGCTGTGCCCCACCAGAGTGGCCTGACATTGGCTGATAACGAAACTGGCTGATGTGATTGGGATCTCTGCGTAGACATTGGTGAGACTTCTCCTAGTTAGACCATGCGATGGACGGAAACGAAAAAAAGAGCCTCAAAATCATTAGCTGGTATTGGCAAGGGTGAATTGTTGTCTTATTGACCACGACGGCCGCTGCATACTTGATCGTGGCGCATTCTCGTATTGACTTGAGAGTTTAGGGAACAAGATGCGAGAGAGTTGAAGCCTGAAGGATGTTAAGGTTCTTGCGCCGCCCCAATTCCAAACAGAAGGCGGAGGGAGCTTTCGCAACGTTCACAACGGCGTAGACTGAATGCTCATTGTTGGACGTTTTTTCCAGAGTAAGGGAGATACGTAGTAGCTGGGTTACCATAGCTATGTATTCCTGATGCTGCTCGCTGCTGTTTGAAATCAAACACGCACAGGCTGGCGATATGGTGATAGGGGCGACAGAAGCCCATATCTCCAGCGGTGATAGGCTCCGGCTCGTTTCCAAGTTTAGCGCATTCTTGGGTCCACCGGCACCATGATTATTATTGTTTTGCCTGACTGTCATGTCAATCTTCTTGTTTTGCCTTGTCATCACATTTCTCTTGTGCCTCGATATTTTGATGACGGTCGCTGAAAGGATCAAAAAAGATAAGAGAGTAAAAACATTATTTGAAAATTTTCCATCGCTACCTATTACTAATCCTTGAGCCATCTATTCATTCCCCGAGGAGGTTGCCGGACAGCAGCATGCTTCAACCCGTATAATCGTTTTCGACGCTCTACTCAACGAGCTCTTCATCCACCCGTCTACCCCCTTCACCCCTCCAATTCCACAACCCGTAAGCCATTGCAGGATTGCATTCCGTCCAGTTGGTATTATCGTGCGGCGTGGTGCAGGATCATCGTCGTCGTTAAAGGTTGACAGGCACTTATCATTATCCTGCAGTGGGGGAAGCAACTCCTGATTAGGCGCATATTTATTTTGGATATTGTCGGGGTTTGTGGATCGAATCATTGCCCAGGTAGGAGGAAGGGCTGTCCTCCACTTGGAGGCTGCCTCGTTTATTCTGGGTGGTCGTAATGGGGAGGGTTGCTGCGGTATCGGACGATCATACGCCATATTGCCTATGTTCTTTGAAGAAATGCTCGATAGCCGGGGACTTCGAACTGAAGCGGAAACAGAGACGGGGGCGGGAACAGCTCTACCAATGCGCAAATGCGGACTACTGTGCTGAGAAGCGGATGGTGCCGCAGGATTACGGGAAAGGGAATCGTCCGCGACGAGGAGGAAGAATCGCAGGGCAGAATGGGCGTTCGATAATATTTTTGATATCAATATTTATCGCACTTCTCACGCCTCGCTGCGCCAATGGAGCGTTTGTCAACTTTGAAAATTGTCTCCCCCCGTCCATCGTCCACTCAGACCCTCTCCAGCTCCAGTTCAAGCCGATGTATGTCTGGGCTGTGTTGGATATCACTTCGGAGGCCAGAAATCTGAATGTGACAGTGTATGGGAATGTTACTGGAATTGCAACCCAGGAACCCTATCCTCCTCCCGATTCTCCTAGCTGGTCCGATCCAAATAGCACCGTTGGGAAGATCGTTGACGTGGATGTAAAGAATAATATGTTCTCCACGCTTTTTTCAAGATTCGAGGTCCTCAGCTATTCTCCATACGTCGCCCCGGCTGAACGATTTTGTGATTCTTTGATCCAGGGAGAGTGTCCCCTAGGCCCTGTTTTTGGTTCAAATGGGTATGAATTCCTTCCAACGAAGAGATACTTATTTCCGCCTGACATTTGTCTTGCATAAGTTTTCATTGACCCTGACTTTCCTGACTAGAACTCCACCCGAATTACGAGCTTTTTCCGTTGCCCATGACCTATTCTCCTCCTATTCTTTCACGGCCATAACGCCTGTACTTAGAGCAACAGCTGGTGATGCTGCTCGGTCTCAGATTCTTTGTGTATCTGCTGAAGTTACGCCTGTCTTAGGACCAACACTAAATGACGTCCTTAGATATATCCCCCTTGCCATTCTCATTCTAGTGGCGATTGCGACGGTGTCCGCAGCCATGTTCAGCCCATGGGGTTCTTTGGATCTGTTTCGGTGGACTTCCAATTACGGACGAGACGAGGATTTGCTGCGACTTGTTACCCCAGGATTCGCCGACTGCCTCCAGTATATTCAATTTGTGATTCTAACCGGATCTTTAACGTTGAATTACCCGGGATTCTATCAGCCGATTGTAAGCAGGGCAGGATGGTCTGTCCTTATGTTCAACCGAAGCTTTGTCAGCCATGGAAATAGCACAAATCCTATTCAGGACGGAATGTATGTTGTCAACGCAACCTATGGACTAGACCGAATGAGTCACCTGATCGGCATGTCGTCTGTCGAAGATATATGGTCTGGGATGGTAATTTGGCTTCTTGTGATTCTTGCATGTGTCGTTTTCATGATCCAGCTGGGATTCGGCCTACGGTGGCTACATCACCAAGTCACCCATGTACCAGAGGAAGACCTTCGCGCCAAAAATTTACCGTTCACCATGGGCAACGTTATTCGCATCGTCTTCAACTATTTCCTTCTGCCGATTGTATCATTATCTATGTTCCAGCTAGTAGTTACTAGCCAATCCCCTATTTCTACAGTGGCTTTGGCGGTTGTCCTGCTTGTTGGACTGGTTGGATTTGCTGCTTGGCTCTTAATTCTCATTACGCGAACGCGCCCACGCTCATATATGTTTGATGACCTTCCGACGGTTCTCCTTTATGGTTCTTTGTATAATACATTTTCCGATGGTGCTGCAGCTTTCTCTGTAGTATCCGTTCTTCTCACGTTCGTTCGCGGCATCGCGATCGGAGCCGTCCAACCTTCAGGGATTGCACAGATTGTGCTTCTAGCGATTTGTGAAGTTGTCCTTCTCCTGACGCTATCCGCATTCCGCCCCTTTCCGTCGCCAACATCTATGAACCTCTATCATGCGATTTTCTCCACCATCCGCTGTCTCACGATACTTCTGAGTGTTGTCTTCGTTCCATCACTAAGTGTCGGCCACGCTGCAAGGGGCTGGATTGGTTACGTCATCCTCCTCCTACATGGGATGGTTCTAGTCTTTGGATTCTTTTTGAATGCTATTCAGACCTTGGTTGAGGTACTCGCCCGGCTTGCTGGTGCTGGCGGTGAGGGCGGAGTGGAGGGTGGGGCGGCAAGAGGTGGCCTTGTAAAGGTGTGTATCTCGTTCGAAGTGACCCTTACCTGCTCAAAGGCAGCTAGGATAATGTCCCTCAATGTATTGGGCTAATATCGTTAATTATTTTATCGACAGGTCTTTGGAATGCGTCAGCTTTCTCGCAGAGTTCCGCGAGTACCGCATCATGTCCCTCGCCACAGCGCTGCCTCAGAAGTACCGATCTTAGGCTCGGATGGAGGGAGAATGTCAAGCCATGTAGATGGTGACAGATCTCGGAGCTTTTCTGGCAGTTCAGCACTCTTGTTAAAACGTTCTGTGGCTACCGAGAACCGTGTGAGCGCTGGTTTCGAGGCGAGTAGTTTGTACGGAGTAGGCCATCATCACCAGAGAAGCGGGAGCGGACCGTACACTCCTACGACTACGGGAGGAATCTCACATTCCACATTCCCTGGCCAACATTCGGGAGGCAGCGGATCGCCACACAGCGCTTTGGCTAGTGTAAAACATACAGATAACATCGGTCCTTATTATCGGCCCCCGAGACATCGGCGAGCCACTTTAGACGGAATGTCGCCTAGCAGCCGCACCCACACCTCGTGGACAAGTGGTGATTGGACTAATCGACGGTCAGGCAGTAATATGGATGGCGAAGGGGCTGATACGAATGACGGTACCCCCGTCACCGGGAGCAGAACGCCTGTCCCAGCCTACCTTGCAGCTCCTAGAGACGAGTCGGATGCGGATATGGACGAACCGGGCCGTTCAAGGACTGACTATGCTGTCCGGGAGGTAGACTTTTACTATCGCGTCCGGGGTCCTGCTCTTTCCCATTCCGCGACGCGAAAATTAAAAACTGGCCCTGCCGATCCGACAGGCCCGGTATCATCTGCCACAGGCTGGTTCCGGGAACTCTTCCGTGGTAAAACTCGAGAAAAAGGGAAAGGATTCGAAGTTGTTCGTAGCGCCAGAGCTCCACCACCCGGATTGATGCCAAATGCCGAAGGCCGGGAGCCATTCCCAGAACCGTATCGAGACGATCCCGATACTTCAAAATATTCCGACTTGGGTGTAACCAAACACACCCGTCGTTCATCGGGATCATATGACACTTCTGACGAGATAACTCAGCACGAACCAAAATTGAAAATGGAGCAAGCAGCCCCTACGTTACCTCCTATCGAGGCAAGTGAATCTATCGAGCTTCCACGCCGAACAGGCTCCAAGAGCGACACACACGAACAAGGAAACTCCCTGACAATCCCACCCACCATTCCCCGCAAAAGCTCCAAACGATACTCCGCAGTCGACATGGCAGACCGAATAATCGAACCTGAGGCCGGAGCTGGACATGGAGTGGACGTCGAAGTCGCATCCCAACCCATTTCTTCCGAGGAAATTAAACATACCGACAATCCTGATATTTTTGTCCAACCATCTTCACAACCAACCACTACTCAAGCCACTCGACTCCCCTTCAGCTCCAAACCCTCTTCAGTGCGGAGTGAGTTTGTCTCCACAAGATCAGCCAATTCTAGTATTCAGAACACGACGGACGACGAAAACAACAACCAAGGGCCAAAACGGCGAAGCTCGAGGCCCTACTCGCCTTCCCGTCGTAACCAAGGCCGGCCGTCGAGCATGGGATTCGTTCAGATGCATCGGGCAAGCGATCATATACACGTCACTGACACTTTGCCGTTTTCCGAAAGCACGGCGGAGATCGTGAGCGATCCTCCTGTTTCACCTGTTTCACCTGTCTGACTTCTGCCGCCTTAGTCTCGTTCCAATATCACGCCTCGTTCCTGAGCCTGCAGATACAGCTGCGCTCCTCTTATCCCATCTGGCCTCCGTGGTCTTCACGTCTATCAAATGTCTCTCTGCTCCAACTCTTTCACCGGATGAAAATAATTATGGAATGCGTTTTGCACTGTATTCAGCTATCTAATAGGTCAACGGGACTATAGACATTTTTCCCACTCATTTTCTATCCGTCTCTCTGTCTATCCACCTCTTCCGCTGATGATATCCGCTTTACTGAGACCTAAATCTAGGGTCCGAGCTATATCCATTTTTCTTTTGTTTTCTTTTTCTTCTCTTTTTTCTTTTTCTTTTTCTTTTCTTTTCTTTTTCTTTTTTTTTTTTTTTTTTTGAAAACAAAATTTCATTTACTACTCATTTAATCATTCCTCACACGATTAATATTATTTTTGACGAATTTCCTTTGGCTCCTCTTTACTACAGTTTTATGTTGTTTTTGAAAGCATTTTGAGGACGGCATTTCTTCTGAAGCGCTTTTTGTTCTTTATTTCTCTTCTCTCTTTCTCTCTATTTTTTTTTCTCTCCCACTTCAGTTCACAAACCGTCATATTCCTATTGGCTGTAGTTGCGTAAAATGTGTACTGTGTTTCCTTCATCACTTGTTTTTCGTTTTGTTTCACTTTTTGCCATTCTTCTGTTCACGTCACTGATCTGTTATTAAATCTGAAAAGCGCCTTTTTTTTTCCGCGATGTTAATATTGTTGTAGTTCGGTAAGATAGACAAAGACGGGAGCGGGAAGCATTGGATGATAATGAGCAAGCATGTCTTCTCTGCAGATTGATTCTGGATTCCAATCACTCGATCCTTTTTTATGTTCTATTTCTTTATACTTATACATACTGTATATAAATGTTTTCATTCTTTCATGGTTTTTGCCGTGGGCAAAGTATTGAAATATCGATCGCTCTTCCGCCTTGATTTTCGAAGCAGCGTACTCGAGAGGCTGTAGCTGGAATAAAATAGATAATATTCGGATCACAGCTTACTATGTTCTCCTTTTTACGGACAATCCGTCTCAAGCCAACTTTAGAGTGTCTGAATTCTGAATTGTAGAGTATTATTTTTCTGACAAATGCTTCTGCGTTTTGGTGTTACCTGTCACCTCGGCGTGGTTTGTGTCTTAGCTAAGGATCGCCGTTCGGCCCTTAAGCGGGCTGATGACTCCCGCGTTATGTAACTGACTGGTAGTTTAGTTAGTTATGCTGCGTGCTATCGATACCTCACCACCAACCACCACCTCATCGCCCACTCCGCCGTGACGAGTGGGATACCATATCTATTTACCAAACCGCCACTTCGTCTCTCTTGCACGCCTCAAGCGTCGATTCAAGCCATTTTCCCGGTGTGGCGAATGCCGGGGAGCTGCCTGGCTCACCTCGCCCATTCTTGTTCGTGGCTTTCTTTCCCCTCTTCTCTTAAAACCTGAAACACCGAGAAGTGAACGGGAAACTGGGCCAGCCTCCCCACGAAGGATATGAACTCCTAGCATTTTTATATGAACTCTATTCTAGTGCGTTTGTTCTGACGAGTCTTCAAAGCCATATATTGATAATCTGGAGTGGAAAAGCTACCTTAACTAACGCTCCCTTTTCTCTCTCAACTGTTTCAGACTAACCAGGACAACGTCGAGTACCGGGTAGAGGGTATCTACATGTGTGGAGCTCGACGGCTAGATGACAGCTTGAACCGCCGCGAATAGACTTGATGACCTAACGGTGTTCTGAAAAGTGAGAAACAAGAAAGGAAGGGAAGAAGGATAGAATATCCTGTCGTCTGTTGCTAAACCTATTCCTCATCACCTTTTTCCAGACTATCATTTGTCGACCTCGGACCGTCTATCAATCTGGCACACACGCACCTTATTTAGAAGCTATTTAGGAGGGCTCTCTCCTTCGTATCAACGTGGAATATCCGCTCGACAGAGCTAATGAGGACGGCCGTTCGTCCAAACGACGGAGATTGGTCTCGTCTCCTCTTCAAACAAGACAAGCATCATTTCTGAAATATCGACTGCAGCGACCCAGTCCTTGCTTACCCCATTCAATGTCATCTCCTGAGTTCGACTCCGCAGCGTCGTTATCCTCCTCTCCATCCTCGCCAGTGGACCCTGTCACCAGTTATGTTCCCACAGATCCCACCCCAGCTTCCGGGTCTCCGCATTCTTCTACTCCCTCCTCCACTGCTTCCTCGCCTGACTCATTAGAAACAACTGGAGCCATAGCAACTACTCAGCTGATGGACTCTCAGGGATCAACCCAGAATGCTGAGACAACTAGACATACTCTGCTAGAGTTTTTGCAGAATGAACACCCAGAGACAGGGAATAATCAACAACACCAAGGGCCGTACGCTACTAGTACAGGGGGAAACAGTGCTACGAGCCTTGAGCGAAAGAGGAGGCTCACTAGCGCTAGTGATATCACCTGTTACGCTCGCCCGGGGGCTGGTAGAGCCCCGGCAGATCCTGGCTCGTCAGGACCTCGACCTAGCCGCTCTGTCACTCAGTCGTGGGAACGTTCCAGTCCAGTACTGCCGGGAAGCTCGAGGGAGAATGCGATTGATCTCTCAGGGTCTCAAGAGTCAGTCTCGCGGCAGCTGAGCTCGCTGCGGGATCGAGAACATAGCTTTGCAGATTACGAGCTGCCCCGCTGGCAACCCGATTCTGAAGCTTCGAAATGCCCTATCTGTGGTACCCAGTTCAGTTTTTGGTATAGGAAACATCACTGCAGGAAATGCGGGCGTGTCGTTTGTGCTTCGTGTTCACCGCATAGAATCACCATCCCACGCCAGTTCATTGTTCGTCCGCCTGAATCTGATGGACATCGTTCCACTCTTCTTCTGCCGAATCCCTCTGAAGCTCAAGTTATTAGCCTCATTGATAACGATGAAGAGCGGTCGTCAGCAAATGCCAATACCCGTGGGCAGCAACGGCGACAACAACAAAGAGATCGACACTCTCCGAATTCAGCCTTGGGAGGCGGAGAAGAAGTCCGTTTATGTAATCCTTGCGTCCCTGATCCAAACCCTGAGCCTCCTAGGCGCTATACAAGCGCTGGCTCATTGCTCTCATCCTCCCTGACATCCTGGCCGGGCGATACGTCAGGCACTTCTCATGTACACACACACCGTCATTCTGCATTGCCAGACTTCTATCGTAACGGTGGTCCATATACACGTGGAACTAACCCATTTCACCGACCGTCTGCTTCCCTATCATCGGCCGCCAATACGCAGCTTTCTCAGGCAGCTCGCGAGCTCCGAAGACAGCGGAGTCGCGGCATGATTGTTAGTTTTTGTTCATTACCATGTCCGGTTATAAATGAACAATTTGTGTGTTTTTGTGCTGACATTCTTTTAATTCTAGTTCCAGCCCGAGAGTCCTCAAATTCAACGAGTGGCAAGCCGGGAAGGGCTACCCGATGAAAACCTGTCGTCGTACGGAACGTTCGATTACACCGTGCCCCCGAATGTCCGAGGCATACCGCTGAGATATCAGTCAATACAACAAGCGACTGGCGGTCTGCATCCTCGTTACTCCCCGCCAACATATTTCTCACCATCTGGTGCGGCATTCCCGGTATGAATCCCCTTGTTTCGTTTTCATTTTTTTTTCTCCCTTCTTAGTTACTCTAACTTCGTGGGATGCTTTTCCCCCCTTACCATCCCGACATATCTACTAAAGCAGCCATATAGCAGGGCCCCCGGCAGCGTACCGGCCACTCCACAGCCCGCTCCATGCCATCACACCACCGTGGACCATCAAACGACTTTCTCCAGAGCATAAGCACCTCATCGTCCAGCCGAAATCGCCCCTTACCTCCTGGCCCGCCGCACCACCATCGCCACCCGATTGACGAGAACGACATTTGTCCTATCTGTGGCCGCCTCCTCCCACCCCGCGCGGCAGATGGCAGCGAAGCCGCGCGAGAAGCCCACGTTCGTGAGTGTATACAAGGACACGAGATCGGACATGGACACGGACACGGACACGGACATGGGCATCCCACTAACGGGCGTACCAGCCGCACCGGTCGTCGCACGTCACAGTCCAATTCCAATGGCAATGATCACAATGACCGCCCCTTACGGATGTTGCCCTTTACAGCTACGGAGAAAGATTGTGTTGGCGAGGAGGGCGTGCAGCAGGAATGTACGATTTGCATGGAGGAGTATGAAGTCGGGGACCACCTAGCACGGTTGGAGTGTCTGTGTAAGTTCCATAAGGAGTGTATTGTGAACTGGTTGGAGAGGAAAATGGAGTGCCCGGTTCATAAGGCGAATTGATTAGTTGGGTTTTTCAATTCAACCCTGCTCTATTGGGGTTCTTCCTTGGCCTGGGCGATTTGGGAGTTTCCAAGTTTCGTGCTATTATTCTCATTATACCGAGTACTTTGCTTTGCATTCTACATGATATGATAGTGGGCGTTTGCGCGTCTGGTTTTGAATAGTTTGAATTTGCGATTGAATTGTAGTCGTCTCGGGAAGCCGCCACCTTCCTGAATCTCGTGTTGCATACGAAGGTTACAGCTCAGTCTGTGGGAATAATGGTAGACATCTCGTTATGTGTACTGGTCCTGGATATGTGCACATCCAGTTGATATCCCTTCAAGTGCACTCTATTTGGATAGCCGGGTTCAATTCCACAAACCTGTTTATAGCCTAATATTTTCGGAGTAACTATCGTAGAGTTAACAAGTGTTTCGTCCAGCTCTGCGACGGCCATCAGAGGAACATCATCGCTTCAAAAAATGTCTATCTGTTTATCATTCAAAACCTCACCAGAATATACCGAGGCCAGCGAGCAGTTAGTTCTAGGCTGCGAGATTATCGCCTCTTCGATTGGCTAATTTTTCTTTTTCTGTTTATCGGTGTTCCCAGTCAAGCAAAACCTTGGAATACGAGAACGAGCTGTCTGCCCGCTCCCTGCCCATTTTGCTGCCATTTGACTCAGCCCTAAGCAGGCAGTAGCCATTGATGTCCAAGCGAAGGACGCTGGCCACAATTTCTCGCTCACCGACGTCGCCCGCGCTGACTTCCTCCGGCTCGTTGTCCCTCGATATCGAACAGTTCGCGAACGGACAGATATACGTTCTATCCTCAGGTATGCCTTGTGCCTGACGCTGCCAAGCGCTCAGTGTTCGCCATATTTTTGCCACGCATCCATCGGCCTCCAGCTGGTGTCAGATCGCTGAGATCGGTCATTGAAAGCACCGTCTGCCGTGCGCTATCGGGTGTCACCCACATCGTCGTACGTTTATTTACCCTGCCCTTCCCTCAGCACCCGGACAAAGCAACCTCTTCCAACTCAATATTCTTCGCAAAACCGTGAACATTACGTTCTGCTGACTTATGGCGAACTCTCGCAGGAGAAAGCGCTCGCTCACGCGTGGCAGGCCCCCGCCGCCCCGCACATTCCACCAGGAAAAAGGGGTTCGCGGTTCCACCCACAGTTGCTGATTCCATGGATGCCGATCCGCGGGTTCCTCTCCGTCAGTCTGCGCCCTCGCAGTCTTCATCCACGCCCACCTCCGATCTGAGCGCCCAGCAAACCCACAATAGTTACTACTACGACAGCCCGAACCAGCAGTCTCCACACTCCGCAACCCTTGGCAGCGGGGCCCTCGACGATGATGATAGCCGTGACCATGAGCGGGACCACCGCATCGGGCTCGCGCCCGGGACGGGTACATATACCGAATCCATCGCCGTGACAGACATCAACAACCCGAACAACCCGAACGATCCCTTGGCCGACCTGAAACGCCCACGGGCCTGCGAGGCCTGTCGACAGCTGAAGGTGCGCTGCGACCCGCACCCTGAAAGCCCGGATGGCCCGTGCAAACGTTGTGCGAAGGCCAATCGCCGCTGCGTCGTTACAGTGCCGACGCGCAAGCGGCAGAAGAAGGCAGATAGCCGTGTCGCGGAGCTGGAGCGGAAGATTGATGCACTGACAGCAAGTCTACAGGCGACCAGAGCGAGGAATGGGAGTAGTGTTGGAGGCGGTGCCCCAGAGAGCTCTACGTTACGGTCTGGGTCTGCGGCAGAGGACCTGCCCGCTGCCCACTGGATGGGCGCACAACGACAAGGGAGTGAAAACAGACGGGCTACCACGGGAGGTTTTACGGCGGGCCTAGCTGGGAATAAAAGATTTGCCAGCGGAGAGTTTAAACATAGGCTCGGGGCTGGGGCCCTGGTGCCGCTGGCTGCCAGGCCTCACAGCCCGACGACAGAGAGCTCGTCGACCTTCTATGATGGGTCGAATCATGGTGGTGACGGGAACGGTCCCGATTCCTGGGCTCCGCTATTGCCTTCCATCGACCGAGCGCCCAAAGCTCGCTACGATTATGAATACACAGACGTCATTGATCGAGGGGTGGTGGATACGGAAATGGCTCTCAAGTGTTTCAACCGCTACGTGAATGAGATGTCTCCGTTGCTTCCATTCATCGTCTTTCCCCCCGAAACTACTATGGCCGAGGTGCGTCGGACGAAGCCCATCCTCTTATTAGCTATCCTGGCCGTATCAATTGGCATTTTCAACCCTGAGTTGCAAGTTACCCTGTTGAACGAGGTCTTCCGCCTCTTTGCAGATCATGTAATTGTCAGGGGATCGAAATCTCTCGAATTGGTGCAGGCAATTGTGGTATCGATGATATGGTATAGGCCGCCGGAGCATTACGAGGAAATGAAATTTTACCAGCTCATACACATTGCGACGACGATGGCGATGGATCTAGGCATGAACAGGAGAACCAAGTCAACGGCTAAGTCAAAGTCAATGGGTATGTGGAGGGAACTTATGGGCAAGAAAACTGTCATGGTTGAGCCTGATGCACCTGAGACTAGGAGAGCGTGGCTGGGGTGCTATTTTATGTGTGTTAAGTATGTTTTGTACACCTTTTGCTACTGCCTAACTCTTGCATGATCTTCATGGACCGTGTGCCATGTCTGGATTGCTATGTTTCCGGTTTTTGCTAACATGCTAGGACAGCGTTGCAATGTCCCTTCGGCGATCCCTTCTCACGCGTTGGCACCCTTACATGGATGAATCTCTTGAAATCCTCGAGACGTCGCCCGACGCACTTCCATCTGATAAAACACTCGTTCAATGGGTGAAACTGGCTCACCTTGGCGAAGAGGTCCTGTTCCAGTTTTCAATGGATGATCCCGTTACGAACGTTGACATAACGGACCCCAAAAGTCAGTATGCTTTAAAGGGATTCGAAAGACGGTTGGCGGAATGGCGAAAAGAGGTTCCGCCCGAGTGCTATTCTCGTAAGTCCTTTTCACTTTATCCCTCTGCCTCCGTATCTACTACATTTTGCACCTACGTGAAATTATACGAAATTTACCATTTCTCCTTTTTTTTTGGATTTTTCCCTTTTAACATTAAATAAATAGCTATCATGCACTACTACCAGCTCATTCTCAACGTCTACATGCATGAAATCGGCATGCACGCCGACCACAATATCGACGATTTCAAACCTCCTTTTTTAAATAGCCTTAGCACCGAAAATCCGATCGACTTGGGAACCCCCGCCCACGTCGACGCACTAACCGTCTGTCTCACGTCCATCCATGACGCATTTGAGACGTTTATCTCCCTCGATTATTTAACTATCCAATCTATCCCCACCATCCACTTCGTCCGTACAGCATACGCCTCTGTCGCTCTTATCAAACTACATACCGCCGCGTCGTATCCTGCCACTCGATTGGGTCAAGTATTCAATCCAACAGACTTCAAGATTGAATACTTCCTCACCAAGGTCATTGCACAATTGAAGGACTCTGGGGATCGTATTTCCGGACGGGTAACATCCAGATTCGCCCTGATGTTGGGGATGTTAAAAACTTGGTTTATTAAGCGGAAGGAAGGAAAGCCAATTACGGGTAGTGGTCCCCCGTACAACTTTTTCCAACCGAAAGATATTCGGGCGTATTTGGCACCGGAGCCACGGGAATCGGAATCACAGAGCGCGAAGCAGAATCTGGTTCGTACTGGGATTTTTGTAGTTGTCTTCCGTTTGTGTTTTGAGAGTTTGAATTCCCAAGAAACCATCAGTATTTCTCATGTAGGTTTGTTTTATGAAAACTTAAGAAACTGATATATCTATTTCACCTCAGGATACTAGTAACTCAGAACCAACACCCTTACATCTCCAGACTCACACAACCGTGGGTGGTCCAGAGACCCAACACTCCCACCACAGCCCTTCAAACTTATCCCCTCAGAATATCCGCACCGATGCACATCCCACTTCTCTCCCGAACCACCCACCATCAACCGCCACTTCCGACGCTGCTAGTAACACAGTCTCCCAGAGTGATCACTGGACCCCCTTCCCGCCCTCCGCGGGCATGGGTATTTTCCCCACAGCGCCAAACCTACCTTTATCGTCCCAGGGCCCATCCCATAACCAGAACCCCCAGAATCCGACTCAGGGTTACGTTCCCGCGGACCCAGGTGGGATTGGAAATCCACAGCATGCGGAAATGGATCCTCAACAGGCCTTTATGTCGAACCAGAATATGCAATTCATGTTCCAGCCCGACGAACTTGCTGTTCTGGGAAATATTTGGGATGATATTTTTTTTACTTTCCCATTGGACGAGACCGGCCAACCGTGGTGACCAGACGGACAAGAAAAAAGAAGCGGAGGAAAAGAAGGTGGGGAAAAAAAATTTTTAAAAAAAAATAAATAAATAAATAATAAATAAAAAAAATTGACATCTCTGCCACATTACATACCACTCTACTCAGCGGCCTCCCAGCTAAATCTCCCCTCCTCCTATCGATACTCTCCTCTCCCCTGCCATCTGTATATGTACATATATTTCACCTATATATACCCTTGTCCACTTCTTAGTTGTTTGACAGCGAATGCAAAAGAATTAACATACCCGAGTCGAACAAAAGCAGAACGAGAAAATTTGAGCGAAATGAATATATTGCCAACGTATGATATCTCAACCTGCGAGCCCCTTTTTTTACTTTTATGGTTAGTTTTAAGTTATTATTCGCGCTTCTTTTAGCTATTGACCCATCTTAAATCGATTCCTGGACATTGCTATGATAATATGATTGTCTGGAGTTGGTGGATTTTCGCCAATTTTTATACGTAGAAAGTTTTGTTTTCGTTTTTAGAGTTTTGGCAATCCGCCCGTAAGCACATCTGTATGCAAAATGTCATCCATCCGTAATATCGTCAGCATCGACTTGTTCAGGCGGAAGGATGCCGGGAGCTTTGACAATGTCGATTCAGTTCAGCTCTCCTGCTGGGACTGGTATCGGCATCACGCGCATTAAATGAATGTGCTCTGTACTGCGATATTCTCCACCGTTGATCACTTTTCGTTTTTCGGGCCGATGCCACTAGCAGGCCATGATCCATGCAAGAACACGTTACGGAGCCGGCCGTTGAGATGGAACTTGAATCGCTCCGGAGATAACGTCCAGGATACTTTATACGAGATCGGATAGATTTGGTTCTGTCTCCTGGGGGAAAAGACTGGAAACAGTGTTGGGGGGGGCGGGTGTCGAACCTTGCGTCAAGTTCTCGATTTTTCGTTCCTCGGCGGGGGTCGTCTAGTCGAATGTAGCAAGGAAAGAGTTGAAGATGGTTACAAAACTAAGCTCTCATCGTGGTTAGGATCACCTTCTACGCCGTACATTGATTCTCCAGCTACTATTTGGGCTTCGTGGACGAACGCTTAATTATCCCTACAAAGGGTTATGCAGACTCCTCCCTCGCAGTTCGGCCGCTCTTGGGGTGGATGGCGTAGTGGTAAGCGCTGTGCATGGAATGCTTTCTCAAGTAGGCACTTGGTGTTGGGGCCACCACTGCTGAGACAAGGTAGTGGGTTTGAATCCCATCTTCTCCAAAAAGGATATTATCACATCTTGGTGGATATTGGGGGTATTGGTAGCTGCCACTGCAGGGTGGAGCAATGTTCAACACTATGTATAGTCTAGATGGATTCAGTAACTATAGTGTGGGATTCTAAGGTGTGGTGATCCTTACGGCGTACATGTCTAGTCCAAGTGACAAGGGACTACTTACGCTGTAGTATTGCATGAGCAATTGTGGAGCAAGGGCCCCCTTGAGGGCTAGATCCAGAATGATATAGTGAAGTCTCTCCATCAAGGATGACTCAGTAATGAATAGAGAAATGTAACTAGAGAGTAGCCGAACATTAGGGTAGGCTAGTGAGGTGAAAACTGTCATAGTCTCAGACTGCATCTAGCCTTAGAAAAAATATGAAGAACAACAACAATAACAACAACAACAACAACGGCCGTAAAGAAGATGGCGGCCGTCAATTGGCAGCACATTGTCCCTCCGACGTACTAGTATGTGGCCCACATCATTGTCCCAAGGGCAGAGTTAACTCCCTTTAACAGTTAATCAACTTGCCGTTTCTGGACATTTGCTTGAGATATACTTTAGCTTGATAATTTTGTTTTCTTTTTGTTCCTCGTCCTATGAAATGAGTCCAATGCTAAGTTGATTGAGGTCCCGCAGGTGCTGCGAATTTCCTAATTAGGCTCCCAATTACTTTGCTGGGGCCCTGGGTGCGGCGTGTTTTTGACCAGCTCATTTGTGACTGGGTTATCAGTTCCTGTCATGGCCGAAGTTGAGGCGCGAACGAGCAACATAGCTTGCAGATGCGGCATAACATCCTTTTGCGGTTACACCACCGCGCCTGTCAATATCAGGGATTTTATAAGCCTCTCTGTCCCAAAGGCGACCTAAACAGAGCTAGAAGTGACTATTTCATTGACAGTCACCCCGCGAATTCATTGTCCCCACAGTCACCCTCGCTAGTTCGACTATAAAGCTCCCGAATGCTCAACACATGGTTGGAGAAATTCGAAACCACCCATCAACGGTGCGGGACATCGTCAAATCCCTACTTTATCGTATTACTCCTGCGAGAACTCCTAGTCTCCTACCGTGAGAAAAGAGGACAAAAAGGATTTTATACCGACGGAAACCATGGGTGCACAGACGCAATCTCCTCCGCAATTCACATATATCCAATCGAAGGGTATTTATCATGGCCTCCCCGTCATTGCGGGGCCAGATTCTCCCAAGGGACTGACTGCGATTGTAACGGGAGCCAACGGTATATCGGGCAGCTACATGGTCCGCGTGCTAGCTGAGTCCCCCGAGCGCTGGGCAAATATATACGCCATGTCACGTCGTGCAGCAGTCGAAGATGGGAAGTATGGAAATGTGACGCATCTCGAGTTGGACTTCTTGGAAACCTCACCAGAAGATTTGGCCAAGGCTATGGTGGAGAATGGGGTTAAGGCGTTAGTTATTTCCCCCTTTTAAACCTCCACTTACCTGTTCTGGTTTTTTTAAAGGAGCGGGGAGGGGGCTTTGGTTCACTGGATATTCCTTGTTAACGCATTTCGTTTTTGGGGGTGTGTCAGTGACTACGTTTTCTACTACTCGTATATCCAGGTTCCTCCAAGGGCTGACGGGTTGATATGGTCGAATGCACAGGGGATGTGCAATGTGAACGGTAAGGTTCCTCTGCTTCGAGTAGTTCTTTAGCTATCCTTCTGTCCCTCGTATGGGTTTTTTACCTCACCTGAAAGTCCCATAGCTAGCTGACTCGAATTCGAACATCCCAGGTGCATTGCTTTCCAATTTCCTCAAGGCTCTCAAACTTGCCTCAATTACGCCCAAGCGCTTCATGCTCCAAACTGGCGCCAAAAACTACGGTTCACACCTAGGCAGCTCGAAATCGCCACAAGTAGAATCAGACCCTCGCGTGACATTAGAACCAAACTTTTACTATGACCAAGAAGATCTGCTCTTCCAGTTTTGCAAGGAGACAGGCGTGGAATGGAACGTCGTTCGTCCTTCATTCATGATTGGCGCTGCAAGGGACGCAGCCATGAATCTGGCATACGGTCTCGGCGTCTTTGCTGCCGTCCATGCTCATTTAGGCGAGCCGCTCATTTTCCCCGGAAATATAGCTTCGTTCGATGTTATTAGAGATTTATCTTCGTCCAAGTTGACTAGCTACCTGGCGGAGTGGGCCGTACTAAATCCGGATGCCCGCAACGAGGCATTCAATGCTTGCGACTGCAGCGCTGTGACCCCGGGCGCTCTCTGGACCGCGCTTGCAAAGATCTACGGAACTGGATATAAGGCCCCAGATCCAAATGCCGAATATCAGTGTTTCATCTTTCCATTTGACCCTCCTCCCCGCGGGTAGGTCGTATCTTTTACCCGCTGGTCTACTTGAAATGTCCAGTCATATAACTGCATAATAATGAACGTGACGCTAACAACGGGCTTGACTCCAATTCCAGATTCGGGCCTCCCGAAAAGATGGAATTCAGGTACAGTTTTGCCGCATGGTCGTACGACCCGAAGGTCCACGCAGCATGGCAAGAACTCTCACAGAAACATGGCATTGCCTATAACCCGTTTTCCTCGCCGGCTGATCGCAACCGTATCTTTGGCCTCACGGATGCCGCTATTTTGCCCGGAATTCCCGTGCAGTTCAGGTCAGTTTTAGACACATCTACTATTATCTGTAGTCTTGCTCTTTCAAATTTTCACCGGAGTTCAATAACCATTTTTCGAAGTCATGGGGCGCTAATTTTGGATACCATCCCTCACAGCATGGACAAATCCCGAAAATTCGGTTGGCATGGTACTGTCGACAGTCTCGCGTCGTTGCGCAGTGTTCTCGAGGAACTTATTGAGATGAAAATGTTACCACCACTACCTTCGACCGCGTAGTTTGACCGCTGGCATGATATACTTGAGTTTGCTTATCACTCGACCATTCCCACTTTCAACTCTTCCCAACAATTCATCTGACGAGTTCATATATTCTCAACCCTTTTTCTTCACTGTTTGCCCTCTTCAGGATGTCATGATGGTTTATTGGTTTTCCTAAGTGCCACCGGTTGACGAATGGAGGTACAAGTCTTTGCCCAAACACAGTCTAGACGACTCGTGGTTCTCACGCAGCGCGCAGGTTGGAGTTACATAGCTCGGCACCACAAAAGGGGGTGTTTTGTAACACACAGGCACTAATCATATAACAACATAAGAGAGTTATCCAGAAGATAAAAAGAGAAAATATCTACTACATGCTAACAATCAATAGCTGACCCATGTGTGAAGCCTTCAAAACAGTAAAGTTACTCTTACACCCAAGTCAAAACAAACATACATAGGTTAAAATAACCCCAGACCTTATCCCGCATACTAGGTAGGGATGGAGTATACCTAGGCTCCCGTCGCGAGCAGCACTGTAATACCATGTTGTATCCTTCATCTACGTGAAACCCTAATATCCATTGAGTCTGGCTGCGGAAATTAAAAGATGCCCACCACATCCACCACCAAAAAAAATGCCGCTCATATGATAGAGATTATCAAATACGTTCATCAAAAAATTTGTATGTAATGGCAGCATTAGCTTGTAAGCTAACATACGGGTAGAACATGCCCGGTAATTCCTCTGATCGTTGAGGGAAGATCAGAGCTCCAGCTAGCAGTAATTCAATAGCAGATATCCTATTTCGACACCTAGCCATCCATCCCTCCCCCCCGTTGGGTTGTATCCATATCTCCCATGAATGTCCCTGGCTGGACACACCTGGACCGGCGGGTCAATAATTTACACCCCTCGCATGTTCCCAAGAAGTATATTTTCCCCGCCATTCTACCTGGATGAACCTCCGTTTACCTAAATGTAAAATGTTATTTAACGCGGAATACACCGGCTGAATAAGATGCATAAGTAGTTGATATAGAGCCTTGGAATTTAGCTTTACGCTTTAGCAACTTTGACATATCAGACACAGTAATTGTAAAGAAACCCGCCCTAAGGCAGCCAGAGCTCGGCCAGAACAATCAATTGCCCAAAAACAGGTTATTGCAATGACGCCATCAGCATTGTGCTTCCGATACTACATGTATATAACTAGCAGCTTGCCCAACCTTCTAGGGGCCAGCGAATCATTCTAATATAATCTAACCCCTACGTTCTACTTCCTCGATACCTGATCCTTCTATCCGAATCCCTTCCGATAATACTGTATTACCTTATACAGCTTTATCCTCGTAACCAGTTAGAGTCCTAAGGACCTCCTTTTTGATTCACTCGAACCCTTACCTCTACAACGATCGATCGTTTCAACCACGATGTCTGAGACTGGTTTACCTCCGAATACCCCTGAACCTGCAGCGCAGGCAGGCCCTATATTAACATTACCACGGGGACTTACCCCCCTCAGTGCTAATACCTTCAGTTCAACACTGGTCCCGCAGCGAAAAATTCGACTACCTGACCCACCTGCTTACTACGGCAATAGCCTACATGAATACAACACATTCATCCGAGCTCTCGAGCGTAGATATAAGCTAAATCCGGGCCACTACGCCACCGATCAGATTAAGGTCGTTTATGCTTCGAGCTGGTTACGAAAAACAGTCGAGACCACCTGGGCTACCAAGGAAAAAGAGCTCGAAAGGTTGAACCAACCCTTCTCATGGGATAACTTCAAAGAATTCCTGCACAATGACCTTGAAGACATACACGGGGGAGGCTTTGCGGCAGCAATTCGCTTTGAGAAGTTGAAGCAACAACCAGGTCAATCAGTGCAGCAATTCGCATCTAGATTCAATGAGATCTGTGAGAATCTAGCAGTTGATCGAGAAGAACTTCTAACTCAATTATTCTTTGCCAAACTGCAATCCTCAGTGCGAGATCGAATCCAGGACTATCATAACCTCCCTACCAATTGCAACGAATTGGCTGCGTTAGCCGCCCGAATCGAAGCTATTTATAGGATTCATGACAAAAGGGACAACAGCAAGCAGGGATCCTTCAATCCACGGAACAACCATCACAGGGATCATGATAGCCGTGGAACCAAACGACCCTCTGGCGGTTCTTCTTCGAATGGTCAACGTAATCTAACCCCGGCTGTAAAGCTTACTATGGAGGAACGACAACGCCGAATGGATAACAATCTCTGCCTATTTTGTGGAGAGGCAGGGCATATTCTTAAGGATTGCAACAAAACAAGAAAACGGAGCCGAACCACCGATAGAAGGATCAGATATCGAGGCAGGAGAACGTAGGGGTCAGATCATATCAGAATGATTAGCTGGCCCCTAGAAGGTTGGGCCAGCTGCTAGTTATGTACATACATACACGAAGGAGCTGATACGATTCTGATGACGTCATACCGAGTCCTGTGATGTCACGTCTTTGGGCATTACCCGCCTTAGTGCGGCTTTCTTACAGATATAATGAAATTTAAAAAAATATGAAGGGGAGTGCTTGACTAACTTGGGGTCTGTTTTGAACAAAAGGAAAATTGAAAAGGGAATGAAAGCAAGGAAAGAATATAAAATGAAAGAAATGAAAAGAGGGAAAATATGGAAATATGGAAATATGGAAATATGAGAAAACATACGGATGGATAAAGGAATAAATGAATTTAAAAAATGGTAAAATACAAGAGTACACGTACCACAGTCAGTGAGGAAAGTAATGGTAGGGAAAAACATGGGAAAGGGTATCTTTGGGGTGCGGTAGTTCATGAGATTAAGTTGGGAAGTGAGAAAAACAAAAGAATAGGAAAGCATAAAAGGACAGGAAGATATGGTGGGGTGTCGACTGCCAACAAAGAGTTCTTCGTGTTTGAGGATGGGCTCAGAACTGCATTGGCCTTGGGGTCAAGTAATCTCAGGGGTCTTGTGGAAGCTTGAGTGACAGATAATTAAATCCGCCATATGCTGGATATTCAAGTTGTGAAGGTGTATGTTCTGTAACGGACTCGTACGGGATTCTGAGATTTAGTCTGTGTTTGAAAAGTCGTTTCCTTCAGATGAACGGTGAATGAGCTAAAGCTGCATGTAACAGCAAAAGGTATTAGTAAGAAATTACGCTTTTGAGCGCGTAGAGAAGCAGGAATAAAGCTAAAGGGGATTGATACTTACATTCTGTCCAAATTTGATCGACGTTTCGGTTTATCTAGACGAGAATATCGTCCCTCGGCTTTATCATAGAGGGAAGATTGAAAGTGAAAATCGTTCAGAGGGTTGGTAACCCGAGGGACATCAAAATCCCTGGTCATTCGCACGAACTCCAGGGATCCATTGCGGGTCGTTTTCAGTCTATATGGCACAAAACTAGTTAGTGAAAAGGCAAAAGCAGAGTGGGCCTAGCTTGTCAATGGTTTACCCTGGGAATTTATAATTGCTTATCGAGTACCGCCGTTGGATATCTGGTTGATATTTTGCCCGGGAAGCCTTGATCTCCTGCTCTATTTCGCTGCTGCGGTATTTCCGTCTCCGATACTGCGATGAGGAACTATCAGATTCTGGTCCCCAGGTCGTATTGCCTTTCGTGTATGTTGCTTTATGCCGCCCGGCTCCGGACATGGCGTTCGATGAAGGAGCTGAATGCTCCGATAAATTCTCATTCCTGTAATCGTCCTCTTTTGAACGGGGCCTGATAGTGATATATTCTGGAGAAAGGGGAGTGGTAGGTATTGGAGTGATTGGAGTGCTAGCTCTCTTCTCGCGAGGATATGTCGGCTGGGAAATGGGCGATTTAGGGACACTGCTGTTTCCCCGGGCACTGCGAGGATAAATTGTTTCGTACATAGGTGATTGGGGATTGCCGTTTTTGCCGTCGCTCCGCGGGTATATAACCTTGTAGACTGGAGAAAGGCAGGTATTGACATCCTTGGCGCTGATAGGATATATGGTTTTGTAAATAGGAGATACTAATCCTTTGGCGAGGTCGCCGGATGATGACTTCGTTCCTTTGCGTAAGCTTGAAGTGTCTGTGGATATCCTGAGGCCATGCTGCCTGGACCGGGCTTGGGAGAGCTTTTTCAATAAAGGCTGGAAGTCGCCGCATGACTCTGAATCTGATTCACTACACACGGTAGTTGCAAACGGCATGGTTATGATGACAAAAACTGATAAACAAATCTGGAATAGAAAAATATAACTCAAAAATGTATTGTGCGAAATGGATGTATCAAAAATTAACCGTTTGGATTCAAGTCTAAAACAATATCTCGATCGGAGGCATCCATGGCCAATTTATCCCCCGTTTTCATCTCTATCAGAGTAAGAGGAGAACGCTTGTCTCCTGCGATTCTCCCGATGATAAGTTGACACGGCGTCTAAATCGGATTCCGAAATGTAGATAGAGCCATAATTAGCCAGAGATCTATCGCTGCTTCACGTAAAAATAAAATGTTTCATACAGCTGCCTGATCGCGTTGTTAGACAGGACGGAAATACAGATTCCATGATTATGGAAGCGGCAGATGAAACCGACGTCACCGTAGCTTCATGGTTTCATGCAAGCTCTGTTGAATCATGAGAGCTAAAAAAAAAAGCCCAGATACATATGTAGCTATGAATTTGCTAGAGGTGGTGGTTGAAACATTTTCTGAATGCGGCGGTTCTCTATAGCCGCGCATTTGGAAACACCTGAAAGAATAAATCTCTTTCAGAAAGGGAAATTTAATCATCACCCTGTCTCCGGCCAGCCAAAACCACTGAAACAGCAGCAGTTGAAACAGGAGCTTGGTGTATTTAGGTCGGTTTAGCGCTGGGCGCCAAACCAGACCCATAAATAGAAATCAACAGATGGGTGCAATTCCTGGTGGGATAGTATGCGGGGTAGTGATTCAGATATATATGAGTTTGAGGGAATGATTGGACCTTGATCCCCAGGCTAGCAGGAGGCGATAGTAGTAGATAAGAACGTCCATCCGCTGGATGTTATTGTGGATTGCTGTCGCATATAAATATCAGGAGGCTCAAACCCGCGACGGGAAGTCTAACGGAATAATATTTATCCGTAAGGCTCCATGATTCGGCTGAGTAAGCACTGGTATGATGCTTGGCGCTTGACGTCATGCCCAGCTGGAAGTCCTGAGAGAAATATTCGAACAAATGACCAAGTTAACTGCTGCGACAAAAAGAAAAGAGATCTAGCTGTAGAGATGCCATGTCAATTCCGCTCACCTTGTTTCCTTTGAACTAACCAGACCAGTTCCTTTCGGCTAGAAAACATATTCCCCTGGAAGACGGCTAGGGAGCACATCTCTGCATAGGGATAACGTATGGGACGACAACACTGGGCAATGCGCGGGAAGGGACGCTGAATGCGGACAATCGAGGCTGCTGGAGGGGCTACTAGGCTTAATAGCCGATATCCTGACTGTTGGCGTATCGAACTTGGACATCAGCGGGCCATTTTTGGCGCTCCACTCAACCATAATAATCATCGAGAGAGCTAGTTCCACCAGATTGGGGGCACCCCCGCTGGACAATGTCGCTGAATAGGGTGACTTCGCTTGAGTCGTGGGAATTCCACCCATCTTCATTCCACCAGCGGGAGAGGCCCCGTCAAGAGCATGCAGATAGCCATGCACCCCCCGAAGATGCAGGGGGTGACGATACATTTCCAAATTCAAGCACCCTGCTCATTCCTGTTGTTTCCAGGGGTTCGCAAAATGCGGTGATGCGAAAGCTGAATTTTAACCCAGCTGCTGGGCCAGCATGGACACACGCAGGTGTGGACAGCGAGGATGATCAAGAGTGCGGGCGAAGCCAACCCTCCGTATCGGATGAAGACAGCGCCCTGATTCTCACTGATGGAGACTGGGAACCAGACACTCTAGCTGCCTTTGAGGTGCCGAAATGGAAACGCGTCGGTACGTTATTCTTATGCGGTTTTATCTACTCATTGCTCCTTGTGCGCGTGTATCTATATTACCTAATGAGGTATAGCTAACGAGTGTATAAACCGACAGCTCAAGTTTTCGTGGCTGTACTGTATTGCGTTCTGTCAGCCGGTGTGATATTTGGATACGCCGCTCTTAAGCCAATTCTTATAGAAGAAGGTGTGTATAGAAATCGGTGCACCAAAGAAGAACTTGAAAATGGGGAAAGACTCTGCTACAATCAAGATCTCAGGTTCGTCAATTTTCAGCTTCTTCCCTTTCTAGAATACAAAACTCACTACGTTTGACATAAGATTAAACTTCATGTTCACTCTTGCGGCGGTTGCAACGAACATATGTGCTCTTCCAGCGGGCACCATCCTCGATACGTTCGGTCCACGTTTCAGCGGTAGTGTCGGGAGTATCTTCATCGCATCGGGATCTCTTTGCCTCGGTCTCGCCTCTTTGTTGCCATTCGATACATATATCGCCGGCTATTTTCTTTTAGCCATTGGCGGCCCATTCGTGTTCATATCCGCATTCCAACTATCTAACACGTTCCCAGCACACTCTGGCCTTATTTTAGCAATACTTACAGGTGCTTTCGATTCATCAAGCGCCCTGTTCTTACTCTTCCGCATTATCCATGGAGGGTTTTTCACATTGCGCAACCTATTTCTTCTTTACCTTATTGTTCCCACCTTTATCTTCATATCTCAGATCCTCCTCATGCCATCAAGCTCTTACAAAACAGCCGGCGAACTGATACAGCAAGTCGATGATGTTATGGCTGAACATACCGCGGACATTTCAGAGGACGGTGCGGTTATCACTCCAGAACAGGAACAACAACTCAAAAACCGAACCGCAAAGCGGAAAAAAATAATATCAAACATCCTGGAGCTGCTAGGCTCCAACGACCCACCGAACATCACCACCTCCCCCTCAGAGCCCCCACGCTCACCAAAACCACCCAATGGCGCCCACAAACCAGACAGCATCTGGGGTGTCCTCCATATGGCCTCAGCCCTCCAGCAAACCCGCTCTCCCTACTTCATCCTGATGAGCATCTTCACTGCCCTCCAAATGCTTCGCGTAAACTACTTCATCTCCACAATAGACATACAATACGAGTATCTGCTCTCCTCCACCCAACTCGCACAACACGTAAACTCGCTCTTCGACATCTCCTTGCCAGCGGCCGGCATCGTCGCCATCCCTTTCGTCGGCCTTATCCTCGATCGAACAAGCACCATCACAATCCTAGCCACACTTGTCGGCTACTCGACCCTCATCGGCATCCTGGGCTGCATCCCCCATAGCCTCTCCGCCGCGTATGCGAATATCATTCTCTTCACCCTCTATAGACCCTTCTACTACTCCTCCATATCCGACTTTGCAGCCAAGGTCTTCGGCTTCCAGACCTTCGGCAAGGTATATGGGCTCATGATATGTCTTGCGGGGCTGGGGAATTTCCTGCAGGTGCCGCTGGATGTGTTGACGCTGAAGCTGTTTCGGCGCAACCCGATTCCAATGAATATTTTGCTGACGATTGTGGTGTTTGTGGCGGGTGGTTTGTTGGTTTTGTTTGTCTGGTGGCAGGGGAGGGAGCGGATGGGGATCGTTGATGTTATTGTTGAGAATGGGGAGCTCGGAGAGCAGCCACGTGGTGGTGTTCCGGGTGGTCATAGTAATAAAGATAATAATCGTACTGTTCGGAAGCGTGGTTCGGGGAACGAAACTCAGAACCATACTTATATTCGTGACGATCGTGATGGCGAGTGGGGTGAGAGAGATCGACTGGTCGCAGTCTCTCGTTCGGGGGGTGTCAATGGCAATACACGTGCGTATGGGGCTATAAGGGATGGTTGATTCTATTTGATTCTGCATTTATTGAGGGGTTTTGTGATATGGCGCCTTCTGTCCACTGAGACATGGGTGTCAACCTAGCCTGGAGTTGCCTGGATTTGCTATTATATATGTCACTGTTTCCGCTACTATACCGCTGTAGATATGTGTAATATTTCTGCCACATTTCTTGGATGGAAAGCGTTAAATATATGTCTATGCATGTTTGGTGCTTGGGTGAATGAGATCTGGCTCCCTGCTCTACAGATTTGTGAAACGGATCAAACTCAACGATGACGTTAAGAGTTAATGAGCTTATTTCCACACCGTGAATTCCATAGCTTTCGGAAGTTTTATATTACTGTTATTTTTTTATTTTTATTTTTTTTGGAAATTTCTTCAGGTCTCTCTGGATATTGCTAAAGGAGACAAACGATATATATATATATCACAATTGATTTATGAGGCAACAGGAACAAAAGGTAGATAGATGCACGCGAACGAATGGAATGGAACCATAACCTAGAGCAAATTTGAATGACCCAAATATCAACCCACCTACCAACCGACTCACCAATCAATCAGTCATTCATTCAACCTCTAACAACTGGTACTTTCCCCCCTCCCCACGCGGGCCCTCATATTCCTCCAGCGCCCTCTCCACCGCCTCCATGAACCCCAGAACCTTCTCTTCCTCCCACCTCCTCCCAACAATCTGCACCGCAGTAGGCAATCCATGCATTTTCTCCGAGTCGTAATGCTTCCACGCACCCCGCGCAACCGCGTTATCCGCCCCAGCCACCTTCAATACGCGCTTATATGCATTCCGCTTCTGGCTGGCACTCTTTGTTGGCGACGGTTCGATCGCGTCAGCTATCCTATCCACGCGGCTGACGGGCATCACACCGCAGGAGTAATCGAGCAGATTCCAGAGGAAGGTGTAGCCGCAGGATGAAACGGCGTCTTTCATAGCGCCGTGTGGTAAAGCGGGTGTCGCATTGACGGGACACAGGATGAAGTCGTAGCTTTGTTCTGGTGAGCTCCACCATTTGTGCCAGGCGGTACGGAAGGCTTCGCGTTGGGCAACGAGCTTCCATAGTTCGGCGCTACTCTTGTGGCCGAAGTCCTTGAGTAGGTAGGCCCAGGTGCTGTCGCGTTTGATATAGCGGACGTAGAGGTAGTAAATGTAACGGAGGGGCCGAGGGAGTTGGGCGTATTTGGTTAGTTGGGCGGCGCCGGGATCGCTATATTCTCCAGCAAGGAAGTGGGAGTTAAAGGTCACGCAGCCGTCGGAGTTTAAGAGGAGGGAGGCGAGGCGAAGACCGATGAGCGGGCTGGCGGTTGCTGGCGGTGTGATGTTGATGAGGATGTGGCCAGCGGCGGAGAGGGCAGAGGCGGTAGTGTCGATGGCATGTGCGATGGCAGGCGTGGGTGGGACGACTCCTATTTCTGTTGTTAATATTATAATACGAATTGTTTCAAAGGTCATCACTGGGGCCAGGTACCATCAGACTTCATAACTCCAATCTTCAATTTCTTTGACCTTGCGTCCTTCTCCATCTCGTCTCTCCACGAAATCGGATGGACAGAATTATCGTATTTCCATGGCTGCATGCCAATGACTGCTCGAGTGAAATACGTCAAATCATTCAGCGTTCGTGCCATTGGGCTAAAGACACTCGGAACCCCTTCCTGTCCTGCCATGCTAGTGTTGATGCCAGCCTTTGGCCACCGACCAGTGCTGCAACGCAGGGAGTAAATCCCACTCCATGCTGCTGGTACACGGACAGATCCAGCAACGTCCGAACCGATACCTATCCGCCCACCCAATGCGAGTAGCGCGGCTTCACCTCCAGTAGAGCCGCCGGGAGAATACTGAGGGACATGGGGGTTCAAACAAGGGCCCCATACGGGATTATCAGATTCAAAAGATAATAATGTCACTGGCAAATTAGTTTTTGCATATGGAATTGCACCTAGAAAGGATGTTAGCCTGAAGAACCAACTTTGCCCATGCTGAAAGAAAAAAAATAAAAATAAAAATAAAAATTCCATAAGTTGTTACATACCCGCATCCTTCAACAACCGTACAACCCCTCCATCCTCTTGATATGGCTTATTCGCAAGCCGAGCGTAGCCCAAGCTGATATCAAAGCCTTTAACCTGCAATGAATCCTTTAATGAGACAGGAATACCCGCTAGGGGACCCTTGGGATTTATCTCTGATTTCGCCCACTCTTCAGCTTCTGGTAGCAGCAGTTCTGTTATGCAGTTTGTCTTCTCCTGCGCTTTCACTGCAACCTTGCCGTAAGTCTGTAGGATCTGGATTGGCGAGACGATACCCTTGTGCACATCTTGGACCAGCTCCTCAATGGGCTTATCGATTACGGATCTGTCGAAGGCAGTGAATGCAGAATGGTAGGCAGCTGGAAGACTGGCTATGCGCTGTGCGCGTTGCTCTCTTTTAAGGTTTCTGGTGGAGTTGATCAAGTTAGTTCCAAGCAGGGAAGTTCTCGGGGATGCGGGGTAGGAAGCTACCTTATTCGTCGCTGATGAAAGTACTCAAAGGGGGCCAACATGGCTGCTGTCCACAGTGAGGTTATATACTCTTATACAAAACAAAGTGTGCAAGTAAGGGGGATGAGGACGAGAGGAGGATTATAATACAGAGCTGCGAGCACAAGTGGACGTTGTGGGATGAAGGAAGCCCGGGATGATTGGATTGTGATGCGGGGAGACAGAGCTATTTGTAGGGCGCGGCTAATTGGGGCGCTAGGGAGCGCCAACTTAGCCGTTGGTTGGCTTGCTTTGCCGAGAATGGGCCGCCTCCGCATTTGGAGAAGAAATTGTAAAACGCAGTGCATTCCGATGTAGTAGTATTATCAATTATATTGACATCTAGTTCTGTCAGGAAGTTCGAAACAGGTACATGTACCTAGGTAAGATGTACACTATATGTGTGCAGTATAAGTACAGTGTGATGTTGATAATCTGGGGCAGTTCCTTGTTCCTGAACTTTGTTGTAAACTTTCTCCTGGCTCACTGAGAACATAGCTGAGTTCAATACGGGTTAACACCGTAATTGACCCTTTTGCTACACAGATTGAGGGAGGTCTTCTGTATAAGGGCACAAGTGCTACCTGCTATGTCCAGCCAGGTTCGCCAGCCATATTAACCATGGGCCCCCATCCGCTTCATACTTTTACTTTTTACTGGAATGATCCCCACGCCTCAAACTTTAACCATGCATCTATCTCGCTTGGGACTTATGCGACATGCTCTATCCTTGCGCAAAGAGGTGATCAAATATTGAGTCACAAATAAACAGCCAAAGACTACCAATATACTAGGCTCAATCCCCGCATTTCTAGAAGTTGGGAGATCCTACTTTTCTGCAACAGAGCAGAATGGATGGATTTCAACAACCATGTTCAGGGGCCTGCAATGATAATCACAGAACATCATGTTATCCCGACAAACTGCATCCCAATTGCGGTTTGTTTGTGATTCCCGACTCAGCGCTTATGTCAAAACCCACAAAAGAAGAAGCAACACAAAAATAGGAGAACTCCTAAACCCCAGTTCTGTCCTTCAGTTCTCCATTGGTTTCTGCAAACACTCACGCCACAACATTGGCTTGTCTTTCATCCCTTCAAGACAGTGACAAAGCCCAATCCTCATCAAAGGACACTCCTCCAAAGATGGAAGACGCGATACCCCTCCCCGTCGGGTACGATACCGTCTGCGGGAAAATCTCCTTGACTGCTGGGTACGAGAAGCACAAGGCAATCTTCCCTCCCAAGGTAGAGGCTGTTCGTGTTCTTGGGAACGTGCATGATCCAGTCAAGGGCACTCACCCGCGCAATGTCGGACGCTCCTCCATGCTCGCCGGTATCCCCTACTACGTGTTCGGTCAGGTAGCCAATGTTTCAACCGATGGTTACGCCTTTGGGACCGTTTCCAATGCAGTGGCCAGGGCACTTGAGCCGTTGACCGACCCTCTTCCCACCACGTACGTGTCCGTCGAGCGGAACGGCTTCATTCACCCGTTTCTCGGGCTGACTGAAAACGAGGTGAAATATCAGCATGATACTGGCATGCACATTATCATTTCGATCCAAGGCGGTATCTGTGAGGGAGAGCTGGGGAGTGGAAAGGGATGCGTCTGGTTTCAGAAGTTGATCCGCGAGAAGAAGGACGGGGTTACCATTCGTAACTATTACCAGGGAACCGGCGTGGCGCCTGTGAAGGTCGATGGCGTGACCGGCGAGCTGCTCAACAAACGCGTCTTTGGCGAGGATGTCCTATTCGAAAAACATGAACCCGCATTTGGTACTTTCTGTTCCGCCGTTGATAACCAGTGGTACTACCTATGGGGCAGGTACTGCGAGGACATCTATCTCGCTAGAGTTTCGCTTCTCCACCCTTTCGAAAGGGATTACTACCAGTTCTGGAACGGGTATTCATTCACTGGAAATATCAAGATGATAGCCCCAGTGCTGACGGGATATTCCCACGGGACAATCTATAAGACCAAGCTCTTTGGCCACACGTATAAGTGGGCATTCATCGGCAGCACTGACTGGGAGGATTCCGCTGTGATGATGGGCGCTGCCAACGATCCACAGGGGCCCTTTGAAATCACCCAAGTCGCCAGTGGAGAAAAGCTGCGAGAGACTGGAACATTTGCTGGTTGCGTTTACGCTCATCCATGGGCTTACGACGAGTCCCTTGGCGAGATTTTTGTGAGCTGGCGTGAGCAATGGCCTGGTGGGATCATTGGGGCAAAAGTCCAATTGCAAATGCGTGAGTAGATAGATAAACGCGATTTAACTGGTATTAGTATATAAATTACCAGAGAAATACTAACTGTTCTCAAAGTCCATCAGGGAGCCTTCTGGAAGGACATCTCCCTCGACAGCCTCCAGAGTAAGTCATCAGCCGGCCTGATTTTTCCACCCTTGAAAAAGAGAGATCATTAACTAGGCCAATTCACCTTCTAGCTTGCATCTCGACTCTCGCGAAGACCCGTAATGAGCTTGTGGATATTGCCAGTGCGCATGGCGTGTTTTGTAAGGATATTTCAAAAGAGAAAAACCCCCGCTAATTCAAACCAAAGTGCTCAGAAATTCTAACAAAAACAAACTCGTTTCTAGACGAGCTAGATACTAGGGGATACGGCAAAGTCAATATCAGGCTGTTGGGCGGATCCGCCAAAGCCGTCAACGACGCTGCGCTCGCAATTTGCAAACAGGTCGAAAACTGGGCCCGTCAGGCATTGGGAATCGAGGGGCGGGAGAGCAAGAAGACTTTTAAAAATGCGTTTGGCCTCATTGGGAAGCGCAAGAACAAGGAGAATAAGTAAAGGACAGAGGTATTCCGATGCCGGGTATTTGCCGCATGGCTCAAGGATCTGACTGAGGCTTTCGCGGGAGGACTCTATGAAATTATTGCGATTTTTTTTTTAATTTTTTTTTTTTCCTGCTTCTGTCTTTTTCTTCGTTTTCCCTTTTCTTTTTTTCACTTTTTCTCTTTCTCTTTCTTCTTTTCTTTTATCTGATTCTTTTTTCTTTTTTTTTTCTTTTTTGTCCTTGCAATGGGCCGGACGGTAATTATCAATGAATGGGGTTGCATGGAACGGTTGATGGTTTGCTTCGCGTGTTCAACGAAACCTCTCTTCTTTTGCTAATGCACCTAGTCTGTATGGAGTACCAACATATCTTATTAACAAAAAGCCAATAGGGTCATAAAATACCAAAAAAAGATAGCATATTCTATGAATTGGTGGTTTCCAGTGAGAGGGGTGATGGTGCAAAGATATAAAATTTAGCTCGGATGGAGGAACTGTGCTAACTAGCTTGTGGCTAGCTTCGTATTAATAATCACGATGGCAAAAAGGTCTCCGAATTTGACCATCACAACAGCTCAATATCAATCAAGAACCTCAACAAACTCGCAATCGTGCACCATTTGCTTGTTGCTGCTATATTCGGTCCATACATCCTTCTTATAAAAATCAGCAACTATGGCGAACTATCTCGCTTCAATCTTTGGAACTGAACAGGACAAGGTGAGTGACCTCCTTTACAAAATTATTCAGTCTACTTCCACAACCAATAGTAGAACCCTGAGCAAACAGTTCTGACATCCCAAAAAATCCAAAAATACAGGTCAACTGCTCTTTCTACTACAAAATCGGTGCCTGCCGCCATGGTGATCGATGTTCGCGAAAGCACGTAAAGCCTTCATACTCGCAGACGATCCTCCTGCCAAATCTGTACCAAAACCCGGCATATGACACCAAGAATAAAATGAACCCGAGCCAGCTGCAAAACCACTTCGATGCCTTCTATGAAGATTTCTGGTGTGAAATGTGCAAATATGGCGAACTTGAAGAGGTCGTAGTGTGCGATAATAACAATGACCGTAAGCTTTTTTGCCCTCCCCCCCCCCGGCTAGATTTTCCATGGATTGTGCTAATACCTGCAAATTTTTTTTCCCCCGCAAAATATCAGACCTAATCGGAAACGTGTATGCTCGATTTAAATACGAAGACTCAGCGCAGCAGGCCTGCGATGCGCTGAATTCTCGATGGTATGCGGCGCGACCCATATACTGCGAGCTATCCCCCGTCACCGATTTCCGAGAAGCATGTTGTCGGCTGAATAGTGGAGAAGGGTGTGTTCGCGGAGGGTTCTGCAATTTCATACATCGGAAGGAACCAAGTCCTGAGCTAGAGAGGGAGCTCGAGCTCTCGACGAAGAAATGGCTGAAGATGAGAGGGCGTGATGAACGGAGTGTGACCCGCAGTCCAAGCCCAGAGCCAACTCGGAGGAGGTATTGATGAATGCGTTATGTTGCCGTCGAATCGAATTGGTAGATGCTCTGCATTCGAGCGTAAGTGCATGGGGGTTTTGTCAGCGATTCAATAACTGGATCCTTTTGAGTTTTCAATTCTAGACCCTTGAGAGAATACCAAGGAGTCTATATTTTTTTAAAGTAAGGCGTTAGGGGGCGGGCGCGAATTGTTATTGCTTGTATATGAAATTATCCATTATATATCTTCTATGATTCCTTTGAATTTATTTTACGTTGTATATTACTTCACGTTTCCGCTCTGCACCTGTCGAATTCAGAGAAGAGGAAAAATTTTTCTTTTTCAATGTGTTGTTTAGTTAAATAATAGCAGGTGGTCAAGTCATCTTTGGGCTGTTCGATTATTGGGTGATATGTTCCGGGCGCTTTACCATGTAAAATATACGCTCAGCAACTCCGAAATCCTCAACCTATGATATCACCTCCGCCTCACGAAGTTTCCTGCCCCTGCTTGCTTCGCCCTCTCGCGATGTCTTGCGTCTCGGCCTCTGCCAGGCACAAACCTCGCCATGTGATCTCGTGACCCCACCGCAGCAACCTTGGAAGGTTGGCGTCAAAAACAGTCCAAGTCAAGGTATCCATGGCGAAATACGGGAGCTAAGTTTGGTTGGCGCCCACAGGGATCAAGTGTGCTGGCAAGTTAAGCTGGCGGGTTCAGCTATGAGTCGATGACACGACAATCACGCTTTTGTTAGGTCTCCCTTGACGTATGAAAACACGGGATATGTTGGGATATTTCGATCTCGGTGACCTTCACATCTGACCCGGGTGCATGACGCCAGTGAGTTACAAAGAAGAAACGATATGGCGATGGGCATGTGGGGCCATCGATCGAGATGTGCGGTCAGGGAACGTATTGGGCACTGTTTAACAGGAATATTAAATAATAAAAGCGGCTTGGTTGGTGCTTAGGCGGCATCCTGCAGCGTCTCCATTGGTTTCTGCAAACACTCACGCCACGGCCTGCACCACGGGTAATATATCTCCACGTTACTCCAATCTATTATCAGCGACGGCCGCGCCTCAGTTCAGCAACAACGTCACATCTGTGACGCTGCGGCGGGAATGATAAATATTCGCTTTCCCCCTTTATACCACAGCTTCCCGTTACGCCGTCGTTGCGGCATGACGGAATTATCCTTCTGTTTGGCGCCCTTTACTCCGCAATAACTAAGCATCCCACAAGCCATACGGCGCCAGTTGGCACCCGACCTTACTGACCCAAAACATACCAAAACTTCAAACCCGAGTGAGCGCTTATCTGCCTAAGTAACTCGGGCATAGCCGTGTTGGAGACCAATGGAATGGATATATATAGGCTTGACTATCGTTTCTGAAAGAATCTTCCTCAAGGAAACCGCTTCTTCAATATCAACATGTCTTCCTCACATAAGCCAGCGAGCAACTACTGGGGCTTCTTGATCCGGGCAGACAAGAGTGCCACTCCTTTATTTGAGCAACTCTGCCTTGGAATTGCGAAATTAATAGTAAGCCGTCCTCTCAACTCCAAGTTGAATCATACTAAGCCTTCGATCTTACAGTCAGAACTCCATCAGTCAAACACGGAGGATCTCGTCCCCGCGAATCTAGCCGCTTTCTACCGTGCAGTCGGAGGAAACTACGACAATATCTTCCTGCATACACCCCACGAGTCTCTGTCCTTCATATATCAATCTTTGGGGTGCTTTCATTCACTCCAACCAACGTCCGATCCCTTCAAACCACCATCTCTTCCAGCACTACGCCCCCATGGCTTCGTCCGCTGGCAGACGATCCAGCTACTTCTGTGTCCAGACGAGCATATCATATTTTTGCAACGAGCAGTGAAGAAATTTGACATTATCAACCCATCGGGTGGATGTGTATTCCCGAAAGTCATCCCAAAAGATTCTTTCCCTTCAAAGCCTGACCCGGACATGGTCAAGTGGCACGAAACCGTTAGCCAAAAATTGGAAGACGACTATAATGCGAAAGAACTAACGGGCACTTCGCGGCTTTCTGATCGCGATTTACAAAGTCGCAAAGCATGTGCCAAGTCTCAAGACGGTTTCGTGCCGGAAGAAATGCCTGACTATTTCTCTCGTCGAGGAAGTACCTGTCAAAGGCCAATCAGTTACCAGAGACAAACACCAGCAGCAGAAATTAGTTCCCCGTATAACATACGTTCTCATAAACGATCTGTCCCAGAATTCACCTCTCCACTCTCCACTGAACCGGAATTGAGACACGACTACATCGAAGAGGATTCAGTACCGATATATACCCGTACCAAAATCCATAGTAGACCAGTTTCACGAAAGAGACGCTCTCACCGTGGTCGATCATTAACGCCTTCCCCACGACGCCCGCAGACGCCATCTGAATCCTCGTCAGTGTCGGACGAGTTCGAGGAAGCTGTTCGTCATTCCAGATCACCAAGCCATCCCGAGGATGAGGACGATGACTATGAAAAGTTGTTCTCCACCCGCAATTCGCATGCCAGACGCCACTCACACGACGCCGCATACTCTTCAAGGAAAAGGTGGAATCAGTCCCCAGCACGCCGCCATCCCCAACGAGAAGACGCCATTCCACCAGATACAAACGAGGCTTACGATTACTACCCCCGCATTCCCAAATCTGCAGAATTCCGCTCCTACCCTGACGACTTGCGGCGCGTGGACTCACTCTCCCACTCATCCCGCAGACCAAAACAGCCCCTGCCACCCCCTCCGCCCGCACTCCCCGGGGCTAAATTCCGCGAATACATCTTCGACGAGGACGGCGGATACCCCAACTCCGCCCCCGCTTCGCCCATCAACCATCAACAGCATCAACATCACCCTCTCTACTACCGCACCACCTCTTCACGAATCCCGGCAACAGCACACAACTCAGTCCACACCTACCGCCAATACATACCCAGAATGGAAGCCGATCCACCTCTCCCAACCCGCTCGCTTTCAAGCAGGCGAAAGGCAAGTGTTAGTGCCAGCGCAGGCAGCCGTAGTGGCAGCAGCTCAGAGCGAGCTCGCGCAATGTCCATAAGCGGGAAGCCACTGGTACATTTGCGCGTTAATCAAGCCATGCAGCCATTGACAAGGCGGCACTGATATTTTCAATCGCAATGGGCATGACTTAAACCGCGTTATGAACGGAGAGAATGACTCACCCCTATTCTCGCCTATTTATTCTAGTTTGGTTGTTTGTTTTTTCCACCCTCCCTTTAAACTCGCCTCTCATGTTTGCCTTGTGGTTTTTGGTGTTGTTCATGCCTTATCCTCTCATCGGCAAATTTATGGATCCCAGCTCCGAAAACCGAAGCCCTAAATAGAGCTATCTTAGTCTCTCCGCGTCACGTCGGTGTTTCAGTGATCCCTTTGAATCTTTTCGTTTCTTTTTGTCCCCTCACTCTTCTGGTGATTTTGACAGTACTAACATCGACGGAGTTCACGTTATCAATTTCTTTTTTCGAGCTTTTCCCACTCCATCCGTCTTTCTTGTCTTGTTTCGTTCTGAACGGCTTTTTATTCCCCCTCCCTGACGAAATTTATGACATATCATTATGATGTAACTGAAATCTATACATATATATATACTTATACACGTCTATGAGCATTATTTATTAAGTAATTTTCTATTTACTTTCTTGACCTGCCTGACGATGTGCTCTTATGTCATCTTCTATTTGTTATTACTGGATTATGGGATAGATAACATATTGTTGTTATCTCGCAAATAGCTTCAAGTGACCAATAAAACATACCTTGAGGAGGGATTTTGCATCCTCCATGCCTCAATAGACCATCACAATCCAGAGGAGAGCACAACAGACGAATTATCAAAGGGGTAAATAAGTCACTATTACATGACTCTAATTCGTGTCCAATGGCTATGGCACCAAGTGATTATGAAAAAGCCACTAGAAAAGAGAGAGAAAAGAAAAAGAAAAAGAGACAAATGTGTCCTGATATGCTAAAAAAAAACTAACTATGCCTTCCGGAATCAAATCATAATGCATGCATCATATTATAAACTTGTAAGATGCTCCCAACCCAATGATAATTAAGTCGTTAAGCCACATCACAAGGAGGCAAACAAACAAACATAATAGAATAGAATCGTCTTATTGCTCCAAATTCCCTTACCTAAACCCCTCAAAAAATACAAACCACCCACCAAGGAGCCCCAGCCACATCGCAATTCCCACCGCATTCATCTCCTCCATTGTCATCATCATCAACCACCAATTATTCCTCAAACTATTACTTGCGCTCGTCTTACTGCCACGACTGCCCTCCAAAACTTCCCGGACCCTAACACACAACAACCTCATCTCTGTCAGCTGTCTCTTCATAATCACAGGGCCCACGAGAACCTTCGGATCGACAGAGTATCCCATCATGAAGATGGGTTGTGTGCGGGTAAGAGCGGCATCGTAGGCCGAGTAGTCTGTGGGTGAGTGTTCCTTGGTGGTGGCGGAGTAGTATTGGGCAGCGACGGTGGTGTTGCGGGTCAACAGGCTCTCATCTTTGCGCTGGAAGTAGCTTATAATATCTGATTTCATGTGAATGGAGTGGTTAGGAAGGGCCCTTTCTTTTGTTGCTGGAGAGTTGCGTTTACTATTTGGGGAGAAAAGACTTGAGAGAAACCAACTCACCCTGCCACGACGTCCCGGGAAGCCCCCCACATGGCGACGAACGATAATTACCCTGATTCATATCCTCAACCTTGCGCGCAAAAAGCTCTTTCATCTTCTCAATCTCCGCCCTTGGGAAAATATTCCGACAGTCTCCCGGATCATTCTGATTAACAGTGACCATCTTCAAGAGCAACACACACACGTTCCGCTGATGCGTCGGACCATAGATATCCACGTCGAGAGGTATATCTAGCGTGAAGACCTGATTCGTGGCATGTAAGCTGCCATCGCCGCTCCCAAACTGAACTTCCGTGACGTTAGTTGTCCATGTCCAGTTTTTGGGCGTTTCTGTTGATGTTCCATGACTGTTTTTACGTCTGAGGAGGGCGCGGTCGTCTAAGTGCATGCCTTCGAAAGAAAATACACCGGTGGCATTGGGGTGGGAGGCTGCTTTTGAATATTCGGACCCCGGGGGACAGCATCCAGTGTGTATGTTGGTGAAGACAGGATCGTCCTTCTTTGCGGTGGCGTGCGTGACGAGGTATGATGTGGAGAGGAATGGGAGGAGGAGCGTGGTTGATGATGGTAATTTCATGCCTTTTGACGTGGATATATGATATGACTATTCGAAGGTGAAAATGAGGGGGCGGAATGGGCGAAATGTTATCAATTGATTAGGTGCTGAGAGCGGCATTCTAAGGTTGTGCGTAAAAGGTGAATTAGAAGCCGAATCAAAACAATGGAGGCATAATAATAGGTGGTTCGCACACAGAAGAAAAAGCAACTCTCACAAAATAGTTTTAAGGGCCTTCGCAGATGTCTCGACTTTCTTGCAGGATTTTTGCAGAGAATAAGGTGAATGCTTGATGCACAAATCGTACTTTTTTTTCTTCTCAAAACTAAAATATGGTAGGATTAAAAAGTAAGTGGAAATGAGATAAATCCCAGAGGGATGGTTATTTCGCGTCGCGCCCTGTCAGGGCTGAACAAACGTTGGAACGTCCGAACTCAATTAGGAGATCGCAGGCCCCTCAAGCAATCCAAGGATCTCCTTGGCGCGGTCCAAATAAAAAATAGCATTTCTCCCTCTTTCCTGCTGTGACACAAAATCTTCCGCACGAGTTCGAGTTTTGATTGACAGGTCCAGTACGGAGTACTTTCGGGACTTCGAGAAGAGGCGGGGCAAAAAATGGAAGATGAATTGCCGGCTCTTGCCCCCGCTAGAGAAGTCCACGCGGTATAACACCACAAAATATTTGGGTCCGATGCCTAAATCTTAGCTGTCAAGCATAGTTTCCACCATAAAAGCCGTTCGTGGTGGAGATTTTCCAAATTAATTAAATTTCCAGGTCCTTGCACGCGCTCTGTTCCGAAATTCCGTATACGGTATATAAAGGACGACCCAAACTCTTTGAGAACCTTGGGTGTGGAGCAGATCGGCTCAGTCGGACGGACTCTTCAGAAAAGTACCAACATGCCGCCGTTTAACAACGCTGCATAGAGGTCCCTCGCCCCTGCTATCATCCTATTAGCTATTCCATAAAACATCAACGCAACAGCGGTTGACATCCGGTATACAGCACATGTCCAGCATAATGTGCATGCACGATAACATCCCCAAAGACGGGAAATTAAATCAGAACTCAAAAATAAAAAAGAAAGAGAAAACCATGGCACAGGAGCCAGGGGTTCCGTTGGATCAACCAAGGAAACAGAAAAGTCAAAAACGGAGCAAAAAAAAGAAAAAGGATGCGGCTTGCACATCGAGAGTTGGGATAACGATCCAGCATGCAGCATGCAAGCCCGATCAGATACAACTGGCGGGTGGAAAGTGCCGGGCCAGCTTGACAGCTGTTCGAGCAGGTTGGCGACGTTGGAAAGACGATGTGGGCTGAGTGGCGATGGTTGAGATGTTGGACAGCGCACGTGATTGGGCACGAAGGACCCGCTGAACTTTTTAGCCGCATTTTTGTAAGACTCCAGCTTCATTGCAGCTGGCGAGGAGCTCTGAGGAGAGAAGACTCGGAAAAAGAAAACAGGCTCAAAAATAGAGTTTGCATGAAGGGTTTTGTTTGTCATAACTACTCCTTCTTGGCTTATGGCTCTGCAACATTGTTTCAGCACGGTGACGGGCCTGGTCGTCGGCATCCAAATACCCTTTGAAGCTACGTACCTATCTCCATGAAGATAGACCCAAACCAGGAGATGGATGACGCTCCGCTTCGAACCGCAATGGCGATAGTCTGTGTACCCTCCAGTGAACGTCATACGAGCAGAGCGGGCAATCAACCGAGCAATAGCGGTTACCAACAAACACCTTCCCCTTCCCTTCCCTTCTAACTAACAAGGCAACGGGCAGATAGACAAGTCGATCTCATCTGGCATGTAAAAGAAGATGATGAAAGCTTGTCGCCATTCATTCATTCGTTTCGCCGGGTCCCTCTAACTATTGATCACCTACTTGACATAACATCAACTCAATCTAGATAACTTACATCCTGTATTACTATTTTCTTCCTGCGCTTTCCTCTATTTTTTGAGACGCCGAGTCGTCTTCGCTTGACGGCCAGGCGCGTCGGAGCGCATATCTTCCATCCATCCATCCAAATGCGCATTGTAACCTAAATCTCACTCAGACGCCTCAGCGGAGATTCTCGCGGCGGGGGGATGCTCCGAAACGGTAGCATCCAGATCACTCGATCCATTTACCTCATGCACAAAACAACAACTCTTCTTAATTGGAGCCCATGGGTTTTCTTAACACAATTTAACGCTAGATGTATATTTCGGGAAACCCACGCTGTTGACGAAAAATTCTCCGCAGGCGTCCCTCTCCCTTGTTTGCAAATCCGTCACTTTGCAAGAATTCACTCTCCTCGCTTGGTTGCTCAACTGCCCAACTGGCTTAATTGCTCAACGCTCCATCTACATACATATACTACTTCATACTTTTTCTTTGATTTATCAACGGGAAAAAGAGAGATGGGAGCGGGCGGGAAGGGGGAAGGGGAGAGAAGAACAAGCTCTACCTGAAGATCCCGCAAACTAAAAGAAAGTTTTTTTTCTGCAAGTAATTAGCAATAGAATTATGGAAGAGAAGGAATGCAACGCGGCGGTCAAACACCACGGAAAAGGGGAGGGGAAAAAATAAAGGGGGGTAATAAAGGGGAAATGTTGGGGGGTTTGGATTAGGTTTGTCCCCTCTACTACCAGCATGGCGCTGGTTGGTGATCAAGCTCTTTTGCTCCAGTAGCCTAACAGAAAAAAAGAAGAAGAAGAAGAATAGGATGGATTAAGTTGGATAAATTAAGGATCTGGTTGCTTGCTCTTTAAAACTAGTATAGTAACTAAACTTTGACAACAGCCGCAAAAAGTGAAAGCAAGATAGGATAGAAAAACCAACATTTAAAGCAAACTAAAAAACAACAATCCAGCCCTACTAAGACCAGGTTTTAGTTTTCAAAACGCCCAGTTTTGTTTTGTTGTTTCATCAAACAAATGTGAAAAAAAAATAAATAAAAATAAAAATAAAAAGTTCATGCCTGGCTCGGCTCCTGAAAACATCCCTCAGGCGATGAAAATGAAAAAAATATATATAAAAATGAAAAAATTTGCGGATCCGACTTTCTTGTGTTTCGATGAGTGGAAAGGGACGACGCGCGACGTGCGGGGGAACGGTCTTCATGGTTATTATTAACATTATCAAAGCCTCGATTCCTTCTTCTTTTCCAACTGCTTCTTAGTGTTCCAAGATCCTCAAACTTCCCTGCACAACGACGTTCTCAAGAACGGAGCCGGGGGGGATATCAATGGTGCTCCCCTCCGTCGCCACGATAATCACAGTGCCCTTCATCGTCACACCACGACCTAGATTGACCGCGCCGCTGATCGTCAAGTGATCGAGCTCCAGGATCCGCGGGATGCTGGGAATCCGCTTCTGGAAATCGGAAACCTTTTTGAAATCACTTCCTAGTTTGATTAGTGGCGCGCCGCCGAAACGGTTGGGGTCCATAACCAGCTGCCCGTGCTGGAGCGTATACAGGTCAGACTTGACCAGCATGAGATCGGAGCAGGTCTTGACAGGCAGGAAGCGGCGACGCGGGACGTTGACGCCGTGAGCGTTTTTGAAGTGGCGGATCGCGGCGCCGACGGCGGTTTCGAGTTGGATGATGGAGATGTCGGCCTCGCCTTTGCGGTCTGCGGGGATGGACTTGTCGTTGGGTATGATTTCCATTTCGAGCTCGTTGTGCTCCACGACACGCTTGATGGCGCGCAGGTTCATCCAGATGTTGTTGGTGTTGAAATATTTGAATTTCTTGATGGATTTGAATTCGTTCACATGCTCCTTGGGCACCTGGGCGATTTCGAGCAGGCGGGCCCGGCCCTCGTAGTCGATGATGGTACCGCCCTTGACGTCGGCTTTGGTCTTGTCAGTTAGTTCCATGATATATTCGGCCTTGTTCTTCACCATGTGTTCCAGAATCCGCATGTCGACGACAGCACCCAGGTTGTCCGCGTTGGAAAGGAAAACAATCTCCACTCCTCGGTCCAAGAGCTTGTCTAACGTCCCAGAGTTATAGAGTGACTCGAAAACGTCACCATGACCGGGGGGGTACCAGTCCGTAATGGGGGCCTGGTAGCTTTTGGGGGCAGGCAATAATGAATCCTTGAGAATGCGGGGATATCGAGATTGGTTGAACGTCAGGATGTCAATGTTGTGTCCCTCGTACTTTTTGATAATCGACTGGGTGTCCTCGTCGGTATTGAAGGAGTTCATAAGCACAAACGGCACATTAACGTTGTACGTGCGGTTCAGGTATTCGATCTGCCGGACAGACAGGTCCAGGAAGGACATGCCCTCTCTAACCTCGATGACGGATTTGGGTCCAACACAGCCCATCGACGTCCCCAAGCCACCATTCAGCTTGATCACTGCCAACTTCTTCAAAAAATCGACTGAAGCCGAGTTCCCCAGTTCACTGTACTCGACGACTTGGCTTGGTTGTGGGGGGGCAATGCGATCCCAGGACAGGACATTGCCTTTTGCCTTGTCGTTTAGGTATCGTCGAAATAGAGAGAAGAAGTTGTCCATCTCTGCTTCAAAACGCTGCTTTTCCTTGGGATCCGTGACGGTATCGGCGAGGGCATTGAGGGCATTGCGCATCTGTGATGCTGCAACGTTTGTAGATGCATTCTCGAAGGCCTTGACATCGCGGTCACCACAGTCACCATCAGTCAGCCGGGAGTGCTCCTCAGGGGGAACTGGGATTTCCATTATAGTTCAAATAAAGAGATAGATAGATGGATAGACAATCCAAAGCAAGCTGCAGCACAAAGTTGGGATAAACTGATACATGCTGTATGCTCAAGAGATAAGTCGAGATCGAAATTCAAACTTCAACATGTTAAATAGGTAAAAGGAGGACTGCCCATTCCCCCTCCGCCCCTATTCCAGAAGCTTCACATTCACTCTCTCACCAACAATCGAAGCCGTTGGACAAGGAGTGAACGAAGTAAACAAATCTCGACAATTGAACTCATCTTGCACGGCTGAAATAGGAGGAAACAAAACAAAGCAAATCTGACCATGTGCTTACCATATGAGACTGAGACTTTTCATGACGCTTTCTCTCAAAGGGGCTTTCTGTGGCGGTCCCCGCGTCTGGCCTTGGGGACCGAAGATGAGATGGAATTGCCCTGTTCGCCATGACAGACCTTTTAATTCAGGAATCGACAAAATTGAAGAATACCAAAGAAGAGCGACAAGGAGACAGACGACGGGATCTGGAGGGGCTCAATGGAGGTTTGCAACTGTCAGTGGGCGCAACAGAGAAGAGTTGGGGCCAAGAGAGGGGCAAAAAGCGGTGATGTCGTTGGTTGTGTTTCGTGTTGGGGAGAGAAAAACAGGTTGGCGCGTCGTTGGTGGGGATGATTGCTGCCCAGCCCAGGCCCAGGGTTCTGGAACAACGAGTGTCAACACCGTCAAGTCGCCAACCACGTCCAGCAATTTGGAACAACGACAGCCACTTGTCCGCTGCAAGCTCCCCACCAAGGGCCGGTGTGGGCCGATGGAGCGCGCACAGCAGGAGGAGGACCTAGGTTTGCTGGGTAGGAGGTCACTTGGGCCAACTGTGCAAGCTTTGAGGGTTCTTCCTTTCTGTCTTGCTTGCTTGCTTTTTTTAGCCGCCGTTGCAAGAATTTACTTACGCGGTGACTACTTTCTTAGCTTTATAATTATTTTATTGATGACCGCTTTCGACAATTCGTCTTGTTCCAGGGAGTTTCCACACAAGCACGAAGAAGTCGGAAAAACACGGGGATTGAAACTCAAATAGAAAAGGTACCATGTCAGGGCAGAAGATGGAAGCCGCTGGAGAAGAAGAAGACTTGAAGAGGTATTTCAATATACTAGAATTGTCACTGGTCAAGGTGATATATTCGCCACGGCCTGGACGCCACTGGTTATTGCAAACGGAAGCGGGTAGGGTGTTATTTTCGAGCGACGGCATCAAGCTACCCCTTTTTATTCTCTCTCACAGGCATATCTAACGGGTACCCAGGTTCTCCCAAAGTTTAATAACCTGAAACGGACCTCCGCTTCGTTGACGAGTCCGTACAAGAAACCGTTGAAGGCTTCTCTTCCTATATATCCCTCTACGGAGTACGGAGTAATCTGTACTCTGATAAAAAACACCAGGAGCTGAGCTGTCATCGATGGTTCTGGCAGCTGCCAGCATGATTCTCGCCCTCAATAGCCCCTCGCTCCCAGAGCATACCCAGGTAGGGTACCATCGTGCGCTCAGGATCGTTCCCCTGCTGCTGGGCTCTGGTTGAGAGAAAATTTTTAAGACAAACCCCAATGAAGATCCTCCTGGATACACTTTTTTTCCCATTCAAATTTGAATTAGAGACAAGCCCCATACTAAGTTCACAAATGTAATTCCATTAAATTCAACGATCAATACTGAATGTCTCACACCCTGTCCTGTTATCAGCTGACCCAGTGTGCCAGATGTGCCATGGTCTATCGATTCTTTGATTCACCCCATCCATCTTCTAACAAATCATGGGGCTAACATCCGGCGTAATGGATGGTCCAAACGTGGCGAGGGGAGCAGAGCTCCGTTCTTCACCACATTCAGATACAACCATATCCGTAGGGAAATAAGGGATCCCCATTGTCTGCTTATTGCGGGTTCTGGCGGGCAGGAACTGGCCTGGAAGGCAGTCTGCCAGCGAAGTCCAGCACTCAGATCTCAATTCTATGGACTTTAACTTCCCAACACAGTAAAGCCATTGTCATATTAGATCAAGTCTGTTCCGAAAAACTGTCCTGATCCGATCGACGCGGAGGAAGATGGGCGGGCTGTCTCCTTTGGATTTCTGGGTGGCCCAGATACTTGTAACTAGTCAACTAACTAGGAATTAGGGTTAATACTCAGCCCTAGCCGTTCTCGTGGCTGACTTTTTGGCACGAAGTTTTTTTTTTTTTTTTTTGGTCCTTGTTCGTCAAAACATAAAATAAAATAGAAGAAATTAAAAGTTAAAAAATTCTGTCGCCAATCAATCTACTACTCTCAGCTCGAATCAACAGATTTTTCAGAAAGGAATCACATCCGATGTACAAATCGTTTCATGCAAGGGCCATATTAAACATCAAATATATAACTATCCTGACTCTCGCTCAAGAACCCGCCTCGCCTGTTCTGAACGGGTGGCTAGAGCTTTGAACGTTTGTTAGTCGCTCTTCAGAGCTCCCTGCCTGCAATTAAGCAAATGTCAGCATTTCCTTTGATTCCCGTTACCTCCACAATTATCCCCTCTCAGCACAAATGGCAATTTTGGTACTGGCCTTTTCTGTTCTTTTTAATCATCACGGCGGCTTTTGCTAATTTGTCTCTCACCTCAAGGCGGGCTGGTACAAACCAAACCTAATCTAAAAAAAAGTCCCGAATCTTGACCGCGAAACACACAATGACGCAGGCCACCAAACCCCAAGATCCTGAACCAAAGCAGAAACCAACACCCAGTCGTCGCTGGGTGAACTCGCCAAACTGGCGAGTAAAGCGCCTGGAAAATCCAGGACCAGACACTGTCGATGATGGACCTACGGAGCGAGAGCCGGATTTCAATCGCGGCCCAATGACGCACCGGGGAAACCATTCCCAAAATCGGAACTGGAACAATAACAATAATCGGACTCATAATCATAATAATAGCATCAATAATGGCCGTGAAGGGTCAAAGCCGTCCACACCTGTCAAGTCTCCTCGTAGAGACCATGGCAATACCGATTCCCCAACCATGAACTCCTTTTCCGAGGGCAGGAGACTGTATGTAGGCAATATGCCGTACATGGCGAAGAAGAAAGATGTAGAAGCTCTTTTCACTGAAGGCGAGACGGTTTACAATGTGTAAGCATAACCTTCTTTCTTCTCCTCTTCAGAGCCCTCCTACAAGCCCTTTCTTTGCTCAATTGGGGTCCTTTGCAATCAGCGGCCATGGTTAACCGCCCTCCACAGCGAGCGCGTCGACATATCAATCGATCCCTTCACCGGGCGAAACCCTTCATACTGCTTCGTGGAGCTGGAATCAAAGGCGCAAGCTGACTTAGCTATGGCGGAACTGAACGGGAAAGACATGCTGGGCCGCCCTGTGACAATCAAGCCAGGTATCCCGAAGTCGTCCAAGGAGCCACTTTTTGGACGAAGGGACCAGACCAAGATGACCCCAGAGAAGCAGCCGCCCAGATTCGCCTTTGAACGGTGGGAGCGGTCCGATGCCGCAAGCCACTGGTATGATTATAGCGCGCAGGGTCGCCGGCTGTTCGTTGGCGGCCTGCCCAGAATGCCTGACCAGCCGACGGCCGATTATGAGATACGGAAATTGTTTTACGGGTTCAATGTGTATGTGCGACATTATTAGCTTATTGTATCCCCAATTCCCCCTCGTTTTGTGTCTTTCCTTTTTGTTTCTCCCTTCAATTTTCGGTTATACTCCACACCAAACCACCCTGCTGAAGAACATCCCCTCCCCCAAAATAAAACAAAACAGCGAGGCAATCAGCAAAGTCATCTCCCCGCACCCCTCCAAACGCTCCCAGCCAGGAAACCATTACTACCTCTTCGTCGACCTCGCCTCCTCCAACGAAGCCGAGCGTGCTATCGACGCCCTTAGCGGCGTCAGCGCCGTCTGGGGTAGCCGCGTCCACATCCACAAGGCCCGCGGTAACTCGCACAAACCCGCTGAGCGGGACCGCTGGGAGGAGAAGCGCAGGAAGGGGGATCAGCGGGAGGCGGATGGAGATGGCAATGGCGAGGACAGTGGTGATGGGGGAGACGTCCATGGCACTGGCAATGGCGATGGTGCTGCTGAATCTGCGCCCCAACCAACGCGGTCACGGTGGGGTCCCCCCGCTGGGTTTGAAGATGAGGCTGCGGTGTCTGCGACTCGGATTGCGCGTGCGGAGTCACCTCCATAGCGACAGCATGGTAGTGCGTGCATGCATGGTTCATAGCTAAACACTAATATCCCAGACCTAATCAATGATCATAACAACGAGTTATCTTTTTTTTTTTTTTTTTTTTTTTTTCACTCTCCTCTAAGTGCCCTCTACTATCCTTGCTGGGTTCCCTAACCCACCCTTATAGATAGCGATGAATTGATGTTGTCTTTCTTTTCTTTTCCTTTCCTTTCCTTTCCTTTCCTTTCCTTTTTAGGTTTTAAGAAGCCTTTCCCCTTTATGCATATCGAAAGGGGGTTCGTTCGAATCGTTGCAACTCCTTTTTATGGTCCACTGGATTTGACGAACATGATATACGCATTGTTTGCTACTGTGGGCCATCGTATTTCTGCATCTACATTAGCGATGCTAAACCTGTTAAACCTGGGGACTTCAGTGCAAAAAATGATATAGAAATCGTTTACAGGGCGAAACGCATCTTCCTTTTTTGTCACTCCAGAGCTTATTAGCTGAAAGTTTCTGTCTGCGTATCTATCTATACCGAGATCCCATTGAATCATGATCACCATAGAAAGACACGCCCCACGAATGTTCGCATCTCCAAAATATTTTCAAATGACAACAATCCCGATCATTGCACGATCGTCGCAGAATCATACTCCTTTCTGTTTCAGCTCCTCAATTATTTGGCTGCCTGTGAGTCCTTTGTCGGCGCAACTTAGGGTCCCAACCCCATCTCTCCTGGGTTCACTTGCCTCCTGCGAGTATCAAATTTCATTCCCCGAGGTTGAAACAGGAGCCCATTAAAAACAATTAGCCACTGATGTACTGTACGTAGCTCAGCACTGATAAAGTATAAGTCTATAGTAGGAGCACCAAATACGGTATATTTGAAGTTAGAGCAAACGAGGCCACTAAAAATATCCGTAGAAATGTGTATGCATAAACGATGGCGCGGACACGTCCTTATAAAAAGACGACAAGAATCACTAATAGCGGATATACCAATGCCGAAAGAAAGAAGCTGAACCCGAAAACGGAACAAAAAAAAAGCGAGAAAAGAAGGCGGTAAAGAGGAAAGAAAGTAAAGAAACGAAAAGAAAAGAAAAAGCATATCGACTATACCACCCAGCCTGAATCCAGTACAAAATTGGAAAAAACCAAGCATTGAGTCGGAAAAGGTATAAAAATGAACAAGGCCCAGGCATCCCTCAAACAATAAACCATTAGTTTGCCTTGATATCAGCTCCCATTAGGCACCGCCCCGCTCACCGATCGTTTCCCCAAGAAGCTCCTTCTCGATTTCCTCTCTGGGCTGTCGATTTCGTCTCGTTTATCACCCGTTGACGAATGAGAAGTGCCAGGACGCAGAGACGAAGTTTCAGCAGACGAAAACGAAGATTTCAGTGTGACTGTACCGCCGCCAACTTTGATAGTGTGTTCCCTTCCGGCACTAGATCCTTGATCATCGACGAAGAACAGCGCCTCACCTAAAATATCATCTGACCCAAAGGTTGAATGATCCTTAACTTGCAGTTGGAACTGGGCGTCCGCTGCAGCATTAGAGACCTTGAAAGTTTCATGGGACGGGTCAAACTGGACGATAGGTGTCGTGGTAGGAGTCGACGTTCCAGAGTGGTGAGCTGATTTTATGGCCTTGGTTTTGTGCACTTCTTTTGCGCCCCTGGAGGTCATCTGTTTAACTGTGACACGCACATTGGCTCCGGAAGGATACCCTGCAGCGGAGACAATGGTGAAGTGTGCTGTCCCGGTATCGCCTTTGCCGCCACCGCTCCGTCCAATTTTCTCATTTAATTGAGAGGCAATGCTACGAGAACGGCTGTGTGGTGTCTGAGAGGAGTTCTGGGTAGGGGTTAATGGAGGCGCGGCTCCGTCAACTAGGACTGACGCTCTCTGCGGTGTGTCGATCGGCGTATTTTCCGAGGCGGGGACTGCGACGTTATCTCCTCCTGATGGTTCTGGTGAAGTAATCGACTTGTTGTCATCATCGTCCTTGCTACTACCGAGACGAAGGAGATTGTGTTTAATGAATGATGCACCTTTAACCACACCACCACCAACCAATCCCACTCCTTTAACTGGCGCACCAACAATTTTGCCTGGAGTGGCAAATGTGCCGGAGAATGTAGAGGAACCTTGTCGAGATCTCATCACATACACCGGCTTGAAAAGCAGTTTGAGCCGTACTGCGCCAGATTTCCCGTCAAGCGGATACGAAATTTCAGTAGCACGGAACGGTTCCAACTGCTCAAGGTTAATATCTGTTCCACCTAAGTGGTCCGCCCTGTCACCGAAATCCCAGTCGTACACCTCGAGTCTCAGATTCGCATCAATTCTAGACTTGATAGAGCACTCGAAAAATTCATTCCACGCAGGATGCAAAGTCTTCTTCTGCACCTTGGTTTTAAAAACGTCTTTGCCATTCAGCTTAAACTTGCAGTATGGATCGCTAAATCCATTGCGATCAGCGGAAGGCAAGTCGGCAGCATCCAAAACATCGACACGAAGTGTTCCCATATTATTGATACTTTCTCTGGGGTCCAACTTCATCTTCACTGGAATATATTTTAAGCTGACAGTGACTTTGCTAGTCGAACCGTCGGGTGATCTTAGTGTTAGCTCCGTAGGTTTGTACTAATATCATAAGTCAGCATATCCAAGGTCCCGAAGTATAGTTAAATGACAGTGGACACGTACCAGGCATTGTTGGAGAGTGGGCAGTGTCGGTCCGGTGAGCTTGGATAAAGCATGTTCCCCATCCTCTTCTCCTTTGGTATCCGTCTTTTCAACGAGACGGAGAGTGATTTTTGACATTTCAAGTTCACGGACAAACGCATCGCCAACTAGCAAGTTTGTTGGGTTAGAATCAAAATAATTAGATTGGAGGGAGGGTATAAGCTGACCATCGCCAAAAACAGCTTCTTTAGTTTTTGTTCGAGGTGAGGTATAGGATGGGAATACGTGATCATCCATCAAAACTTCGAGTTGAACATTGGAGTGCGCCATACGGCCTTCAATGAGCTTGAAAACGATCAATCCAGACTCTGTGTTCCCAAGTTAGCATATATTAACTTCGAAATAGACAACTTTGGTCATGGATCATTAGTGCATACCGTATTGAGGGAGGTCTTGTGGGGTGAGGCGAATTTTAGGAGCTGCTGAAGCTTTGAGTGAACTTTGAGAGGCATTGGCTGATGGCTCCTTTGAAGCACCGATATCAATGCTTGGCGCACTGTTTTGCCTGACTTCGGCACTAGCTTTCGTCCCATTGGTGCCGTTGGTGCCGTTGGTGCCATTTTCAAGCTTTGGGCGGCCATTTTCGAGGCTCTCTCGCGGTCCGTCCATGGGCATCTCACTAGCCATAGCTGCCCGAGTGGCTTCTTCCTCTTCCTCTTCCTCGGGATCGGCTACGTTAAGCGTGGGATAAAAAGCAACAGTATAATTGATAACACCTTTGGGCGTACCGCGATTGGCAATACGGAGACCAGATGACATCTGCTGCTTCTCATCGTCAACTTCGTATTCGCCATTCTCGTTTTCACGGATGTAGTCAGAGGCGGAGAGCTCGGTCATTCCGAGGGGTCTGTCCTTTCCAAGGCTTTCCTCATCCATAACCTGGAGAGCCAGCTTCTCACGTGGAGAGTGCATCGGGATGTAAAAAATCTCATCCCACTCAGGGTCAAGATTATTTGCGAAAGTGACGGTGCGGCCTTTCTCAATTCCAGAGAGGAGGACTCGAGCATAAGGATCCGACTTGCCCATCGTCTCCACGTTTCTTAGACCTTTAGCGCTTTGGATATGTATCCGCATGACACCAATGGGATAAACATATCCTCCGCTACCAACTATCCCCCTGAGGGCCACAGGTTTCCATTCAGCCTTAAGTTTAACACGGCCGGTTTTCGCACCAGCGAGGTTGAACCATTCCTGACCTTGTTCCGTCAATTTCAACATGTCGTTAAGCTTCATTTGGTATCTGCCGAGAACAGGATCAGTAGCAAGATCTCGATCATCTTTAATCATCATACCAAATCGCGCCGTCTTTCGATCAGTAATTAATACTTCCTTGGTGGGGTTTTGGAAAATCGGATTGTTTGTTCGCTTCAGCTTATTTGTAACGTGAATTTCTTTGCCATTCAACAACAACACACCATATGGGTTAAGCTGTCCAATAAGACTCTTGGTTCCATCAAGATCCTTGGCCTGTTCAATTGTAAATCTTGCAATTCCAGAATTAGATACCGGAGGAGGCTCCTCCGTTCCACCTTCGACTGTTGTCGCTTCAAGGACAGGGAAAAAGCGAACGTCAGCCATAAGACCTCCACGTAGCCGGCCACTGGATAAAATCTCAAGGGTCATATTTTCATGTTCATTCTCCTTTTCGAGATGCTCCAGGGGGAATGTTGCTATTCCAAGCTCTTTGTCTTTCCGGAATTCGTTCCAATCATAGACATGAATAGTAAGAGAATCGGTAAAGGCGGTGATGATGATGTAGATTGTTTCGTTCCACTTTGGGTTAGAGGTATCGTGAACGGTCTTCGTTCGACCAAGAGGATTCCGACTATTAATAGAGACCACTGCGTAAGGATCCACAGAGCCGCCGAACTTGTCAGAATTTTTGAGGCTCTGCGCTCCATGTAGGGTGACTGCAACCACGCCAATAGCTTGATCTACGGGGTTGCCTGCAAGCATCTTGGCGATTTCGACAGGGAAGACATTAGGCTCATACATCATCGGGCCCAGGTTCCCATGGATCTGATCCTTGATAAAACTTTCCAGTCCAGGGATAAAGTTGATGTCGAATCCCATGAGATCGCCACCCAGTGGTTTGCAAACATAGTCGATTTCCGGACGGCCAATGAAAGAGATGTCTACACGTTCAATGTGCGGGAATGGGATTTGGAGCTTCACCTTCACTCTCATCAGGCCTGAAAATGCGAAGTCTTCCACAATCACGTCAAGGCCTTTTGAAACAAGCGCTTTCCCAATGCGTACTTCTAGTACAACCTTTGGGTTTATTTTATTTGCTAGCTGGCGAGCGGTAAGATCCATGGTGTCGTTTGGGGTGAAGCTGAATTTCCAGTCCATGAGCACTGTATCGACTTCGGTTTTAGGGTAGGTTTTGACATGCTCTAGACGAGGAGGTTTGCTTCCAAGTATAAAGGTCTTCAAGCGCAAATTGTCTAAAAAAGCCGGAGTGGCCGAACTCAAGACTTGATCAACGGAGTTAATTATGGAGTCACAGAGGACAGGGGCGTAAATGGGCCAGAACTTCACGAGGAAGCTATTAATCCATTCCAAGCTCTCCGTATCGGTTTCCAGTTTGCTTTTTGCCATCTCGCGATTGATATCATCTCGGAAATTTCGTCGGACACGACGTATCGAGGTGCGGTAGTACGTTGCGCAGCCCGCCATGACTATGAACACCCATCCCAAACCTCCGCCAAGCAACGCAATTACCCATGACGCCAGGCAAGAGAAAATGATGACCGCAGTGTTATGATACCAGTCTGTTATTCAAATTTTCAGTCAGCTTACGACTCTCGTATTATGCTAAACAGCGATCAAGGCCTGGCAATGGGATGGAACGCGACCTCCAAAAAATTTGTCATCCAGTTTCGTCTCGATGAACGTTTGGTGGTCCAAAAGCGTTTCTCCCTCATCTATGTCATCCTCGGGAATATGAAAGCGAGGAGCCCAGCCGGTCCTGTTGCGATCCCATCTGGCTGCTTCATCGAGTTCGCCGTTCGTTTCTGCGGGCTTTTCAGGTTTATCGGTGTTCATCACTTTGGGGTCTTTGCTTGATGCACTCGAAGTACCGTTGACCTAGAGAGCACATAGCTATTATCAGCTCCAGTTTCCTCCCCAGTTTCCTCCACAGTATCAAGGTTTCTAACAAGGTAGGTGAAAGAAAATAAAGACCCACTATATCCGTAGACACGCCAATGGCCTTTGTCTTGGGTTGCTTATGTATGCCCGGGGGTATCGTCTGCGCACCACGGAGCGAATTAGTAAATATCACGAGAAGCAGCGACAGGACAGAGGCGACAACAGTAGCAACTTACCGCTTCCACCTGTTCCAGTTTCTTGGATGGGGGAGCATCGGGATCAAACTGGAACGCAGGGATTCCGGCCTTTTGACTCTCCTCAACCATCTTCTGCTCGACAGCCTCAGGAGAGAGCTCGGGCTGCGATGGCTGCTGGCTCTCCATAGCACCTTACTGCTTCAACACGGCTTTGTTCAAAGCAGTTTGCAGCAGCAGAGGGTACTGGCGTCTCTTAAGCTAGCTGGGATCGATCGGAGGAGGATTGAAACTCAAAAGGAATTCTCTCGAAAAGCTCCAAAGAAGCTAAGGTGGCCGATTGGGCGTGCTCCAACGGAACAGCGTGGACGTCCAGAGGAGTTGACGAAGCGGACAGGCACTCCAAGATGGGATGGCGGTGGGAGAAGATCGCTGGTTGGTAGCTGAAGGACGATGAGCTGTCCCGTAGACAAAGCGGGTTGGCAGTAGTGCGCCCAGCCCGCCGGATTGCTTTGTGCAAACGAAGCTGGGTGGTTGGTCGGGAGTGAAGTTAACTACCTGAGCATCTATCTAGTTATAGCAAATGAAAAACTGGAATAAGGGTTACAGGAGAATTGGACGGGGAGAAGGCAGGATCTAACTCGGAACCTGCCTTCTTTCTCTCTTGGTCGGTAATAAGAGTCCACCGTCGCAGTCGCTCCCGGACACAGGAAGACAAAAGTCACAAAAAGAAGTTATCAACAGCCGCGTCAGGCAATCCCGTCCTGCTAATAAATAAACTCCTGGCCTGGTGGAAGATCCGCCATCGTGGACAGCGACGTACGTCGATGTTGATGGGTCCGTCCAGCAAAAATAATACACACTATTTGCAAGAGGATGAGCCCTAAATCTTCCAACAAACCGGATTCTGCACGGCATGGCAGGGATTAAAACAACCAGATTACGCACTCCAGGTGTGTCCCAGCTCCATTTCCAGCTTCTGGCAGGGGCCATATAAACAAACAGACAAACTCCTGGAGCGGTCTATCTTTTCTACTTAATTTTATCTCTGTTCCCAGGATCAATCGTCGAGCAATGGCAGTTATTTCATACTCAGCATCAGCAAAAATCAGGTTCGAAAGGAGGGGCCCAGGATTCGACGCAAATTTCTTCCTTCGGCAACTTCCACTGGAGGTACGAATCTTGCACCAAGACAATACAGGAATAAGTTGTCCGCACTAACGCCTCCTGTGGCTGATGATATGGATGAGGAGCACAATGACGCTTCGACACGGGCACAAACAGCTGTCAAAGTGCGTTTGTGTTGAAGCACCTTCTCCAGCGACTTCTGCAGTGATTCTCGATCGTGGGCATTGTGGCAAGCAAGCTTAGTTCGGATGGCCATGCAGCAGAGTTGCAGGAGTTAGTTATGCGGCAGTCAAACGACCTTGTCTGTCCCAGGATCCCCACGTTTGTGCATAACCAATCAACTTGGCCGAGGCAAATGAAATTCCGCGTTAAATTGGAATGACGAATCTAGCCTCCGCAGGGCATAAGGAGCGGTGGGTTTGTTCGACTTTTTGCCACCTCGAAATCCAGCTGGCAAGAGGCTGTCCCACATTAGAGAGCCTTTATGAAGGTGTTTCCTCAAACCCCGCCTTAACAAGGAGTACGGAGCGGTCGCTTACCCAGCCGGGTCTCGTCCTGAAAAGCTTCGTGGAAGGAAAGGACTCTCTCCAAGGGAAACGCTCTTACGGGTACTGGTGAAATTGGTAATGCGCTGGCCTGTTAATTTGATGGCTCAATCGAAAATGTGCGGGATACCATCTCATTGTGGGTACCAGCTACGACCAGCAGATCCTTTGAAGGGGATTCTTTCAGCATCTCGACTATCAATTTGACACGAGCATGTTCAATTTACATCCTTGACCGGCGTCGTCCAAATTGTATCTGAACAAATCCTTTACTTTCCTCTACACCCAATTTGCAGAACCTCGTTGTTCAACCACTCCAACGAACCCATTTAGCCGCCAAGAAATCAACTGGAATATTCGTGCATCTGCAGAAAAATCCTTGTGCGACCCGAGCTAAGTTGATCCCAGCCAGCTCCACCCCATTCGGGTCTGCGAGACCTACGTAGTACGCAGTAGAGATATCGGAAGTTTCCCCAGCAAAAGCCATCACGATTTCTCAGAATTCCCTTGACTCCTCTCCTCTTGGACTCCCAGTTCCAAAAATTCGGCGACCAGAGATTTTCCAATGAACAGGAACAAAAATTAAAATTTGAAGCAGAACCCGATGGTTCCCCCTTGCACAGTCACTCATAATCTCACAGGGGCCACATTGACTGAATCTTGTCAACTCGCCACCGCTCTGGTACTCGTTTATTGATGATTTTTCCTTTTTCTAGCTCCGTGTGAAATCGCCAATAGTCCCATCTAGTTGAACCCGAAGGCCAGCACGCCCAACCTAGCCGGAATCGTGAAGATTGGCGCACTTGGCAAAATAATGAGATGGACGGCACGAACTAGCTCCCCATTTTTTGGGCTTTGGGGGCTGTGGCTGATGAACCTTCCTGGACTCTTACGAATATTCTTCACAAAGCAGGAACTAACAGTAACAATGAGAATGCAAGTATAAAACCAACTCAAAACGAACTTTTTTCTGTCTCCTTTCGAAAGCCATTGTGTAGAGATGAAAGTCACAGCAAAGGTTTTAAATATCTTCTCAGCTTGTGCCATAATGATAGAAAACATCCTTGTGAGTGTATAGGAAAGATAGATATCAACCTTCCACAAAAAAGTCGTCGTCAACATCGGTCATGAACAGTACTTTTCCGCTGGGAGGAAAGTGACGGTGTATCACCAGCTTCTGTTCACAATCCCGAGAGTATTTCATGGAAAGAAAATCCCTTACTTATGTCCCAAAACGGTCTTTACCATCTTTAGCCTCGAATGAGCATTTTTTGGCATAAAGGTTGATATATCTTGAGGTGCCCACCAGCGATAAGGCTTTGGAGTGAGATGACTACGGATGAAGTAACAAGTTTGACGGACAAACGAACCAGCTCATTAATAAGAACAGGCGGAAAACAAATCCGCAGGCATTACTCTTCGCTGCGATGTCAAACGCAAACGATACAAAAAAATGGGAAAGTGAAGCATCGGAGCCCATGGCGCTTTCACGAATATTCCCCCTCATTTTTTTCACGACTTGAAAACAAAAAAAAAAAAGGAAAGAAAGATAGAAATGTGTGTTCGGCTTTCTATGGCGCCTTTCCTAAAAACCCCATGCTTCTTGCTGGGCGGCTGGCGAACCGGATGACCTTCTCGAACCCGCTGTTTTACTTGAAAAGAAAAGGAAACCCTCGTTTGGCGCCGCCGAAGAGTCTTCTGTTCAAACAAGGTTCAGGGCTAAAGACGGACGGAGAACGGGATATGGGCGTCGCGTCAAGAGCTAGGAAGAGGTGGTCGAGACCTATCAAGATTAAGGAGTTGGAAGGGGAATCCCTTATGTTTCTAACAGACACTTTAGCGGGACAGGGCAAACCTGCCTCGAGCATTGCCCATGGGTCATGACTATGCCTTTAAACGATGCATTCCTTGATGGCCTCATGCTGGGATCCCTTGCACCTGCACATACAAGTTATCGCCAAAAGGAACGATGAGCTCACGGACAGCAATTGAAAATCGAGAAAACGTTGCCACTTTCTATGTATTTGCACGGTCCAATATTTAATCTTTATATGTGAGAGAGAGTATAATTCATGGTCTGGATCAGCTTACGCTTATGCATGGTCGTGATTCGCAACGGCCCGGCGGTTAACTTATGATTTAACTATTAATACTACTCCGTACTGCATCAGCAATTGGTTGGTGAACCATCATATTGGGGATATAATATATGCGATAATTACCCCGTACATCTAGCAGATGGATTGCATGCTAACAAGATAGAATTTGATAGCTGCAAAAATTTGTTCACAAACCTACTAAAAGTCACCTGAAATGGAGGGTTATCCGAGGATACTAGTAAGGAGTTACAGAATAATTTATCTCCCCGCCCCCCTTTCTCGAATTTCTGCGCCAACCCTGCAGGTCCAGGAGCGCTCCTCAATTCCTAAATTTCACTATCCCAGGCGGAGATGTTGGCTGTCTGTTATTGAATGCACGCCACGAAGAGGCGTCACAGGTGCTCTAGTCTAATAAAGTATGCTATCCCCGAGCTGCGGCGCTTCGAACGGTCCTATATAACAGAGTGGAGAGCCAACACGATACAATGAGGCTGAAATGTTTCCATTCAGCATTGGATTGCTAGATAATGCGCTGAAATGCGTCTTCGAGCAGAACACTCCTCGCAGCCGCTGGACGGCGTCGACAAGCTCGCAAAGGTCGACACATCCCCGATTTCCACAACGCTGTCAACAGAGGAACTAACACCGGAGGAAGAAAAAAAGCTCGTATGGAAGTTAGTGGAGATTCGATGCCGCTTGAATAGGAGTTGAGCTGACGGACAAATCTCTGTATATGCGCGCAGGATTGATCGTGTCGTGCTCCCGATTCTGATGTTGGGATTTATGGTTCTGCAGCTTGACCGCGCGAACATGTATGCCCAACCCATACATTCCATCCACTTTATGCCGACTTAATAACATTCAATAGAGGAAACGCCCTCACAGACTACTTCTTCCGAGATGTTGGCATTACTCAGGACCAATTCAATACGGGCCAGCTGGTCCTTCCCCTCGCGATCATTTTAGTCGAGGTGCGCACATCCCATCTCATACTCTTGCCATATTGTATACTAAACCCTAGCCCACACGTATAGATTCCTTGCAATATGGTTCTATTCAGATTGGGGCCAGCGATATGGATAGGGATCCAGATATTTGCGTGGTAAGTAGGACTTCTACCTCACTCCCCTCCTTTTATGTCAACTAATGAACGGTTTCTAGGGGCATTGTGGCCACCCTACAAGCATTTCAAAAGGGATTGGCTGCGTTCTTAATAACTAGGATACTGCTTGGGTATACCTTCTTTCATGCTGATATCAACCCTAGTAGTACTCAGGCTGATAAATTATCAGTATTTGTGAAGCAGGTTTTGTACCTGCTAGCCTCTATACCCTTACAACGTGGTATAAACAAAACGAGACTAGCAAGAGATTCGCTATATTTTATATTGGAAATCTATCCGCTGGTGCCACAAGTGGTTTGATAGCATACGGAATGTAAGATGGCTCGAAAATTCCCTAGCTACAGACGCGATTACTTTTCATATTGAAGGCACACCTGCTAACATCTCCAGACTACACATGAGAGGGATTCGCGGATTGGCAGGCTGGCAATGGCTCTTTATCGTAGGTTGTTTGTTTATGTATATTTTGGTTTATACATGGATTAATTTATTTATCAGATAGAGGGCCTAATCACCATCCTTGTTGGTTTTCTGTTCATCGCTGTATTCCCGAAAAATCCTGAAAATCCAACTTCACTATTTGGGTTTCATTATTTCACAGAGAGGGAAGCAGCTTTTTTATCCCGGAGAGTTATTGCGGATGATCCCAGGAAAGCAAAGGGAGGAAACTCAATATCACTTAAACAGCTAAAAGGGGCGGTGGGTGACCATTTTAAACTAACAGCTGGCAATGCAAATGTGGACGGAACTGACTGCTGCTGTCTAGTTAACGAATTGGAACATGTACCTTCATCTATTAATTACAATCGCTGGACTAGCACCTGTCTACGTATTCGGTGCCTATGCACCCACTCTGGTCGCATCTTTTGGTTTCGAAAGACTCGTATCAAACGCTTTGGTCACTATCGGCCTATGGGCTCAGTTGGTGTTGATAGTTATCTGGGGATATGTTGGGTAGGGGAACATATCTACTTTGTGTTTCTTCTTGATAAATCCGCTAGACCTGCCTAATATTTATCTGACCACCATGAAGAGATAAAACAGGGAGGCGTGGTTATGTCGTTCTTGCGGGCTCACTATGCAGTTGGGGATTTGTTGTAAGTGACTTTCCAGCAAGATAATTTCAAGCCATGTGATGGAGCGTGTCTTTCCAACATTCCTGTAGCTCGGATGCAGGATACTCGTTCGATCTCCAAATGGCCATCTGCGATTCGCACTTCTCACCCTGGCCATCGCCTTCTGTGCCGTATGGCGTAAGTACCTTCAAAACTCCCTGCTCCTAGGTCCCAACCAACTGCAGCAAGGACAGCTCGCTAACTGGTGACCGGAACAGAGCCCGTCAATGCTTCTTGGATGGCTATGAATAGCCGTTCACCGGAAGAAAGATCCATTGCACTGGCAATGTTTACGATGGCGACGAATTTAGCCGGCATTGTTAGTAGCCACGTTTTCCAGGAAAGCGACCGACCGTTGTACGTGGTGGGGTGGAATGTGAATATTTGCCTGATATCCGCGCATGTTGCGATTGTTATTGGGACGATTCTGCGGTATATGATGCTGAATCGTAAATACAAAAGGGGAGGGAGGTCAGGAGAATCATACACTTATTAAATAAAGGAAGCATCGTGCTGGTTCTGTGCAATTACCAATGGTCTCGTTTTGCATAGATTCAAAAGTTCGTTTACATTGTTCGCCACTTCCCTGACTTCAGTACATCAATCAGAAAACGCAATCTCGATGATAAATCTTTCACGCGCGGCCTTGACAGGGATTCCCTCGACGCAAACTGTGTCCAATACCAGCTACAACAAGCTTCGGAGTTCACCCCCAGTTAGTGTTCTATTTGTTTTGCATAGGATGGGCTAGGATTTCACAGATTCCCATGTTGTATTGCCTGTCGACGACGAATGCATCTTCATGCTGTGCCGTATTCAGGGATCAAAACCGTGGATGGGGCAAAAGTGGTTACTGTCAAACATCACGCATCCTCTCTTTTCCCCTTGTCAGGAAAGGAGAAGGAAGTACATTCAAATAATGAGGGGAAATTATGCGGTTTCACATCCAAAATAACCCTCCTGCAAAAACAACGATAGCCTGGAGACCACTTTTTTTCACAGGAAGTCATGGTTGAATGGCGGCGAGATGCTATTTTTCATCATGAAGAACTGAAAAACCAGATGAGCCAGTTCTTGAAGCTCCATGATTATAGAATCCAAAGGAAAATTGCAGGGACAGCTGATGTAGGCATCACGGATGGTATGAAGGAATCGATCAATAGGTGTGCCTTGTTCTACTGATGTCACTTTTTCGCTATGCAATGGTGTCGAATGCATGAACTAAAAAAAATTTATTTCCATTAATTTTTTTTCGAGACTACTACTATGGTATCGACTGAAAACTTCAAATGAGAACGCTCCAAGGATGCAAAAAGTAAAACGAAAATATTAAAAGGTCGCACAGTTCAAAAGATTTGGTTATCAGCTCACCTACCTCGTTACATTCCACCTCCAATTTCAGGGGTAAGCAGTTGCATGATACACTGATCGTTAGATTTTGGGCTTCCGGCTCAGATGTTAAGCAAACAAAACGTAAAGAACATTAATAATAAATATCTCGTATCGGTCACATTCTGTATGAGCATCTAGCCACTACTAACGTGGGTTGCAGATGGAACATGTCATATCTATCTTCCAACACGGATGACGCCTGCGGCCACCAGTTTCTGAATCTTCATTCGGACGCCTGGATTCTTCATGTGTTCCTGCAGCGCAGCCGGGTCGCCCTTGGCTTGTTGGAGTATAGTCTGCATAACAGGATCCTGAAGAATGGACATAATCTAGATAATTAAGAGTACGGTTAGCGGTTTTGAATCACTTTTAATATTATAATAGGGTTGCTCCAAACCGCGATAATGATAGAAAATGGGCAATCATACCTCAGGATCACGCTGAATTCTCTCGGCAGTTTGCTCTTCGGTTTCACCCGCACGAGCGCTGAACTGGGCCTCCAACGCCTTTTGTTGCTGTTGGTCGATCTCACGGGCATGGGCGCCGGTTTCATCGTGTTCAGTCGCTTCAGCACACACGTCCATACATTTGTTATATTCTTTCATGGCAAAAAGAGCTTGTGCTTTTCTCAAATATGCACGAATAAATTTCGGGTCTCTCTTAATGGCTTCGTCACAATCTTGAACAGCTCCCGGGAGGGCCATAAGCTTGATCAAAGCTGCAGCACGGTTGCTATATCCCCGTGGGTCATCAGGCGCCCGCTTCGTCATCTCAGTGTAAGCATCAACAGCAGCTGGCCAGTCCGCCTCTTTGAACTTTTGATTACCTAGCTCTCTTGCCTTCTCAGCCTCTTCGGGGTTGATGTAGGATTCTTTCTCAGCCTTGATTTTAGCTTTCTCAGCGTTTCGAAGCTTGGCCAAGATATCCGGCGTACGGTGTTCCGTCAAAGACTTCTGGTAATTCACGATAGCGTTTGCAAGATCTCCCATCTTCTCGTAAGAGGTTCCAATTCTTCCGAATGCCCTGTTACAATACTGTTAGTGATGCTTGTTCAGATGTTTGGGCTAGTCTTGGCTTCGACTTACTTCGCAATGATCTTAAAATCCGCCAACATTTCTCTACCCTCCAAGATTGCCTTCTCGCAAATTTCGATTGCTCCTTGATAGTCACCCTTCTCAAATCTGGCAGCGCCAATATTAGTAAGGTAGGTGATATCCTTATTCAGTTCCCAAGCTTTGCTGTAATGCTCAATTGCATCGTCAAATTGCCGTTTCTTGTAGCTTTCTGTTCCAAGCTGCTTTTCCTTGTCACCGGCTTCCTTGGCCTTCCGCTTCGCAATGGCTTCCTCGTCCTCGGGTTCAGGTTCAGGTTCAGGCTCGGGGGCTTTCTTAGGTTGTGGCGCATCGGCCATTTGGATATCCTCCTCTGGTTCCTTAGCGGAACCACCAGCCTCTGGTGGAGGAGCAAACGACATGTCGATACCAAGCAATACGCTCATTACCTGGAGGAATCTTGGATCTCTCATCTCTTCTCCGATATTGCTCGGATTATTTTTTAGTCGTTGAAGTTTTGCCATGAATTCCGGATCGGCCAACAGAGCGGAGGTTTTGGGATTCGAGGCAAGTTTTGTGATAAGTTGGGGGTCATTAAACATGCTTCCAAGGCCGCCGGAAGGGTCCCCACCCAGGCCATCCGCTCTCGCTTCCGCATCAATTGCACGTTTGACAGATTCGAGCCCGGCTTTCGCTTGCGCATTGGAAGGGTCCAATTTGAGCGCCTGCTCATATGCATCATTTGCGCCAACTGAGTGAGTTCTTGTTAGCTCCTACCGGTCCAGGGAATAACCTCAAAATGGTGGAATAAATCATGTGGACGTACCCAGATCACCCAGTCCATGCAACGCAGCTCCCTTCCGGCCCCAACCCTTCACCCAGTCTGCTTTTAGCTCGGTTGTTTTATTTGCATCTTCAAGCGCCTTCTGGAAGTTCTTGAGGGAGGCATAAGCACCAGAGCGGTTGGAATACAAAACATGGTTCTCCGGCTCAATAGCGATAGCCTCGGAGAATTTTTCACTGTATCGAGTTCGATTAGCAAAGTGTACCATAACTCCAGCTTCTGAGCAGCGGGAACTAGTATTTAGGGACTTACACGGCCAAATCGAAGTCCTTCGCTGCGAAGGCCTTGTTGCCCTCCGCCTTCAGAGCATCAGCCATTATTATATTACAGGCAAGCGGTATAGGAACGGGGGGATATTCAACGGAGACACTATACGGCAACAAGTAGAAGAAATGTTGGTTGGCGGGAGGGAGAAACAGAAAATGACAAAGAAGAGGGGGAAGTGCTGGGGATTTGTTTAGGATCACAAGCTTCTGGAAATTTCGAGCTCAATCGTACGGGCTTCGAACAGCGTAATGGGCGGGTGACCTTGGATGCCACGTAATTTTTCATGGGGACTGAAGTACTTTCCAGTATATTACTGTATCAAATACCGTATTTCATTTACCACAACTTGGATCTTGAAAAATATCGCCGAATTTAGCCATATGACACCCCACATCATCATCATTGAAAAAAAAAAAAAAAGTTACAACTTTTCACATCAGAGGTAGCACACTCCCTTGACCGGAGAAACACCTTTCGGGCCACTTGTGTTCTATACTCATAGTTGGGTGGATACTCCCAAGTCTGAATCGGATGGCGGATCACTGTCAGACTATGACTCTTTCAGAACCACCACAGTGATCCGATCTGGAGCACCGTCATCCCATTTTTGAGAAGATGTCCGCCTCCGCAGGTGGTTCCTCGAAAAGGGCTGGGACGGCAGAGCATAAGGAACTGGCATCCGCCCTCTATGCTCGATGTCTTTCCAATTTCCCACCCGATCATTTATTCTACCAGCAAGATCTGCTCGGCCTGGGTATTATCCCCAATAATGACCTTTCCTTGTTGATGAAATGCGCCCAATCACTCGTGGATCAGAGCTTGATGCGTATGCTCTATGGAAATGACGACCGTCTTGCTTGGAAAATCATTGCGCAATCAGACGCTGAAAAGTAAGTATATGACTCTAGCTTTTTGCCGGGCGGATGAAATATGTAACTAATTCTCCTACACAATAAAAGACTCCAAAACCTCAATGCCGAAGAACGTCTTATATACAGTGTGGTCGAATCAACGGGCCGCAGCGGCGTTTGGACACGAACTATCAAATCGCGGACGAATCTCCATCAGACAATTGTGAACCGATGCCTCAAATCGCTCGAGACGAAAAACTACATTAAATCTGTCCGCAATGTCAAATATCCGCAAAGGAAAATGTACATGCTGTCTGGCCTGCAACCAAGCGAAGATGTCACAGGCGGCGCGTGGTTTACAGATGGAGTTCTCGATTCTGATTTCATCCGTGGATTGGGAGGCTGGATTGAACACTGGGTGAGCTCGCGGAGCTGGTACGACCGCGGCGCAGCTGAACGTAAGGCCAAGAGACAAAAGATTCGTCCAGATAATAATACGAAGGGGGAACCCCAATATCTACCCTATCTCCCGTCATACAACGGATACCCTACCGTTAGCGATATCACCAATGCCATCAACAACTCCGGCCTGACCCCTGTCACGATGGGCGAATCTAGCATTGCACAGCTACTCGAAATGCTCTGCTTTGATGGGAAACTAATTTCTCTCCGTGACGGGGCCGCCTACAAAAGCGTAAAGAAACCCCACCAGATATCCCTGCAGCGCGACCTGGGCCTACAAACCAGCGACCAAACCGACCAGGACAAGGCAGATCAGGATAACCTTACGCTTGGCGGAAACGGCATGACGGAGGCTCCCTGCGGACGATGTCCTGTATTTGCACTGTGTGAGGAAGGCGGGCCTGTCAATGCAGAGAATTGCGAATACTTCGATGCATGGATTAAGAAATCTTTGGCGTTTTGAAACATGGAGGAGGATCTTGGGAACCCCCCATGTTTTTCGTTGTACATGTACCTCTCACCAACTGTTAGCCGCGACCCTTAAATTCTCTGCTATCATCTCCCGATATACGATTTGCCATCAGCTCCCCTAACTTCCGACGGCAACAGTGGGACATAAAGAGAGATATAATACCGCACGAAGAATTGCCACTTATACCAACCAATACTTGTATGATATATTACCATATATCATTATGTATCATAGCATAGCGACGGCGTTTTTGTGGACCTTTCTGTTCTTTTTTCTCTTCATTATATTGCCAGAAAAATGTAAAAACGATTTCACCGCTGGAGAAGAGAGGGGAGCAGATCGCAATCTGAATATTTTAATAGTTGTTATTTTATTTCGTTGCCTTGTTATATATCATGTACATCTACACATGATACATCGTATAACGAAGAGATAACGAAATGCAAATGATATGAAATGATAGTAATAGTAATCGTCATCAGACTCAAAACGAATCCCCGTTCCTGAACTTCCTTACTTCCCCAAATTCTTCCTACACTCCTCACAATACCAAGTCCCCAACGGCTCCCTCGTCAACCCGACACACTTCCAATGAAACCACTCATATGGACAATCGTCATTATCACACGCCACCATATCCCCATGACTAACACTGCGACACGTACAATAAGTCTTCGTATCCTCCCCGCCCTCATCTTCTTCCTCTTCCTCCCCTTCCTCCTCTGATTCCCCATCGGCCGCCCGAGCCCCGCCTCCACTCCGCTTCGACAGTGGCGGGTTATTCTCCGCTTCCGAAACCTCGGCGCTGCTAAGGACAGATTCATCCTCTTCCTCCTCCGCCAAGCCTGTAACAGACGAAGGAGATTTCTTCCTTGACGTAGCTGCAGATGCAGCAACGTTTCCCGGAAGGGATTTTAACCGACCGTTCCCACTGGAGGAGCGCTTTGTGGATTTTCCGATTGCGGAGGATTTCCGTCGTGCCTGCTGTTGGTGCGGGGCTACTTTCTTTGATGGAGGTTTTTTCACAGCTGTTGTGGTGCGAGGTCCTGCACTGCCTGCACGGGAAGCCCCTGGGGTTCCGGGTTTGGGTGTGCCAGGCCCAAGGGATGATTGGCGTAGGTTCGACGAAGCTGCAGGGAGCGTGCCGACTGATGAATTTAGACGTCTACGTTTGTTGTCCGCAGCCCCCGCGGAGGATTCCCGATGGCGGTGTTGGAGATGCAACGCAGCAGAGGCAGGGGTGGCTGGTGCGGAATTTCGCGCGATGGTCTGCGACGCGGCGAGGCCGGCGCTAGATGACGAACGACCAGCGACGCTGTTTAGTCTTTGTGACTGACCGTATTGCCCTGTTGAATTTCCGGAAGTTGGGTTTAAGGGCGAGGCGTATGGTGTTTCTGCGGACGCGGATTCAGGAAACAATGGTTTTTGTGGCTCGCAATATTGGTCCTTATTTCGGAAGAGGGAAGGGATGGGCGGGTCTTTCGATAGGACTCCATCGTTTTGCAGCTCTCTGATCTTCAAGTCTAATTTCTTGATTTGGCGATCGAGTAACACGCACGCCTTCTCACTCAGAAGGATCTTTTCATCCTGTAGTACCTGGCTCCGGTCCAGATTCTGTAATATGGTTCTGCTGTAGCTGTCTTCCTTGGGGTTCGGTGCATGGCTACCATTTTGTCTGATGAATTTCTGTAGGCTCATGTCACGAGAATTTATCGTAGCGCGACAATCTTGCATTATCTTATCCTTGGCTTGGATCTCTTCCATCAAATGAGTGATCTCCGCGGGTAGGTTCGCGACTGTATCAGGCGTTTGTTCGTTAGTGCAAGCTGGAAATGAGATTATTCAGCTAACTCTTACCATCATGAATGAACTGTTCCAGCACAGTGGAGCAATCTTCTGTATGAGCCATATTCACTCATTCACTAGCAAGGAAGGACACTCGGATATCGATATGGTTGGGATGTCGGAGTCGGAGTCGGAGTCTTGCCACCAAGGCTATCGATATGAGATTCTGACAGCACGGACCGTGACTCGCGGTGGTTGCAAACAATTTTAAGGAGCGATCTGACCTCCTGCCATGCACAGCTACAAGGACGTGTGCTAGGGTTGTGCAGGTATCGATGGTGTGGAAACAGTTGATGGAAGATGCAAGAACAAATGACGAAGGAATCGCAAAACCGAGATCCTGTCCCAAAGAAGACTAGTATCATCACGTGTAGGGCACAGACCACCCGCTGGCCTTTCCTCTGCAAAACTCGCCACAATAAGGCGGCGACACTAGCTGCATCCGGAATAGCCTCCAGTGGCGCTGTTTCTGGGCCTTTCTGCACATGATTGGACCTCGATTCGATGTCAAACCTCTGCGACAACGACAACCTCAACGGCAACAACAAGTTGATGCGCATATCATTGATATTACATAGCAACATTTGGGGGACATCCCCTTCACTGCGGTCTTCCAGGGATTAGTGGGTTCGATCATGATAAGATTCCCAAGACTCAGACACCCCCCATTCCTATGATTTTGAAATATTCCTTCCCATGGCCAGATCAACGATTGTCCAGGAATATGCTTCCCCAGCGGTCGCCCAAACATCGCTATCACTGGACCGGAAGACGGCGCACGAAGTTGAGAATGAAGGCTTCAAGCGTCCAAAGGGGTACACGGTCTCATGGCACGCAAACCCTGACGTTGAACCGCATCACTTTGGCTCGTCACATCCAATGAAACCATGGCGACTCACTCTAACGAAGCAGATCGTCATGGCCTACGGCATGCACTACGCCATGGACCTGTACAAAACGCGCGAGGCGACCTACGAGGAGATGGCCGAATTCCACAGTCCAGAATATCTAGATTTTCTCCAAACCGTCATCCCCTCAGACATGGAAAATACAGCGCTCAATGACCGCATGGCCGGCTTCAATTTTGGCGACGACTGCCCAGTCTTCGATGGCCTCTACAACTACTGCTCTCACTACGCTGGCGGCACGCTTGACGCCGCGCGCAAGCTCTGCAACAACCAATCCGAAATCGCCATCAACTGGTCCGGCGGCCTCCACCACGCCAAAAAATCCGAAGCCAGCGGCTTCTGCTACATCAACGACATCGTCCTGGGCATCCTCCAGCTCCTCCGCCTGCACCCACGCGTCATGTATATCGACATAGACGTGCACCATGGTGACGGCGTCGAGCAAGCCTTCTGGTCCACAGACCGTGTCCTCACAGTCTCCTTCCACAAATACGACAAGGACAACTTCTTCCCCGGCACCGGCGGGCTGGACGACACGGGGCCCTCCAACCCCTTCAACCCGGGCGCGCACCATGCGCTCAACGTGCCCCTCCACGACGGCATAGAAGACGCCGAGTACGTCTCGCTCTTCAAATCCATCATCGGCCCCTGCATCCGCACCTACCAGCCCGGCGCCATCGTCCTGCAATGCGGCGCGGACAGCCTCGGCTGCGACCGCCTGGGCTGCTTCAACCTCAACATCCGCGCGCACGGTGCATGCGTCGCATACACAAAGACGTTCGGCCTGCCGACCCTCGTCGTGGGCGGCGGCGGCTACACGCCGCGCAACGTCTCGCGGCTCTGGGCGTACGAAACCGCCATCTGCATCGATGGCGCCACAGACATCAACCCGCAGCTGCCCGACTCGCTGCCCTTCCGCAGCCATTTCAAGCCGGACTGCTCGCTGTTCCCGCCGCTGTCGGACATGCGCAGGCTGGAGAACCGGAACTCGAAGGCGTACCTGGAGTCCGTGACGCAGGCGGTGCTGGAGCAGCTACGCTACATCAAGGGCGCGCCAAGCGTGCAGATGCGCCATATCCCGCCGGATATTATGGGACTGCGGGAGGATATAGAAAAGGAAATCGAGGCGGAAAAGGAGATGATGGAGGCGGAGCAGGAGGAAAGGGTTGGAGCTGGCAGTAACGGAGGCAAATGGAGTCGGAGGAAAGATTTGGAGAAAGGATTGGGGGTAAGGGGGGAGCTATATACTTGAATTTCGTTTCCTCCGGGTCATGCATGAGACCTTTTTCTTTTCTTTTTTTTTTTTTTTTTGGTTTGCCTCTCTGTGTCTCTTTTCTTTTTCTTGGGTTGGGAAATCTAGGATGGTATTGTCTTTACGTTTTAATTCCCCTCTTCGTCCATATCTCTGTTTAGATTTAGATATATGTCGTCTTTGTATCTTGTGTCCATAGTGTGGTAGGATGGTGTTGGAATTGGAGTTATTTTATTCTATCCATTGTATAGGAGTTTCCTGACGGACCATTCTATATTTCACTTTTTCCCCATTTCTACATCCTCCTCAGCAGTTTGGTGAATAATGAATTGCCCCTGGAGTTTCTCTCGATTCTCTACACTTCCCGCTTCCAATAACTTATGCTCACATTCTGCTAGCATTGCATCATTTCTGCTCTTCTCAAGACAAATCCTTCCTTGGTCAATGTCACTCCTGTGATAAAAAAAATATATATATAATTTTCTATTTTATGTAGGTATATTAAAACGAATGAAAATTATGCAAAAGACATTATATCCATACCTGGGTAGGTAGGTACATACATAAATATTAAATAGGAAAACAAAATAACAATGTAGAGTAAACAACCACAACTTGTTGAAAAGTGGTTCAAAAAATCAAATCAAAAAAAAAAACGGGGGGGGTGGTGGCCGAGGGATGACCATGAAAATTCTCCCAATTGATGAAAACTCGGAGTTATTCTTTTTCTTTCTCGCTTATTTCTGTTTTTTATCTCTCTTTCGTTCTCAGAAAGGGAAAAGTATTTCCCAAACAGAAGATCAACAACCATTAACTGGGAAAAAAACCGATTATGTCCTAGACAAAGTCCATGTCCAATAATGCCAATGCCAATGCTGATAAGAATAAGGACAAACAATAACAACAATCATCACCATTACGATCCATCACGAAAGGAAGAGAAAAAAAGAATAATAACATGCAGAGGCTGAGTCAGGGTGAGGCTGGCCTACCTAGTCCAGACGAATATGGTTATGTATATTCGAATTCTCTCCTAAACCCCCACCAGGATCCCTCCCTTTCCTGTCTTTCCTTTTCCCCTCTTCCCCGCAAGAACAACAAATCAAGGAAACGAAACATATCAAAGGGAACTGCCAAATCAGAACGGGACAAAACTCCAGACGCTCATCCCAACCCCAGCGCCGCTGACCGTTCTAGAATCAATCTTTTTTTGCACTCTCTTTTTCTCTCCCCCGCTTTGATTTCTTTTCTTTCTCTTTTTCCGTAGGAAACAATTAGGTCGGCCGGCCGGTGGTGGTGGGTTGCTAGGTTTTTTTGTTTGTTGTTTTTTCTCGGATGAGACACGTGGGCTGGCAAATAATATCGTGTAAGTCCTAGAGGGATGCGCGGCTCCCAGACAAATAAACTTGCAAGGGTACAGTTATCGGTTAGGCGACGAGTAGAGTTATTAGTTGATTATGGCATAAAAGGACTTTCTCCGTTTCAAAGTTGACAATGCAGGTGAAAAAATTTTTTCAAAGAAAGTCCAATTATAGATTGAGTGAGAACTAGGCTGAGAAAAACGAAGAGTAAGGTGGAAGTTTGAAGGAGGCGAAAGTTACGAGGGAGAAGGAAGAAATTGGGATCCAGCTTTATCCCATTTATTTAACTTTGCGCATCGACGAAGTCGTCATTATCTGAGGCAGCGGAATTGCGACTGTGCAGCGATCGGGTTTGTGCTGGGCTGCTTGTGGGCTGCAGCGGTGTCATGATATTTGCCATGTTTGGGGGATGGTAGTTTGAGGACGGGGAGGCTTGGGCATGAGTGTCATCTTGGCCGTCTCCACCCAAGATATCCATGGAGCCCACTGAGGGTCCTGCTGATTTCAAGATCTTGTTCTCATCGGACTGCCCGTTGTTACTACCTTCGTCAAAGTCTATGAGGTTGCTAATATTATTCTGTTGGGTGGGGTGTGTTTCTGCGGTCATCTTTGCTAGTTGGCCTGATGAGGAGGCTTTTTCTGACTTATGGGATCGTGATGACGAATGGGCTGGTATTTCAAATTGACAGTGAGGCTTTTGGCCTGGGAGAATTGCTGCAACAGATAGGATCTGTTGCTCGGCCACAGTCGGGTTATATGGGTTTCTATTGGGTGAAGAAGGTTAGGCATAAAGGGCAAAAGCATGACTGAGTCCACTGATGAAAAATTTTCCACATACATTTTCGCATTCAGAATCCACTCAAGATCCTCTTCGCCTTCCCCAGGTCCCTGCGGTCCGCCTCGAACTGTGCGGAAAAGTTTGGGCCGCCATTCGACTCCATCTTCTAGCCTCTTTGATGCCTCAAGCCGCTGCATCTCTTCAATCTTAGTTTTCTCTTCCGTGGCAAGGTCATGGTTCCTAGCAATTAACGCTTGGACTGTGCTATTCCAAAGTCTTTGCGATTCATGTGGCTCCTGCTCTTCTAATGGCCTGACAAGAGGAGGCGTGTGTTTTGCATTTGTCGCATTGAAAAGAAGCTCCTTTTGTCCACTCTATGTACTCAGTTAGTCACAAAAACGCTGAACCAAAAAGGGGGGAATGGAAAAGGATGTGCGCTTCTATGCACATACAGCAACCCTTTTTATGAACATCTCGCCGTTCCAAAGCCCGGATAGTTCATAAAGTATCTCACCGGTTCTGTCATCTTTTATCATTCCTCCTATGGCATTGTAGGTGCCGGAAAAATAACCTTTGGTTTTGAACTCGATGTCCGCCGACAAATTATTCTCGGGGCATCTTATAACGCTATGATCTCCTAGTTCATACTTCATTTTGCCCCACAGAATACCTCGAGCATACATATTCGGTTGGGTCACGATACTGCAAGATTACCAGATTAGTTAGCAAAGCAAAGTAACGATATAGATAGCTGTCTGAGTTTTTAACGTTTCAACATACTATCTTTCACCTTTCCCAGGTTCACCCCTATTCAGGAAGGATAATATCGCTATCCCTTCCATCATACTTGCAGCGGAATTCCCCAAAAATTTACTCCGCGGCTTCAAAGTACCGTCGATTCGTATATGATGTTCAGGGGCCATGAAAAAGTAACTCGACTTGGGGGGATGGTGGGAAGTCTGCTCGGAAATGTAGTAGCTCCGGGTGCCATCCTCGTAATCCCAATAACAAGTAAAAGTTTCTCCTAGGATCGGATTCAATGGCTTTTTAACACCCCTAGCGTCATTAAAACCCATCCACACATTGTCAATATTAGCGACAACAATTTGTGTTTGTTGTTGAGGGCATATAACTAAATATCACGATCAGGACGTACGGAGGTTTTATGTGCCATCCACTGAGGTAGAATCTAACCACGGACACGAATCGTTGGACAGGGTCATCTATTTCGGGCATTGGAAGGAGCGTTTCGGGGTGGGCCATGAAACTATTCATAGGTATTTTGTCATCAGTTATTTGATTGATCTTCCTCGATGTATATGTTATAGACAAAATCTAGCAACGCACTTCGTGATCCGTTCCAGCATTGATCGAGGCTCCAGTATGAAGGTAGGAAGCGTGACTCTGCCAAGGTCCGCACCCGGCCGCAATTGCGAAATTATGTGAGTCAGGACTAAAGAATTGATCCAAGAAATAAAGAAAAATTAGTATCTAATCCTTGATATATCAACTGGCATATCCTGCGGGGGAAGTAATAGAGGGGCGGGGTTGTGTGGCTGCGAGAAGGCCGTGGCATAAACAACCAAATTACTCTGAAATGGAACTCACCATTGCCCTGTTCCGGCTCCACCGCCGTCTCATCCTCTGCATTTGGCGAAGAGCCACCGCTCGACTCATCGAGGGACGAGAAGCTATCTACATAGACGCAAAGTTGCGAAATTGAGTGTGTGGTTAGCAGCCAATTTCCGCACGTCGTAGCTGTAATGGCGCCGGAGATTCCGGCAGCTTATCGAAAAACAAAGTAGCAGCAATTTATATAGACCTCGGGATGTTCATGACGCACTATTTTTGGAGGACCTTGAATGGCTCTGCTGGTGGACCAAGGGGATTTTTGGGAGCATCTCTGCAGTATTCCTTCTCTAGATACTGCGCCTATTCCTTTTTGCTTCCCTTTTTTCTCTATTTCTTTTTCAGATTTTATGGCTATTTCAATTAGCCGTCCTTTGGGGACCTCTCGCGGAATCCTTCGAGAGGAAAAGGAACAATTGGAGGGTGAAAGAAGCTGCCGGATGTTCCTCAAGTCAAGACATCGACGATAGGCAGCAGTGAATAATGGGTTGGTATGAATGGCTACCGAAGGAGGGGGTTCGGAGAATAAAAAATAAATAACTAAATAAATAAATAAAAATAAAAATGAGCTGTGGGTTTTGGGCGCAAAATAATAGATAAGAATATACTAGTATAGTCCAGGAAGGCCACCAACAACCAACAACCAACGCTTGGGGCTCAAGACATGGAGTTACCGGACAAGGAGAGACGAGGTCAAATAGGGCAGACGGACAAAGGGGCGTCACAGGCTACTCGATGCATGAAGCTGGAGGAGGAGAGAGCGGGCAGTCAGAACCACGCAAGCAGAAAACAGAGCGCAGAGCCGGGTGTGTCTCTTCTCATTTCATGTCGCAGCCGGCAAGTATGACGGAACCCTTGGTTTGTGCGCCAAGCACCGGACCAGCAAGCCATCATCCCCATCACGTCAGCCAAAACCTCGCCGGATTGCTCCAAAATGGTTGGGCCCGCCTTCTGTTGGTGCTCTCCCCGCCGCAGCCCGCGCACAAAAGCTTGCTTGTTAGGGTTAAGCCATTGGCTTAGTTGGCCCGTCAGGGGCTTCTGGAAGGATCTGGATTCCGCATTTAATTCAATAATGTTTGACTCTCATCTCGGCACGACGTAAAATCTGCTGTTCTATCCCTCTTCCCCTGTCAGCTGCCCCTCCTGGTTTCTCTTGTTTTCCCGTCTCTGTTTACCCCACTAAGAGCTTGCGAAGGTTTCAAATGGCTTTTGGATATATCATTACGCAATAGAGCTTATCCGCGGCTTTTCTTTTTCTGGCCAGTGAGATGTGGCTTTCTAAGTACTAGGGATTGTCCGCCTGATCCCCCCCCCAACACTTCTCCTCGATTCTTCGTCCTTCCAATGCTTGTTATTTGATCGTAGCCTCGATTCGCTATCAAGATATATCTACGAATACATTTGTTCTTTTCCTTCCGGGATTCTACACCACGCACATGCACCGCGACCTGGCATTATTGTCGTTTTCATGATAAGAGGAGCTGGAAGACGCTGATGTCTTAGTACGGTCCTGCCTCAATCGAGAGTGGGGGAATTATCGGGAGATGAATAGGAGTGGTTGAAAGGCAGGTCTAATCTGGAGGAAGAGGGTGTGGAGCAATGTTATATTATGGTACGTTACTGTTTACGATAAAAACGAGCATTCTACGTTGTCTGTATAAAGCAGTATAAAGTGGCATGAAGGGGGAGGGGGGGGATGATCGTCATAAATCATCAAACCCGGAAAACATTTAATCATACATCGCGTACGGGTGCGTCGCCGTTGGTTATCTCGTGGAGAAATAGCGGATCCGGCTGGTAGAGCATGACGTGGAAGTGCTCAATGGCATGTATGGATTTCAGAGACTTCCAGTTTTTAAACCATATCACCTATTATGTTTCATACGATGGTTAGCAGGAAGCAAGAACTCCGACGTTTGCCATAAGAAGAGAGGGAGAGGATGAAATGGAAAGACACATTGGAAGAGTTATGAGGTGGCAGGGAGGGAGAAGGGTAGGGGGATGTTTCCGCTCTCCCACACCTTCTCAGCTGGCATTCTGGATCGAAACGTTTCCCCAACAAAGTCGTCGATCTCCCTTCTCATGCGCGGAGTCAAGTCATCCGTGGCAGGGTCATCTTCTAATTCAAATTTGGTCCAGACGACGAGGTGGACGATGTCCTTCTCCACTCCATAGGGCCAGTCATTGTAGAGGATCTTGATGTCGTCTATATGCGTCAAAAGGGAGAATTTTGCGCAGATTCGGATTCCAAGTCAGTAAGTCCCAAGAAGAAAAATAGAAGACATTTCTGTGTCCCTCCATGCAATCAACGGGCGAAAAGGAAGGACAAAAGACGGCATAGAAATGGGAGGCGAGGGAGGGAAAGGGATATTTACCCGGATGCTGAAACGGTGCAGTCCCTCGTGCTTCTAAATCGCCCACCCAACGCAGCCTCTTCTGAACCACAAAATCCAAAACAGAACCATATATTGCTTTAATCTTTGCAATATACTCTAGGTACCTCCTTAAATCTGAGGGCCAGCGCTGGAGAAGATGTATTTGATTCGATCCTAGTTTGATTTTAAGCCTGGTATATTAGTCCCCGTTCTTTAATACAGCCAACAATAAGCAATGTTATTCTTTGCTTCCGTATTTCCATTTCTTTTTTTAATCCACCGATTTATAATACAACGAAGAGAATAAACACCCACCAACTATCTCCTTCACAAGGTCCCAGCTCTGCGGCTTAAACTGCGCATCGGGCGTTGAAAGGGACTTTATAGACTTCTGAGGTAGATTGCGGAGGTATTCTGGACACTCAGATGGCCATTGTGATCGGGGAACATTGACGAGCCAGTAAGGGAGAGGTCCCTCTGGCGCTGCTGCAACCGTTGTCTTCTCGTCAACAAGTTCTGCAGTGGTCGTATCTAAAGGTGTGACAGCGAGCCCGGGTGATAACAGTTCTGACACCGGAGCGCGAAGCGTGTCGTCGTCGAGGTGAGCAATCATCAGGAAGGCAAGACAACAAATCAGCAACAGTGAGGCGAGTACAAGCTATCACCGCCGCGCCCTTGGGATGTTGTTGTGTGTCTGCGTGTCCAAGTATCCAAGAGACAAGGCGTGGAGGCAAATAAACTTGTCCCGGAGCTAGCCTATCGGCCCGCTGAATATGCCACTCACGGCTGGCTTACGCTACCAGTATTTCAACGTGATAGAATGATGAACAAACGTTTGAAGAAGTTATTTTTACGACCTTGATGGGCTTGCTAGTATGGAACGTCAGGTTGGCGGGACGATCCTTGTTGCAGCTTCATTGAACTTCTTCGCTCCCTTTCCACACTTTGAAGCATGAGGGGAACTGACTGCCCAGACAACATCCCTTAGCAATAGACATCCCTAAAACTTATATAGCATTGCAAAGCCATACGGAGCCAATAAAATTTCATTGCAATAATGGTATATAGCTATTCATAGACAAAATTCAAATCACTCCTCACGAAAGCTCCCCCAACTAGTTCCTTCTCAACCCACCACGCCCATCATAAGTAATTGCTTTCTGGTAACAATGCCTTAACCCTTGCTACCTCCGGCCCATTAATGCTCACAATCCTCACTCCATGATCCTCCATCTCTCTCTTGCACACCTCCCATCCCCCAAGAGGGTCGATGCATTTCGTCCCCTCCTCCACCACGAAGCAGCGAAACCGTCTATCCGCCGCATCAACAGCAGTCCTCGTCACACAAAAGTCCCCCGCAACCCCAACGATGAAAATATCCGAAACACGATGCTCCCTTAACACCGCAGTGAGATCTGCATTCACCCCGCCTGTCTCCACACAGTTATTGTTCCCAAATATATCCGTGAACGCAGAGAACATCTCCATCCTCGCATCCATCCCCTTGCGGATATTCACGCTGATTTTGTCCGCTTCGATTTCGGGAATGATGCATGCGCCTGGCGTATTAGCGACGCAGTGTACTGGCCAGAGGCGTAGCGGCTTTGTTTCCGCCTCCCTACCGGCGGCGGTGTTTTTCAGGGTAGTGGTAGATTGGAAGGGGATGTTATTGGGGGCCGGCTGATTGGTAGCGAAGGAGACGTGTGATGTTGGGTGGAAGTCCTGAGTGGAGATTTTGACGACAAAGCCGGGGAGGGCAAGGAGGGGATTTATAACGGGGGCGAGGGTGCGGGCTCCATCGACGGCTAGGCTGCCATTCTGACAAATGAGGTTTTTGTTAGTGATAATGCTTATTGGAACACATATGGGAGCGCTAAGAGGCTGAGTAGGTTAACACGAGAACTGTGTTGAGGGGGGAATACCTACGGGCGGGCAAAAGTCCTCCTGCATATCTACCACGATCAACGCGGGGCGAAATGGAGCTGGTGTAGCCTCATCGAGATTATCGCCACTCGAAGCCATGGTGAGAATGGCCCGATATGGGCCTTTTTCAATTCAAATGGTATTACCACATTGAATGGTAATTAGAGGATTGGGTTGCCTCTTGACCGTGTGGGGTGACTGTACTTGCTCGTTTTTTTTCAACTACTATTTATTTATTGCCGGATCGGTCCCACGTGAGTGGGTCTTCGCCATGACATCATGGCGATGGATGTGAACCTCGATCAGAAAAAAAAAAGATTGGATCCTAAAATGCTACCGATATTGCCTTCTTACGGGAGGACGCTGCAAATTACATGTCTTACTATATACAAAACCCGTATGTTAAGATCAACTCGATCAAAGCTTCGCAATTGCTGCGGCATCATCACCGAAAACAATCCGTTTATCCCAGGCAGCTTCAACTTCCCAGGAACTATATGTGGCCTGTTCTTTCAATACAAAGCGTCTTGCAATTTCTCTCGCGATAGGGTCGTTATCTCGCGCCGCATCCAAAATCAGCAACAGCCCGCAAACTACGCTTTCGAGCCCGACAAGGAGATCCCGTCCTTCCCACCTCAATTGTTCTTTATCTTTGGTTTCGGTGGATTTCTGCCACTGCTCCCAGGTTCTCTGTATTGTGTTAGCTTCTTCCTTGAATGAATTCTTGCGCGCAATCACCAAACCGCTCGCGACCCATAGTCCCACAGCCGCCAAGGTCGCCGGGCCTTGTCGAGATTTCATCACACGAACCAGGTCGTCCGCCATGATATCAGTAGTCCCTTCCCATATGCTGAGAACACATACGTCACGGAAAATTCTCGCAACGTTGAATACAGGATCCTCATTCTCAAGATAACCGACTCCACCTAGGTTCTCCATGCACGCACGAACTCCATTGATAGATCTAAGCGCTGTTTGAGCTTTGCCCATGGGGGTAAGGAGACGGAGCAAAGCACCGGATTGCTCAGCGTTGGTTGGGAGGATAGAAGCCTGCGTTGCTTGCGTGAGACGGCTGTCTTGCCCTTCAGAGATACCCAACAATGAGGCCACGAAATGGGCAAGATGGAGCAGGCCCCGATACATCACATGCTCCCGAGCAAGCGCTCTCACGTGTGCAGGCAGTTCGGTGAGGAGTCTGCCGCCCGCGATCCTCACCTTCGCATATGCTCTGGAGATTGCCAACCCTCTCCCCCAGCCACCCACAGCTCCACTCATATTATGAACTCTGGTGATATTGAGAATGGTTGAAATTTCCCTGACTCCATCGCCTTCCTTACCTATCAGATATCCCCTCATTCCTTTCAGTTCTAGTTCTGCGGTTGGGAGGGCTTTTGTGCCGAGCTTATTCTTCAATCGCTGAATTCTCACGCCGTTGAGCTCCGTCTCGCCTTCAGCTCCCCTTGCAACTCTTCTGCGCAAAGGAGCATAGAAAGCGCTAATCTGGCCATCTGGCCCTGTTCTGGCAAGCATAATCGTCATGTTAGCGTCGGTGGCGGATGAAAACCACTTGAAACCATCGAGCTGCCATGGTCCAAGAGGACATCCAAGTTCATCAACCCCTTTACTCGCGTTTTGCTCTTCTGTAGAAAGTTTCCTAGCCACCGTCTCAGTCCCACGAACATCGCTCCCTCCCTTCCGTTCTGTCATCCATTGGCCGCTGGTCCATGCAACACTGGGATCTCGACTAATTAGTCTATTTCTAGCTTCTGTAAATATAGACCCATTCGCACCATTCAGATGCCGCCCAAGCAATTTGGCAGCACCATCGGTCATAGCACCCGGGCATGTAACCAGAGCGGCACTGGAAGTCCAAAGATGGAGTTTGATGAATTGATACGCTCGGTTATTCCACGGCGAGCCTCGAGCATTGGCATATGCTATTCCCACCATTCCCTCCTCAATTCCTCTATACTGTAGTTTGCGCCACCCTTCACTTGTGACTAGGGGGTCCTGTTTATTCTCCGTACCAAACGTAGAGAGCGGCCGAAGGTACGGCTGGTTCTTCTCGGCGTCCGCCGCATAGGCCATATGAGATCTCGACAGCACAAGACGAGAAAATCGAGAAAGGTCTTCATCTATGCTGGAGGGTATAGGGGATGGAAGGTACAAGGAGATGATCCGGCGAAAGGCAGCATCTTCAACATACTGAGGGGGGATGGTTGGAGGGGTTTGGAAGAAACCCTTGGTTGCGCTGGACGCTTCCATTTTAGCGTCGGTTAAGAATCAGTACTGGTATTCTTGGTTTGTCCGTCATAAGATCTGTCCATATAAGTAGGAAAAAGTTGAAGTCTTCGAGAGATGGAAAAGCATGGACAGGGATGATATACATGGCCCGCTATCCGATGAATGAGGAGTGGTTGGTTAGTCTTGAGCCTCGGCAAGATGGTCGACCAGCCACCCTCCACTGTAGTCTATCCGCTGGATTTAACAGATGGTGTTGAGCTGGATGAGCTGGGTATTTGACTGCGAATTTTGCCAAGGTCTAACATGACGGAGGCACCACACTTTACGCTGTACTAGTTCTAGGGATGAGTGTTACGAGTATCATCACATTGGACAGTGCATCTCACTAACAGTGTCTGTCAAATTGCCAATCCAGCTCGCTAGCTTCAGAGTGAGATTGGGACAGATTGACGGTAAACTTCGATTCCGCCTTTGAATCAGTTAAAACCCAATCCGAACGAGCACGACCTGAAAACACCCGAAAAAGCTCAAGCTCGGAAATGACCAGAGCAGTTCAGACATGCTGCCGAATCTTTGAGGGATCGTGTACGAGATTCAACATCGAAGGCGAGATTGGTTCCAAATTTCTCTCACCAGGGCGCTCAGCTAAGGACCACAAGGGCAACTAATAAGGCCTGATGCAGCAAATCTATGGAGTTGAATTAATGCCAATCGGAAGGAAGGTAGTGGTCTTCTGCCTCCGATGGCTTCTGGAGGCAAACCCGTTCAGGCTCGGTGACCGAAGCCAGCAAGATATCACTCCAGTGGTCCGGTGGAGACAACTAAATGATTGAAACAAGGGTTTTCTGCGAAAAATACCGGGAGAGGGTATTGCTTCTTTGTCCATATTCGCATTTTTACAGTGATTTTTGCAAGCAGACCCCTCCTGCATCCTCAGCCCTTCAAATCTTGAACATTGCTCGCTTCCCTCTCTAAAAATCCAAATCGAACTATTTGATGACGCGGCACTAGTTGAGAAAGGACAAAGAACGTTATTCCTCCGCCGATACTCCATATGAGAAAGGTTGTCCGACGAGGATGGGTTGATTCTCATATGTATTCACGAGGGCCGAATTTACAACTTCTTATCACCTCAACTTCCGATGGATTTCCACTGGACCTTTTAAACCCTGTACAGCTCTTCTGTCGCTGATGAAAAGTTTATGAAACAGGGAGATCCCGCAGGTTTTTTAACTAACTAACCATGCCTAGCACATGTAAGAAACCCGCACTAAGGTGCCAGCGCTATACCGAAGCAGGTAATTAGTGCTAGGCTAGACATCAATGTAGAGGTGTAGGTTATATCTAGATATTGTACACAGACTCTGTACAACTGGAGTAAATAGAAATAATACATACTATGTACCTTCCTCTCAAAAAAGAAAAAGAAAAGAAAGGAAAAAAATATTGTATATACTGAAGAAAAAGAGCTAATTAAGAATTATAGAAGCAGCAAGATATTGAATTAGCTGTGAACAGCTGCTGCTTAGAGAGATCTCTCATCCACTGTTGAGAGTCATTCTTATTATCATTTACAATCTCTATCATCTTCACCTCTTCCTTATCTTATCTAAAGCAGTGAATAAAATGATCATATCATTTGTAGTTACTACAAGCTTCATCAAAGTGATCAGACAGATAATAATATTCTGAGAATGACTGAAGATTTGAATAAATGAAACAGTCTGGTACAGATATATTGAATAATCAATTTGAAAGCAATTTAGACTGGTATAAATACACGGCCAATTTGAAAGCAATTTAGGGGGCCATGGGGAGAGCGGAACGCGTGAATTCTCCAAACCGTGGTATCAACAAGGACACGAAACAAACACGGCAGTTGGGTTAACGATTGCACCTAGGAATAACAGGCACGGAAACAGGCAGCAGGGAATCAACTTAAAAATGGGTATCGAAAACTCCACGCGCAGGATAAACAGACACAGGCAGACCAACAAGGGACCACCTCAGGTAAAGCGAAAACCTCACACTCCACCAAAACGAATACTTTCCTTGGACGCCTCCCTTCGGTCTAACACATTACTATTTCCCCATCAGGATCGATGTATCTGTCCACGATTATATCCCCCCAAACGTCATCACCCTGACCCTGCAAAAATTTTGCTGGCACACTCTTATAACAGATGGAATCTAGGCAGCCCTTCTGGCCAAATATTATTCCTGACCGAGTATTGGGGATAGCACTTCTGTCAACGACAAGAGCAACAGTGCAAAGACGGATGTAATTATTGGTAAACTCAATGTGAGCGGTACACTGCACCCGACAACCCAAACCCCCTTCTAGCCGATAAGGATTATGTATAGGATCGTTTTCCAGATAATCGCGAAATCCTGCAGACAATACGTCCGCTGAAATGATGGTTTGTTGGGCGCCAGTATTAAACAGCATTACAGCTTTTTCGAACGTCTCTACCTTGGAACTATCGTCTACACCTTCGAGGATCACCTTCGCAGTTATTGTGGCTAAATTTTGCGATTCAAGAGCCGCTGGGATCACAACTGGATATGGTTCTTTGTACGGCAGGAAAGGCTGGGCATTCTCTTTCGCACGCTGTTTCATTTGTGGCGATGGTAGAGTGGGTAGGGGGACTTGGTTCGTGTCATATTGAAGTCGAATGGGCTTGGTAAGGCTCGTGCTGGCGTCGAATGATGCCTGTGCCTGTACTTGTTGAAGAGCTTGGTTCCTGAGATCACGTTTCCTTAGGGCGGGGATTGGGGGGTCGATGGATATCTTTCTGTCCAATCCAGTAAGACTCCCGGAAACCGTTTCAAGGCATTTCTGCCAAGTTGTTTCATACGGGGTGGACACTTTAAGATCCGGCAAAGCAGTGTTAATGGCCTTTCCCACATGGGAAAGGAGATGGAAAGGGTGAAACGTGACTACTCTCGTTGTAGCCTGCAGAATGTTAGTTTTTCTATCCTTCAGTAATTGGAATGGGATGATTGCAAACATCTTCAGTTGGCTTAGAGTCTGTTGCAAGGTTGTTCATTTTGGCGTCGCGCCAGTATGAGTTATCGATGGAATAACCTTGAATCGTTAAGGCCCACACACTTGCAGTTCAAGCAGACGAGACTCTGATCGTTGTTTGTCATGGGTTATGAGGTTTGTGGGATGGACGGCGCCTGCCTATTTTAGAGGTCCTGTGCACGCCACACTTGGTAGATTAGCTTTTCCTACCTTTGGTAATGGCAAGTGAGGACGCCAATATCAGTAAATACCTCTTTTAGAGAAGGCAATTATCTCTTCACCTTAAATCAAGTTTATTTAACGTATTATTAAAACCTAGCAGGAAAGAAGAGTTAGATGAAGATATCACCGCGGGCAAGGAACAATGAGAGGCCTAGACCCTACGCAGGAGCAACCTCCCTAGTTCGACACTGTTCCCACCATAGTTAGGCCGACTGCATGAAGCGACGCAGGTGATGCATGTTATTGCCACGAGGATCCCACCGCTGGATGGAAGCAGAACGATAACAAAAAAAGAAAAGAAGTAGCGTGAGTGTGAGTGTACGCCAACAACGAGCAACAACCGGAAAGGAAAAAAACGAACACTAGAAAGAGAAGAAATTTCGATAGAACATAGACAGCGACTTAGGATCCATGGTATGGCATAAACTTACTTTCGCTTTCGTGATTATTCAGGGAGACTCTCAAATGCCCTTTAATGAAATGCACCACGATCAAGGAAGCTATGGTATGGATATATATCGTTTGAGGGTTGTTAAAGCAGCTTCACGATAAATTTCGGCAGCTTCCCGTGCGTCCCAAAGAAATGCGGATGTAGCTCACTACCTGTCAGTTTTAGCAGCAATTAAAAGAGACAGTGGCATGGGTGTAGCTACGTGGAATCTAGAATGAACCCACTGTAATGCTTCGAGAACTCGTCACGGTGCTAGTCTGCTGGTGATGCTGGTTGTTGTTGTTGTTGTTGTTGTTGTTGTTGTTGTGTTGTTGCTAGAGATGAAGTTGTCCACATATGCGAGGGGAAACGACCCCGAGCTCGGTTGCCCAACCTGGGAGGAGGCTGATTCCATTTTGGGTAATTGTCACCTCAGCCCATCCCTCCGTATCAAACCGAATAAGGTTCGAATTGGATACAAGATAGGATAGCAATGAAAATAACTTAATCTCTGACTAACTATCTACTAACATAGTCTATCCGTAAGCAGGTCACAAGCAGGCCACTTTTTCTCATATTTCATAATAACAATTTCATTATCAAATATATTTATTATACAGAGTCATTCAATAGAAGAAAACCTTCTTTTAATTATTCAAGTATATAAATAACTTCAAAATTGTCTAATGTTTTTTATATTATTTTTGATTATTGAATATAAAACTGTATTAGTATAATATATATTGATACTTCTTCAAAGAATTAAAAACTTAGTTTTATTGAAGAAGAATCTCTTATTCAATAAATTCTAACTACAAGTAAATAAAGATAATTATTTTAAATTAAAACTGTATAAAATATTATTGGTTTTTTTTATTTATCAACTATAACTTTATATAAGAGTTGATAACAGTGTGAAAAGTGAATAGTCTTCTCACTGTTGCACAATCTTTAATATTCTTTTATTTCAATTTCTCTTCTATAAGAATTCTATTTATGCAATCTCTTCTTCTGATCTCTTTTCTCTTTCTTTTTAATCAATTTATAACCTGTATTAGAATAGTGCTTAGTCTGTTTGTACGCCTGTTGCAGATAGTGTACTATGTAGATGGTACAAATGATACAATCCGCAACATTGGTTTAATTAGTAGCACACCATTACAAGAAATTTATATCTCAATCTGTGATAGAATCTACTGCTTCTAATAAGTATATAGTCTATAGACAATCTTTATATTATAGATAGAAGTGATGGTAGTTATTAATTGATCATGATATTCAGAAGAATTCCATTATGATGTGAATTCCATTGCAGTTGTATTTTACACATGGCCCGTTTGGTCGGGTGTTGGTCAGGTCATATCTGGTCATCGGGAAGGGATCCTCCCGACTCCCTGACCAGCCCTAATTTCGGACTTTATTTTCAGCCCCATCTTTCAACCCTGCCGCGTAGTTAGTTAGCATTATATATAAAAGATGAAATAGATACTAGCTAGATATCTCATTTTGTCCCGGCTGGCCATTGATGTCTTTTTCTTTTGTCATCTGCCGCATATTATTTTCGTCCAACTCACGTCCAATTTTTCGCCATGTCCTGGTCCACTATTGGGACCTTCGGTGTGCTCGCTTTTGTAGCAGCCGTCACACTCAATCTTGTCTACCAACTGCTCTTTCGCTTTCTGAATAAGACTAGGCCACCGTTGGTCTTTCACTGGATCCCGTTCCTGGGAAGTACAATCCGCTATGGAACCGACCCGTACAAGTTTTTCTTCTCCTGTCGTCAGAAGGTAAGCGAGCAGGAAAGAAATTCCCGTTCTCAGTGATTCTGTCGTATGATGGCTAATAGGAGGCATCGCGATTGTTCCAGCACGGCGACATCTTCACCTTTGTGCTTCTGGGGCGTCCTACCACTGTCTACCTAGGCATAAAGGGCAACGAGTTCATCCTTAATGGCAAGCTGAAAGACGTGAACGCTGAAGAGGTGTACGGCCCCTTGACCACTCCGGTGTTTGGACCGGATGTGGTCTATGATTGCCCCAATTCAAAGCTCATCGAGCAGAAGAAGTTCATCAAGTATGGCCTCACTCAGGCGGCGCTGGAGTCCCACGTGCCATTGATTGAGAAGGAGGTCATGGATTATCTCGACTCCTCGCCCAATTTCCTCGGAGCCTCAGGCGAGGTGGATATTTCGGCCGTCATGGCAGAGATCACCATATTCACTGCGGGGAGTGCCCTCCAGGGAGAAGAAGTGAGATCCAAACTCAACGCTGAATTTGCTGTTCTCTGCCATGATCTGGACAAGGGATTCAGCCCGATTAATTTCATGCTTCCCTGGGCGCCCTTACCACATAACAAGAAACGCGATGCCGCCCATACTCTGATGCACGCCATCTACCTCGATATCATTGAGAAACGGCGACGTGCCGCGAGAAACGCCAACGGCTCACAAACGCAGGATATGATTGAGAATCTGATGCAGTGCACTTACAAGAACGGCCAGAGATTGCCGGACAAGGAGATTGCAAATATCATGATCTCCCTGCTGATGGCCGGCCAGCATTCATCATCGACAACCAGCTCTTGGATCATGTTGCACCTAGCCTCCGAGCCTGCGGTCGTCGAGCAGCTCTACCAAGAGCAGCTGGACAACCTGCCGCGCACTGGTCCCAATGGCAGTCTGGGTCCCCTTCAATACGGTGACCTCGACCGCCTCCCGCTACATCGGAATGTGATCAAAGAGACACTCCGTCTCCACACATCCATCCACTCCCTCCTACGCAAAGTTATGAACCCAATGCCAGTCGCCGGCACACCCTACGTGATCCCACCCTCGCACGTCGTGCTCTCCGCGCCAGGCGTCACTGCCCTAAGTGATGAATATTTCCCCAATCCCACGATGTGGGATCCCAATCGCTGGGAAACTCAGGAACCCAAGGTGGACGAGAAGGAGGACATGGTCGATTATGGGTACGGCGTCATATCCAAGGGTACCTCCAGTCCATATCTCCCCTTCGGGGCAGGGCGTCACCGCTGCATCGGAGAGAAGTTCGCCTATGTCAACCTAACGGTCATCGTGGCCATAATGGTGCGGCATCTGCAGTTTTCCAACATTGGCGGAAAGACCGGTGTGCCTCGCACGGACTATTCATCGATGTTTTCGGAGCCTATGAAACCCGCGCGGATTAACTGGAAGCGACGGACTGCAAAATCGGGTTAGTTTGTAATGTTGTGAATTTTACATCGTTCTCTGGTATGAATTCTCAGTTTACGAGATCGGAAAGTGAAGGGGGAACATACAACTAATATATTGAATGGGCATTGTTGTTGCTTTTCTCTTTGGGGGACAATGCCGCACTTATGATTTCCTTGATGTCAGGCTTAATATTGACCAGGTCAAAACAGCCAGGTATGCATGGAACCAGGGGAAATTATCCGCAAAGGTCGAAGTTCCATACGGAGAGGATTCGATACCACGGGAGTTCGCTCTCGATTGGAGAGCTTGTATTAGGATTCAGAGGATGAGTTTTGTATGAAAAGCTCAGGCGTTTCATTTAGAGCTGGATGGATATGTAGAATAATAATGTACCTTCAGCCAACGACGTGCGTTATAGAGGTTATCAGCTATTACTCAGCTACAACACTCAGGTAATCCCAAATCTTCATATGTTATCAATATCCACTCACGTAGATATATGTCGAGCATACAATATGCTGCGCAAAGGCATGCTGGAGTAATTATTAGTATGCAGGTTGGACGACTTGGGAGAAATTGATGACTAAGCCGGCTTTCACAACAGCTTTCCTAAAACTTCCAACTTCACCGAAATATTTCCAAACAACTAAAAACAGGCTCAAAGAGACAGGATTCTTCTAAGGAAGCTTACAGCCACCCGGCTGTCTGCAGAGTATGAGCAATTCTATTAAGGTATGTCGTGAAGTCCCAATTCTGTACGCTTTAATGCTGCGCGTCCGGCCTCTTTCCCCCAAAAATGATGAATCTTCTTATTGGAGCTGTCCTATTCTCACATATGAGGATACACTTAAAATACGCAAAATATACATATCAATCTGAATTCCCACTATCGAAGTTGTGCATACCCATTCCGTGAGTTAGTTGGAATATGTTGATTCACACTGCTGACTGCAAGCTTCCTAGCGAGTTCATCTCATCAGTAATCGGACCACTCATCCTCCCTTTTCGGCAATCTCGTGCTACAAAATCATATATACTATACATCTGAGTTCTCGACAGTTTTTTTTGGACTTTACTATACAAGAAACAGGTCAGGGGACCCCGCAACAGCAGACAAATAAACCAGCAACATGAGTGCGGACCCTCGACTTGCTCGAACAACAAGTTCAACTCCACCACCTCCCCCGCCTCCCCCTCCACCACAAGAGCCTTCTGCTTCAACGCCTCCGACAGGACTGGATGGCACCGCCGATGACTCACCAACACCACCCCCCCCTCACCCGTCATCTACCTCCTATAAACTTAAATTCTGCACTGTATGCGCGGCCAACCAAAATCGTTCAATGGAGGCGCACAACCGCCTCTCCGCACCCCCTTCCTCATATCCAGTAATCTCATTTGGCACCGGATCCCTTGTCCGACTCCCAGGCCCATCCATCGCACAACCTAACGTCTATAACTTCAACACTGTATCTTACGCTCAAATGTACGACGAATTATTGCAAAAAGACCCCAGGTTATACCGGAATAATGGCGTTCTGCCCATGCTCGAGCGAAACAAAAGCGTGAAATGGGGCCCGGAACGGTTCCAAGAATGGGTGCCTGGCATGCCACGGCTGGACCATGTGTCGAGAGGGGACAAGGGTGCGCTGGGTACGGAGGGCGGCTTGGTCGATGCTATCATTACCTGCGAGGAACGATGTTGGGATGCTGTGGTTGATGACTTGATGAACCGCGGTGCACCCTTGAATCGCCCGGTGCACGTATTCAATGTCGACATTCGCGATAATCACGAGGAAGCGTTGGTTGGTTCCAAAGCGATTCTCGACCTGGCTGATAGGCTCAATAGTGCGGCGGACCAGGAGCGGAGGATTAATGGGACGAATGGTTGGGATCAGGGGACCGGTGAAGCTAGGAGATGTTTCGATGACCAGGTTCCTGAGATACTAGCCAAGTGGCAGGAGAAGTGGCCGAATCTTCCGGCACTATGGACTCTTTCTTGGTTTTGACCCCTGGCTAGGAAACTCTTGATGCGCAGGGTACTTGTATAATTTCACGTACAACGCGCGTGTATGTTTTGTTTTATAACTATTCCTTTTGCGAAGCGTGGCGTTGGGGTTACATCTGATTTACATTGTCATATAGCACTTCACGCCTATCTGAATGGCAGTGCGTTACTTTTCGCGCAGAGCTTCTCCATGTTTTCCATGCTTAGTCTCTGCCTTGTTTTCGCAAGCCAGATGGCTAACCAATATGAGCCTTCATTTGGAGGAGAGTTTGGCCGCATAAGGGGAAAGGGAAGACTGGGAACAGAATGGGACATAGACCTCATAGTAGCTGACTTGAAATCATTTTCACGCCATGTAGGTAAAGTCAGTCTATACAGTCGTTCAGCTGTAGCCTGGTTGAAGTTGCCACTGCTGGTTACATAATGTAGTATGGATGGTCCTCATATGTAAAACCCCAGGTCGGGTTTTCAACCGACCCAAGTTTAGAGTTATTCCAGTGAAAATAGGTATCTGACGCTCCTTGTACAGCGGCCCGCGAGATGACCCATTCCTGACCGCGATAGTCAGAAATTGATTTCAGCTTTTGGAATGCAATGTTGGAATCACAACGGATGAAAAAATATCAGCCTGGAGGCTCCTCTTGCGGTATACTCTGCAACAGATTCGCATCATCATCACCATCATCATTATTCTTGATCGGCGTATTCATCCCGCTCATCAGCGCGGCCTGACGCTCTCGATACCATCTGGCCAAATAACTCCTCCTCTGTGCCTGTGTCATGCTCTCAACAACTAGGGCAAACTCGGTCGGGTTATCAAATCCAAACCGCTTAGACATACTGCAAAACTGGCGCCTCTTTACATCCTCAGGTGGGTGATATTTAAACAGAACATGCTTTCTACCATATTTAGCGTCAAGGGGCAAAGTAAGGTCATCTTGAGAGGCTTCGAAGACCTGCTCCTCACCAAAGCTGGTCCCATCAATTGCCATCTCAGCACGACGACTAAGGCGTTCCTCGATTTTTGACGATCCAATGACTTCAGAGTTCTCATGTGTATATTCAACGCCCGCTCGGACTAATATGGCTTGGATTGGGTCATGTTTTGCTGGGACAGCATTTTTGGTATTGTTATTCGTTGCAGGATCCTCACCCCGGATCATAGCCGCTAGTTGACTCATTGCACCGTCCTCCTCCTCACCTTTGGGTGAAGGCAAGGGTTGTTCATCAAGTCCATCCTTGGTGTCCTCCAACTCGATATCGACAATTTTAACGCCGACCTTGCTTTCTGCCACGTTTGTCTTATTGACGATGTCTCTTAGGACAATGCTGTCACCTTGATACTGGAACATGTTAGAGAGCCCAAATATCTCGCCGTTCCTGTCCTTCTTCTCCTGGACTCCTTTGAAGTACCGCCGTTCAGTGCTGGCCGTGTACCCGATGTTTGCTTGTTGTTGCTTGTATATTTGGCGGGCATAAACAATTTCCTCAATCGTGCCCGCAGAGACTAACCGGAAAACCTCCACATCCCTAGCTTGCCCAATACGATATGCACGGTCCTGTGCCTGGAGGTCATACGCGGGATTCCAATTTGGGTCGACAACAACGACTTTGTTGGCAGAGGTAATGTTTAGGCCTACTCCACCAGCCCGGGTAGAGATCAGAAATACAAATTCCCGAATATCGGCGTTGAAATGGTCAACGACTTTTGCTCTGTCCTCGTAGCTCATAGCACCATCCAAATAACTGACATTATAGCTGGTATGCTTGAAAAGCATCTGAAGCATTTTAAGCAGTCGAACGCTATGGGAAAAGACAAGGACCTTGTCACCATTGCCATGCCACCACCTGAGAAGCTTCTTCAGCACCCTCCACTTTCCGCAAAACTCGTGGTTTGCGTAGTTAAGGATCGAATCTCTAGTAGCATATAACTGTCGCCACTGGTCCGGTAGAGCGATCTGAAGCATCTCCAGGTCTTTGTCTTGCTTCTCTGTTGGATCTTGTGATTGCGGAATAAGAATTGCGAGGTGGTTACTGAGCTTTTGCAAGTTCGAAATTGCTGGAAAGACATAACTTTGCCACTTCCCACCTTGAGGTAAGTGCATACGACAACACCAGCCAGACTTCTTGCCTGATCCGCAGTGACACTTGTCGGATGAAGTTTTAATATACTCAATGATATCACTATCCAAAACCCTCTCGTATGCGTCAGCTTGGGTAGGCGTGAGGGGACAAAATACAACTCGATCACTCTTCTTCGGTAATTGGTCTGCGATAAGCGTTTTCATGCGCCTGAGGAAGAAAGGGGGTAGCAGGTTCTCAACAAGCTTCCTTGCAGTTTTCCTCGCTTTGCTAAGCTGGTATACTGTTGCATCATGGGACTGTCCTAATTTCAACGGCTCGCAAATCGTGGATTTCCACGTGGACACCGGGCCAAATTTCCCGGGGTTGGTCCAGTTGAGCAGTGTCCAGAGCTCTTCGTATTTGTTCTGGATTGCTGTGCCAGTAAGGCCAATCCGGCAAAGAGCGTTGATTTCGTTCATCGACTGGGCGGTTTCCGATTTCCTTTCCTTGAAAATATGGCACTCATCTGCAACAATACAGTCCCATTCAACCATGTTCAGAGCGTCTTTATTGAGCACGTATGTTTTGTAGGTTGTGAGCATGATCTCCAGTCTTCCGGCGGCGGCAGATTGCAAAGCCTCCTCCTTCCCAGCACCATGATATACCTCAATATGCCACCACCCCCATCGATCCAATTCCGATCTCCAGTTTTGCAAAAGGGTCCCGGGACAAATAATCAGAGTTCTAGGATACCAAACTCTGTCTCCCCTCCGCCTCATCTTCCGCATACGTTTAGCATCCCGCTCATCTCCTGTTTTCCCATATGCTGCAGTCAAGAACGCTATAATTTGCACTGTTTTTCCTAAGCCCATGTCATCTCCAAGGATCCCTCCCTTTTGGTAAACAAATAATTCATGTAGAAATTCAACCCCCTGGACTTGATAATCCCGTAGCCATTGTGCAATCGGAGCTGGAATCAAGCCCAGAGAATAAGGGAGTTGTATGTCTTCATACTTCCGCGACGGAGTGGCGTTCTGAAAATTCGGCTTCTCGCTCAGAGCCTCCAGGTTTTCGTCATCAGAGAACTCAACATCGTCAAAACTTGGGGGTAGCTTCAATCCTGCCTCTTTCAGAAAGGTTATTTTCTTGTCAAATGTTGAGCGGCGGTTTTGAATATAACTCGGGAGCATGTATTCCATCATATCGTCATCAGAAGATAATTCTCCGTACTCCCTTAATTGCCGCTGACGTTTGCGGGATGTATTAGCTCCCGTTCTGTTTGGCCGCTTGCCGACAATAGGATTTCCAGATGCGCCTTTAGTTTTGCGTGTTCTGGCGGCGGCTCTCTTGCGCTTGAGTTGCCTTCTATTTTTGAATTTCTCATAGGTGGCTGCGCCATCGTTGAAACCAGCTACATCATCAAATTCCTCGTCTGAAACCGGTATCACCTCCTGCGTTATGCGTCCAGAAGTCCGCTCTGAGTTGCGGGCCAGCTTCAAATGTTCTGGCAATAAAGGCCTTCCTATAATTTATCCCTATTAGCTTCATAAGACCGACGCGAATAATACAGGTATCATACCTCCGATTCCATCGTTCTCACTCTGGTACCGCGCTCTCTTGGGTGCTGCTCTTGGGTAGCACAAATCATCGTCGCTCACATCATCATCACTTTGAGTTGTGGCATCGGAGTTCTCCAACTCCCACTGGGAGACCATCCTCAGGTAGTTCCCACAAGCAATTCCACACGTTGATATTTTACGATGTTTGAGGCATGATGCGGGGAGATATTTTAAAGCGCGAGGCAAGTCGCGAGAGTTTCGCGAGTCACATGATCAGAAGGACAAAATAAAAATTTCCTAAACAGGTAAAAAGCTTGATTAGTTACAAAGATTTATTTCTTTTCCTCAAGCTGGGGATATCAAAGATTGCGTGGAATCAGCAATGAGTTCCATTTTTACACCCTAATTGCCCAGGAGGAAGAATTGATTTTTCTGCCAATTTGACATCTTCGATCTCCATCTATTGACTTGTTCCCGTTGAATTCCTTAGTATAAAAATCCGCATCTATTAGAACGACCCCCACCATTCGTAGCATACCGACTTTTCTTTCCTCACGAGGAAATATACACCTGTATCTCGGCGCTTTATGACATCGACTAGCAGGCTATCTACTAGGCTATGTTCATACCAGCAGTTACTCAGTGATCAGATCGTCAAAAGGCCTTCAGGCCCAGTTCTGGAGGATTACACAAGTCATCCTTCGAAATGCCCCTCGACACCTCAACAACATACCGCCTTACCAGGCTTCGGCTTGACGGCAGGCGTTGGAATGAACTCCGCTTAATGCAGGCCCAGATCTCTACGAACCCTGCCAGCTCTGGATCATCATACCTCTCAATGGGCAATACAGTGGTTATCTGCATGGTTCATGGTCCAGCAGAAGGCCGACGATCCGAAGCAACGGGCCCCGCTCGTGAGGGGGCTGTTGTATCCGTTGCCGTTAATGTTGCAGGCTTTTCCGGCGTTGACAGGAAAAAGAAGAGTGCAACTGGTGGCGGAGGCGATAGGTTCGTTAGTTTACATCCTTTCTTCCAACGTTGCATGGGCTGTTGTTGTTGTTGCACATAGAACAATTTCTGATCCAAAGCTTCAGACAAGCATCTACAGATCTAGCCTTCGCCCTCCGTGATGCCTTTCAGCCACATCTCCACACCCACATATATCCGCATAGCACAATATCCCTCCATGTTTCTGTCCTATCGTCCGACGGCTCCCTCTTCGCAGCATGCATAAACGCATGCACTCTAGCACTGGTGGATGCTGGGATACCAATGCCGGGCCTTCTTTGCGCTTGCACCGTCGGAATGAGCGGAAGAGCATCCACGCCGGCCGAACCTGAACTTACTCGCGTGGGCGGCGGAATTAACGAAAGTTTGGATCCGCTTCTTGACATGTCCATGCCTGAAGAACAAGAACTTCCATTCATGACTGTCGCGAATACGAACCCTGCACCCACGGGCGACGATTCCATGGACGACCAAGAGGAGAACCAGATGCTGTCGATAGTCCAGATGGGGGCTGGCGTACATATTTCATATCTGGAAACTATGTTTGCAGTAGGGCTGGACGGGTGTAAACAGGTTAGGGAGATACTGAATGGCGTTGTGAAAGCAGCGGGACGGAAGGTGCTAGAAGGGGAGGGTGAAGTATTGACTGGTGTCGAACAATGAACAAAGCTGTTTGTGTCCCATCACCATTACCCCGTTCAGCAGTCATTGCACGTTACTACTTACCAGGCGAGCATTTGGCAAACACAACTTGCTGAAGTGCTGCCTTCCGGCCTATGGTGCTCGGGTGCTAGCCGAAACCAAGCAATCAAGAAATATCTACGTGGGAACTCGAAGAGACATCTTGAAAGAGCCGGGCCTCATTTGTTTTTTAGCCGTCTTGGCTACTTGCAGACCCAGACATTCGCGGGCGCTGATGTTATTTAAAATACAAGGCAAGGAGGGGAAGAAGGAAGCTGGCAAACCACCCACCACGCATCAGAAGATGCATGGAGCTCAGACAGACATCACCAATGTTACTACTAGCATTGAGCACTCACCAAAATACGAACCGCTTAGCATATAGTGCAGATGAATGACATGTCTCCACGGACAGACACGGCACATGCGTATGTTAAATTATTTTCTCAAGCCATCCTAGTAGTACATTTTCTACGTTCACCTGGTAGTAAACTCCCGTTCACCAGAAGGAGAAGAGGAAGAGGAAGAAGGAAAAGGAAATTGAAAATTGAAAATGAAAATGAAAACACCGCCACCGTTGAAGATATCCCAACACACCCGCCCATAACATAAAAGCTAAAGATCTACTTAAGGATGTATTCTACACCTACATCAGGGCGCATTTCGTCCCGCTGGTTCGTTGAGTTGAATTCTTCTGAGACTCCCTCCCATCCATTTATTTATTTCGACATACTATTCATTATTCATGGTAATAACAACAGAGAGAAAACTGAGTTACATGTACACGGCCAGCAAAAGTATTAGGTCAGGTTGAATTGCTGTTGAGATTACATTGGAGTGAACGAAATAACTTTGCAGTGGCCCTTTTTTTTCTTTTTTCCTTTTGTGTGCGGTTTTTTTTCTTTTTTTTCTGTTTTGGTTCTGGAGGGGTTTTTTTTTCTAGTTAATGAAAACAAGAGCCTAATTTTTTCCCTCCCACCAAAACGCTTCTCTGCAGCTAAAAACGAACATCTTCCCCACCTTCTGCCGCTTTCCGCCCCGCTACCTTAATTCTGTTACATGACATGACAAAGCAACTTCTCCCCTCCTTTTCCCGCGCCTTCCCCATCGCAGAACAAAAAAGAAGTTCTCTAAAAGAAAGCAAAGAAAAGAAGCAGAAGAAAAGCAATTTTTCATCTACACACCCTCCATGGGGAACAATCAATCTTCTTTTAAACCTGACCACAGTTGACGATCTTGGGCTTGATGGATGTTTTGATGGCCCCGGAGCTGCTGCCAGCGCTCTCGATGTCGCGAACAACATCCATGGACTGCTTCTGGTTGGGGCCGAGTCTTGTCGACGGGCACTCTACGACCTTGCCGAAGACGACATGTTTGCCATCAAGCCAGCTGGTCTTCGCGGTGGTGATGAAGAATTGGGAGCCGTTGCTGTTAAACGAAAAGGTAAAAGTAGGTTAGCTGATGGTTAGATGGAGGAGAGAGCTCAAGAGGTATATATAAGGACAGTGTAAGCAAGGCTTTTTGGGGTACATACGTGTTGGGCCCAGCATTGGCCATGGAAAGCATACCAGGGCCTTCATGGGTGCACTTGAAGTTCTCATCAGCGAACTTCTCGCCGTAGATCGATTTGCCACCAGTGCCCTGTTAAAACGAGACAGAAGCAAGCCGTTAGTTTTAAAGAACAGTCTCGCTTAGATATATATATATATCCTAGAAAAATACATGGATAAGAAAATAGATGATTCATACGTTGCCACGGGTGAAGTCACCACCCTGGAGCATGAAATCAGGGATGACACGGTGGAAGATGGAGTCCTTGTAGCCAAAGCCCTTCTCGCCAGTGCAGAGGGCACGGAAGTTCTCGGCGGTCTTGGGAACGACATCGCTAAAGAGTTCAAACTCAATTCGGCCAACGGTAGCTATATAGTAAGTCAGGTGAAGGTGGGGTTTAGTCAGCTAGCTAAACACGCAAACCTTGGAAGTGCAACCCTCGATTGAACCTCAAATGGTAGATGCAATTGATGGTATTCTTTGATGATAACGTTGGAAGGGGAGAGGGTGGGAGATGCTTGTGAGATGATGAATGGATACAGAATTGATGAAAATCGAAATTGGTGTTTGATACCAATTTCCTCCAGTAGTAGCCAACAGGAAACAATAAGGGACAAAAGGGACAAGAAGGCCAAGTGGAGGTAGGTATAGGTATAGGGAGGGGTCAACTACATACACTTGTTGGGCTGGGCCGGGTCGGCGTACTCGACCTCGAAGAAAGTTCTCGTCATGGCTGCTGCGGAAGCGTGAAAAGCACGGAGACGGGCGTTTGAGAAGGACTGGTTGGAGGCGTAGAGAGAGCGTAGGGGAGACGACGAAGACGAAGCGAGGGTGGAATAGGAGGAAGGCGAGGAGGAAGAACGGAGGAGGGAGGAGGCGAGCGAAGAAAAAGGACGAGGAGGGGAAGAGAGCAAGGTGGGGCAGCGGGCGAGGAGGGGCATGTTTGCGCGGTTTGCCTGGGCGGCAGGGCTCGGTACGGTACGGTACGGTGTTGGTACGGTGTTGGTACGGTACGGTACGGCTGGCGTGGTATTCTGAAACAGGTCAGCCCGCATCAGCAGCTCGTCACTGGACTTGCAGAGCACCAGTTGATAGATGCAACTATCATCCAACATACACAAATCCAAGAGTGAAAGAACAAAAAAGAAACAAACCGCTTATACCAAAGATATACTGCACTAGTTGTAAACAACAACACAGAAGCAGCAGCAGTCGACGAAGCAGAGAAATAAACCACAAAAACACGGCAGCTCAAAGCGCAAATACAGACGGGTGCAACTAATCTACGGGAGACAAGTTAGCCCACTGCTGCTATTCCTCACCCTTCCCTCCAAGTTTTCTCTTCGCTTCCAAGGTTTGCGTCGGCATTTTGCACTGGGTCAAAGATCCAGCTGCAGGGGACAGGCAGGACAAGAACACCCAGATGGTTTTTTATTTTTTCGTCATTCCATGCTCCACGTCCACACCAACGTCTGCTGCGGAGGGATCCTGTCCAATCCACGCCTCCCTTCCGTTTCAATGGCCTGTTGGTCGTTTTGGCTGTTGGGCGCATTGGAAAAGCTACCTTGGATTTGCTTTGCCCTCCCCTCTGACAAAGCTATGTGCCAAACACACAATTGTCGCGAGAGAACAGAAAGAGATGTGACGTGGAGGGGAATATATATATATATATATATATATATATACTTACATACAAAAATTACCTTGCGGCGGCTCGGAATTGATTGATGATGGTCCTGACAACGATACAAGGAAAAGTTTCTTGAAGGAAAAACCGAGCAGCTGGAGAATGGAGCAGGGTGCATGATAGGCGGTTGTCACCTGCCGTAGTGGAAAAGGGATGAGAGCCCCCTTTTTTTGCTTTTCTTTTTTTTCACGTTTTGGCACTTGCAATAAATTACGAGGTAAAAACCGGGTGATTACGATGGAGCAACAGCCTCCGACATCATGCATCGTCCAGGTTTACTGAAATGATGGAGCTGAGATAGTTAGCTAGTTAGCTAGTTAGCGAGGATAATATATATATATATATAACGTGATCTCATTTCTTCTCAGTTAAATCCATCAGATTCACCAATCCTTATCAACTCATGATTCGCAGAAGCATCGAACAATAACAGAGTGACTACCAGTACTAGTAACTAAAATCCAGTAAAGAATTTCACAGCACACGATTATCACAGGCTCAAAACTATATATATATAATATAGTATACAATTATTTATCACGAGGCATATAACATGACACATGCTTGCCAAATATATACTGAAAGGTAAGAAAGCGCGAAACAAACGGGTGCTGTGTATTGTGCCCACAAAAATCAGAGGGAGAAACACTGTCCTATTATACAGTACATCAAACGCAGAAGGTAGGCTCCCGGGACAAAACACCCTACTGCCACGAGACCTTTATAAAACAAGCAAATAAATAAATATTCGAGATGATATACAAGAAAAAAAAAAAAAATACCCGCTAGGTTATATGCAGAAAATGAACTCTCTCCAATGAATCAATATACATATATACGAAGAAGGTAGTGGTGATCAATATCTTGCCGTAGAAAGGAGAAATGAATCGGGAGGGAACCAGAAGCATATTGTTAACAGTCCATCAAATGGTATGTCAAAGAAGGCATGCATGATATATGTATACAGTGAAAGAAAAGGTTTGGTGGTTATTTACGAGTCGGAGAAGAGGAGAGAGGGAAGGTTATGTGAGAACGAGACAAGAAAGAGAGGGAAAGAAAAGAATAGAAAATCTAAGCCAGAAATATAGACCTTGCGAAATGGAGGCCTTGAGAAATCTGATTGAATTGATAATATGTTTTCTGAAGGCAAATGGAGATAGAAAGTGGGGAAAGGGGGACAGAAGAGGCAGATGAGGAGAAAAAATGATGTTGCTGAACAAATAGAGCGACAAAAAAGGAAAAGAAACGGAAAGAAAAACTGATGCAGAGACGGGTAACGTAGGTATATAGCCTCAAGGCTCTCGTCACAAAGCTAACAAAAATGGGCTGCTGAGAAAGGCTGGGAAAAGGGGAACAAGTCGAATCGAAGACAAAAGACAAAAGCAAAAAAAGTAAGGTAAGGAAAGACTCCTCCCTGTATCTAATCATCACGAAGAGGTAGGTAGGTAGGTACGTCACATCAATGAAAACCCAGGAAGCGGACTGCAAAACGTCAGGGAGAGGGAGCTTTCGGATGTCAAAAAAAGGAAAACAGAAATCCCCCGATATTTCTTTTTTAATTTCGATGTTCGATTCCCTCAATCTGATCGGATCTCATCTCATCTCATCGGAAATCATCATCATCGTCAAGGTCCTCCACCACCCCAACCCTCCCCACTGGACCTGGGACTGGATCTGAACCCCCAACTGGCCCTCCATTTCCACCGTGTCCACCACCACCACCCTCACGCACGCCTACCCCCATAATCTCCATCTGATCAAGCCGCTGAACCAACTCCTTCGTCTCCCGCGCAATCCGAAACGCAATCGGCGGCAACTTCCCCGTAACCTCTCGCATCTCACTAGCACTCATAGCCCGGCTGCCCTCCTCGCCTACCTCAGCGAGGCTGTCGCGGCAATCGGCGAGGATACGGATGATGGGGCCTGCACGGTCGCGGAGGGTAATGGTGTTATTATTAGGATTATTATTAGGATTGTTATTGTTATATCTATCGTTATCGTTATCATGAATACTGTTAGGGTCTGGGTTTTGGTGTTTGTGTTGCTGGCGTATCATGGCAGATTCTGTGGCGGAGATAACTTTGCCGACGACGTCGGAGATGGCGTTGATGTGCGTGCTGATGACGGACATGTCGTCTGGCTCGGCGCGGATCGAGGAGACGAGGGCTTGGATAGATTGGACGACGCCTTCGGTTTGATCTTCGAGGTATAACTGTTGTTCATTGTTTCTTCGTTAGTCTTTGATGTGAGGCAGTAGGGGTTAGCAAATCCAGTAGGGGCTGGGGGTTAATCATTACCCTAAGCTCTTCCAACTCCTCATCTAATTCCCTCATCCTGAGACCAGACTTCAAACTCCCACCTGCTAATAGCTGTCCGCTCGAATAAGTCTTCCGATGGAGAGGCGGTATACGTGAATTCGTCCGACTGGGTGACCGTACCGAGTGCGGCGAGCTGATGGCACTGTAGACAGAGTCATTCCCGCTCATCCTGCTCAGACTGGGAGGGACGCTGAAGTATGATGGCGACTGCGTGGAGCCTGGGTTATCTCCAGCATAGTCATCTTCGCCAAATTCATCTGCAGGAGTGGGCCGGACTTTCACGGTGCGGACGAGCTCGACGACGGCCGCGGAGAGGTGGGAGGCGGCTGCGTCGAGTAAGGAGACAGGTGATATACCGTTGGAGCTTGCGAAGTTTTTCGAAGCAGTGATGAGGTTGTTGGCTGTTGCGGAGACGCGGGTTTTTGCTCGACTGCGAAGGGGCGAGTGCTCGTCTCCCCCCATCCCTTGCGCATGTTCGATGTCCTGGGTGATATGGCGAACGGCCAAGACGACGGCCTTCATCTGCTCGAGAACCTGTGCTGGCTCCGAAATTCGTGCGGCGCGTAGTAGCTCATCGATCGACATCTGGAATTTCGTAAGGTGCACATCCTTGACTAATCCATCTGGATGGCTTAGATCATTGTCCCTTGCTACTGTGGCGTCCTGCATGACACCGGGCAAGGCATCGGGCAAGCCACTCGATGAAGATCGTAGATGTCGCAACTGCGATTTCGTCTTCGCATAGCGATTCTTCCAGATCTTGACCTCCTCCTCCATCCGATGGAAGTCCCGAGTGAGGCGTTCTTCACGTTCCCATTGCTCCTGAGTCTGTTCAGAGAGGGTGCGCATATCCTGTAGGAAGTTGGAGGCCTCCTTTCGGACCTGCTCGGTCACCTCTCGCTGTTTTTGAAGCTCTTCTCTGAGTTTCTGATTCTCCCGTTCCATATCTTCAGCACGCGACTTCCACATGCCATTACCTGCGACTGTATCTGTGTTCTGAGCCGCCGCTGCAGCTAAAGCTTGTATTTGCTGCTGTAGATCGCGCTCTGAAGCTTCATATTCCTTCCGCTCGCCCTCCAACTGATCCTGTAGGGAAGCATTAAGATCCATCGCCTCCGAAAGCTTCAATTCCAAATCTAGCTTTATCTTGTCCCAGGCGTCTCTTGCACGGTCCCAATCTTCCTTCATATTTTCCCACTCTCGTCTCTCAGTATCCCAAGCCTGCAAATATAAATCAAAAATGTTAGTGACTTGTAACCAACAACATAACAAGTAAGAAGCCGACCAAAAGGGGCTCTGAAACAACAACAAAGAACCGGAAAAATCCTACTTTAGAATCACTCTCGGCTCTTGCCCTGAGTAGATCTGCCTCTTCATTTTTCGCTTTCAGCTCGCCCTCCAACTCATCTACTCGGTTTTCCAACTTAGACACTTGCCCTTGTGCCTCCATCAACATCAGCCTATCCTTTTCCGAGCCTCCACCCCCAACCCCACCCCCACCAACACCCACACCATCCGTTGTAGTAGTCCTCCGACTCTGTAATACTTTATCCAATGCAAACGCATCACTCCGTCGATCGGGATCATTATCATCTTCATACCTACTTGCCCCATCCTCCTCCTCATCGCCATCACCATCACCATCACCATCCTCTTCCTCCTCTACCATAGTACTCTTATTTGGCACTATCGTATTACTCTGAAATGATTTTGGAAAAGGTGCGTTTTCAGGGATAGTCTCTCCATTGATCCCTAAACCCGGCCCAACAGCACCGCCGGCGCCGGTAGAAGATTGACTCAACGAGCCTTGTCGGGGAGGGAATCGGCTGCCTTGGTGGGGATTCGGTGGCAGGCCCCTTCCGCCAGGACCAGACCCGGGCCCGGGACCATTGGGCAACGGACCTCTGGATTGGGATCGAGGAGGCGGAGGGTAGCCATTTGGGCCATAGCCAAACGACCCATTGGAGCCCGGGCGTGGATCGTAGCCGCCGCGCAGGCTGGGTGCGGGACTTATTCTGCGACTTCGATCCATGCCTGCGAAGTGCGGGAAGCGCCGTTCTAGCTCACACAGCACGTCTGTAGCCAGGTCTCTGAATCTGGGAGGTTGGAGAGAGGAAAGGACCTGACGGGCTTGGTTGCGCTTTTCGTGGAATTCCGCACGTGGAGGAAGGTAAGGGGGTACATCTGGTCGGGGGCCACCAGGCCGATTGGGAGAGACGGCCTGGCGACGGAGCAGTTCGTCATACACGTCTGTACTAAGATCCATGACCTGACTCGGGGAGAGTCTGAGGAGCTTGTCGCGGGCCTTGTTTGGTCGTGACGCTGTAAGCTCCTCCCGTCCCTGTCCATGCAAATATCGTTTCAGTACGTTGTAGTGCTTCAGCAGCAGGTCCTCCATCATCTTGTATCTCTTGCTTCTCTGATCGGAAAGGGTGCCGTCACTCGCTCTCGACTTGGATGTGATGGAACTGGGCGGCGAAGGGTTCTGGGACATGTCCGATGGGCGGCGCGGAGCAAGGCCATTGGCACTTACAGGACCGCCGTTGGTGTTATTACTGGCATTAGGAGTAGGGTCCGGGGCATCTGGAGCATGCATCTGTAGCGGACTATAAGGTGGGCCACCTGAAGCGGACATTGGGGGTGAAGCTAGGGCACTCCGGCTGAGCGGTAGAGCGGGGAACTGCGGTGGATCGGACTTGCCACCCATCGACTGGTACCGGTCAACCCCAGACCATTCGCTTCCATCGGTGGAAGAAACGGGTGGCATGGTCCCTGAGTGGCCAAGTATACCATGCCCAGAATCGTAATCAAGGAAGTAAAGAAAAAGGGAGAGAATGAAAGGAAATGGAGAATGAAAAGGGGAGAGAAGAGAAGCGAGCGGAGTTGTATAGCACTATCGATAGATGACCCCTTGATTCACAGCATGAGGAACCCCGTTTTCTAGAAATATGCCAATGCCGCTAAGGTTTCCAGCGATGAGTTCCCCTTGATATTTTCCACTTCGAAATTGTTCTGGACAACCGTTGGATCCGTTGGAACCTTTGGAACCATGTGCTAACTGATTTTCAGATTCGAATACCGTTAGGAGGCAAAGGAGTGAAAGGTGCGTTCCGGAACGACAAGAGCGGCAGCGAGGGTTGGCGGCGTTGTAACAGGTTCATGGAGACGGAGTCTTAAGGGAATGAATGGCAGCAGCTTCATTAAATCGTTAGGAAAAACCCCCCTGTTTCGGACGCGCGGTGGGTTGTGCTTGCGGAGAAGTTAAGCGGGCGATGTTATCTCTCCCCTGAAAACGGGGCCCGTGTACTCAAGACAGAGCAGGTTTTCACGCCGTTACTGCTAGCTGCAGCACATGAGGCAACGCGAAAAGAGGGAGAAATGTGAGATAAGAATGAAAAGGTTAAAACCAGAAAAAAAAAATTCAAGAATAATAACAAGGACGATCTTCGCGATTCAAGCAGCACAGCGGTTGTTGGACCGTTGCAGATCGGCTACGGTAATTAATGGGAGGATGGCTGATGGCTGATGGCTGACGGCGCTAACACCAGACTGAGCGAGGAGGATGAGGGATGAGGGAATGGGAGACGAGAGATGGGAGACGAGAGATGAGAGACGGGATGAAGCACCGCACCGCTTGATTCGCAAGCGGATAGATGGGCGAGAATCCGAAGAATCCAGGAGTTTGTTGGCGGATGTGCTGTTGGCGGCGAGGAGGATGAGATGGCAGCAGGGGCAAGAACTAAGGAGAGTCAACGGCGCTATGGAACAGCAGCGCGGGACGAGGATATTAACTGCTGTTGTACTGCGTAAGATGAGAAAGTGTCATTATAGAGTTACTTTCTATTTATTACGCGGTAGGAGATATTACTGGCATTTGCTTTGGTGCAGATAATTAGCTAAATATCCATTCTATCCCTGTCTCTTAGAGCCGAGTCTAGAGGGGATGAAGAATCCAAAGAACTACGAACTAAGCACGATCTGGAGTCAGTGGCTGCGTGGTGGCTTCAGTTAAGGTCATTGTGCATAGTAGAGACTGCATGCTTTGTCAAAAAAAATACTATGTTTATTAGAATGATATCTCTCTCCCTACTTTTAGACACGTTCAGGTACATGTCTTTCGTTCGGGCCTATATAGTTGGTTTGGATTGGTTCTTCCCCTCTACCACTAGCATGGCGCTGGTGGTGATCGAGCTTTTTTGACCCCGTGGCACTTTTTGGCGCGCTAAACAACCCTGAAAGCTCAAGTACAAAATGGAGTTGGCACGCTGTATTTGAAAAGAAAACAAGGGTTGAGCGATGGCTGGCTGTCTATATTCCTGAGAAGTAGACCATGAAGGTGGGGGAGGGAAGAAGAAAAAAAAGGGAAAAAAAGAAAGTAAGAAGGGAACCATATGACAGTCCATCCACCCGGCCATCATTCCTCCGATTTCTCCACCTCGCAGGTTAACGGATCCGCGTTACGTTCGGCAAAGCATTCAAAGTAATCATGTTGATCCTTGGTGCTCTTTTCCCAAGGCAGGATCGATTTCCTGCCCCCGGTGGCGATGAAGTCGCTTAGGCCACTTGCGCTGAGCTCCAAACGAAACTCCAACAAATGTATGTATGTATGTACAGTACTTGTTTAGCACCCCGGAGGGGTGCAGGCAACACCTGCACCTCTGAAGCCTCCCAAAGAGCATGGGGACATGCCATGCTAAAGAGATCTCTATATACATAGTAGTGGGAGAACAGAATTCAGATAGCAACTCTTGAAAAGACTCAGTCCTCAGGACTGTGCATTCACTCCTGGGCCCCAAGGTATGGCCCTTCATGCTCCAGCAGCTCCATGAAGTCCAAGAGGATCAAAGACCCAAGATAAGCAATAGCTGTTGCTCTGTTGCATGGTCTGACAGCTGGTCTCTTGTTATGCTCACACATACAGCAAAGCTTTGCATCCTCATGGCGGAAACACCTGTGATACCAGGTGAAGTCCCCATGTGAGGACCGGGCTGCAAGCCAGCAGTGGAGGGCATGCCGAAGCAGAGCGAGCTCCGTGGGGGCCTTGACCTCATACTCCACAGCAAACCCAGTGTGCCTCCAGCTCCGGTACCATCGAGAGAGCCTGCTCTCAGCACGGCTCCACCATTTGAGTCTGGCGTCTCTATTGAGCTGCCTGGCCGATATGTGCGAATGCCACTGACTGAGGGTGAGGCTTCCAGTCCTTGTGCTGTCCAACAAATGGTAAAGACCGAACTGGAATTTCTCCGCGCACTGATCTGTAATGGTCAGCGACTCTCGGACCATTCTGCTATAGAAAGTCTCCACGTCGAGGATATCACGCCGTATCCTTTCCCAGTCATTCTCATCGTCTTGTCGGAGATAGAAGCATTTTATCTTCATCGCTAGGGAGTTCTCAAGGTTCGGGATGCGAATCCCGTTCATGACAAGTAGAATCATTCCCCCAATTCTCCAACGTCACAGTTTCGACGGCCGTTGTAAGAATGACAACCGTTACGGTTACGGTTCCGATATCACCAAAATGAAGTTCCCCACCGACGTTCGAAAAGCCGTCTTGGGCGGCAAGCAAGCACTGGAGAAGATGAGTTAAACCACGAGGCATTTTGTGTGATTGGGGTATATAAAACATATAAACATAGACAGTATAGGGAAGCCGTGACTTGAGTGTGAGCCAGTGGGGGAAGGAGAAAGGGAACGAGAAGGAGATCATAAAGTAGGAAATTGCGAAAGCTTCAGAGCATTTACTTTTGTTACAGAATCGCCATTGGCAAAAATACCGAACAATGCCTAGCTAGGAGCTCAATATTCTCAACCTAGACGGCCCTGGATAAATCTTCGATAATCCCAGGTCAACTACCCCTCTGCATTCTGACTATTTGTACGGGTGTGGTTCCCACACTATGCTGCAACTGGTAGTCGCAGTGTATAAGTGGTGGGATGGGTGGCCATGATGGCTGTGGGCCGGGCCGCACCACCACACCCACGGGTATATATATCACTATGAGCGCAACCATTCAACACAATAGTTACGTTGGCCTTTTGCTATGGATAACCCAGTGGCCATAGTGCTAGCTTATCACACAGGCGCGGTATTCCTCCTTTACAGCCGCAAGCCTCAGGTCAAACCTCGGTATCAGAGCTCCTGCTTCTTCGGGAGTCACGACACCGGCACGGATCTGCTGTCGCTGATAATAGACCTTCTTCCGCACAGAGGGAACCATGACCTTCTCGAATAGGCCAAGGGGCGTCTGGAAAGAGAAATGTGTTTTCACTCCAGGAGTCGTGGCTCAGATCAAGATGCCAGAAGCTTACAGGCATGATGATGGTGCTTGTGGTCCACTCGCCAGCATCGTGGGGTAAGAACCGATGGCCGGCTTCAAGGGCTTGTTCCTGTTGCCAGTAGCATGGCGGCAAGGGAGGATTCTAACCGTGCATTGTGAGAAAATACCGGGATCGTCAGTGCTGCCACTCATGAACTCGGGAAGTTAAGAAGCTTTCAAGCTCCTACGAGGATCTCTACAAGGATCTACAAGGATCTATGGAGGATCGAAATGTGTTGGTCACGTGCCTATCCTATCTCATCCATGAATTCACAAAAAAACATTCGCAATACCATCTTCATAATGTAATAATAACTATCTCAACTGATAGTAGAGAGCATTGTATTCACCATCAGAGTTTCTGTGATCGCACCAAAAAAAGAAAATGAAGCTAGATAGATAAGGAATTTCAGAAATAGTTATAGGATTTATGATGATTTGACTTGATATTTGAGGTGTACCTAACTAGATGTAATGATGTTGAAGATAGTGATATCATGTTTGTATGGAGAGGGAGAACGGGGGTCGCCCGTCGGTTGGTTTCTTCAAGAAAGCTGGAGCTGTGTTTTTTTTTTTTTTTTTTTCCTTCTCGGACAGACAGATCAGACCCTCTACGAGATTTTTTGATGGTCGAGCAACGTAGATGATATATGAAATTCAATTCAAATCAGTTAATAAAAACCGAGTAAAAGAGGGCGAGGGGGGGGGGGGGGTGTGAGCATGCCGGGGACACGACGGACGGGTCGATTTTTGAATCCCAGCAGCAGCTGTAGCAGCAGCAAATATAATCGAATAATCAGGTAGAAATCGTATGTCTGGATGGCACCTGTTTTATGAATCTTCACTCATTTCTATCGTGGATGGACAAGGTTGTTTTTTTCAGCCTTCATCCCTCCCATACTTACATATCTTTCTGCTTCTCTAATTCACCAACCCAGGGCCCTTGGCTTTTTCTGTACACATACATGTATCTGGAATTTATTTATTTATTTGGGTGGGTAAAACGAAAAAAGCAAGGTATAAAAAAAATAAAAATAAAAAAAGTAAATAAAATCAAAACACGTCAACTCGCAAAGTGCAATTGGTTAAAGGCGCCAAACGAAAGAAAAAAGAAAAAAAAGAAAGATTTAACAGGGGCGCATTAATTTTTGCGGCCAAAAAGTTAAAGTACATTATAAACTAATATATGGGTTTTTCTTTGCAAAAAGGAGGTAAAAAAAACAAAAATATCCAGGGGATATATACGCTCCATATATGCCGTGGAAAGAAAAGATGGAAAAAAATGGAAAAACAGCTTAACAAAGTAGACAGCAGCACACATGTATAACCATCCACCCAATCACCGCCCCGCACCCGAAGCAGTCGTCATCCCCAACCCCACCGTCGCCGCCCCCACCGCCGCCGATACAGGTGTGACAGACCTTGTTGACGCCTCCGTTCGCGTTCCGGTCGCTGGCGCCAACGCCGGCGCACTCCGATTATGCGCCATATGCGCCTTGACCAGATGGCCGGCCGCTAGGGCGCTGCATAGCGAGAGCTCGCCTGCCAGCACGGCTGCGGCGACGATGCGCGCGAGACGGCGTGCGTTGTCGCCTGGGTTTGTCGGGTGCGAGCCGCGCACGCCGAGCATCTCGAGCATGGCGGATTGGGTTTCGAGGATTGTGCCGCCGCCGATTGTGCCGACTTCGATGGAGGGCATGGAGACGCTTATTTGGAGGTTGCCGTTTGTGCTGTTGATTGTGTGGAGGAAGTCAGTTAGTGGTGTGTGGGGGTGGGTGAAGAAGGGAGGGGGGGATTGAAATAGGGATTTTTTTCTTCTTCTTTTGCTAAGGGGAAAGAACTAACTTCTTCATCATGGTGATACAGTTACTACTCTCCACATTCTGCGCGGGATCTTGGCCCGTCGCGAGGAAGAGGGCCGTGACGATATTCGACGCATGCGCGTTGAACCCGCCAATGCTGCCCGCCATCGCACTCCCGACGAGATTCTTGCTGATATTCAGCTCAACAAGCGCGTCGACGTCGCTTTTCAGCACGCTCCGCACTACGTCGCCCGGTATAATCGCCTCAGCAACAACAGCCTTCCCGCGCCCGTCGATCCAATTGATCGCAGCTGGCTTTTTGTCCGTGCAGTAGTTCCCGGACACGGAGATGGTGTCCATGTCCTCGAACCCGGCCTCGGTGGACATGACATGTAGCGCCTTCTCGACGCCCTTGGAGATCATGTTCATGCCCATTGCGTCGCCCGTGGTGGTTTTGAAGCGGATGTAGAGATTCGTGCCAGCCAGGGCCGTTTTCATGGACTGGAGGCGCGCGAAACGGCTGGTGGAGTTGAAGGCGTTTTTCATCACGGTCTGACCCTCTTCGGAGTCTAGCCAGACTTTGGCGGCGCCGGCGCGGGCGAGGGTTGGGAACGCGATGCATGGGCCGCGGGTCATGCCGTCGCCGGTGATGACGGTGATGGCGCCGCCGCCGGCGTTGATGGCCTTGCAGCCACGGCTTGTGCTGGCGACCAGGACGCCTTCCGTTGTCGCCATGGGGATGAAATAACTTTGGCCGTCGATGGTTAGGGGGCCTGCGAGACCGAGGGGAAGTGGGAGATAACCGATGACATTTTCGCAGCAGGCGCCGTGGACGAGGGTGTAGTTGTAGTCCTTATACGGCACCTTGGAGGATTCGAGTGAGCTGGTCAAATAACCAGTTTGCGGGTTCCGTGAGACAGTAGCTCTTCTGATCTTGACAGCTCTCGTCAGCGCATCGATGCGGGGAATGCTTGGGTCTTCCATGGTCTTCTCTAGAGCGTAACCAGGTATCTTCCCGCGAAGCGAAAGATCAATCAACTCCTCATCCGTCAAAAAGGGTGCCATCTTTTCCTTGAGCAACTTCCCACACTCCTCTCGCGAGCGAAGTGTGCCATTCGCCTTAACTTCCTGTTTCCTCTGCTCCTTCTCCTGGTCAATCTCAGGCTCCTTGGCGATCTCGTTGACAGGTTCCGGTTCCTTAATACTCCACCGCGCAGCGTTAAACAGGTATCCATTAAGAATAACACTCAATGTCAGAGCCGCGATGATCCACTTGCTGATAATCGGATCGTCAAGACTCTTCAATAAGCTCTCAATAACTTTTCCCCCAACAGCATCCAAAAACTGATCCGTATATTCGATATCGAAAATGCCACCTTCCTCCGCTCCAGCATAGTGCACAGAGGGATACTCGAGGTTATACTTGATCGGCGCTAGCACCGTAACAACGGTTTCCTGCTGCTTGCTCTTGGCATCCACATAAATTGCATCCAACCCATTCTCCGCCACCTTAAACGGATCGATCGGAGCAGGCGAGAGGACATTGGAAAGTTTCGACAGCGCCGGGAAAAGCAAGCCATCACCGCGATTTCGGAACGGGAGCGTGCACAGATTGAACACATTGACAAGAACAAATCCGCCCACCATCAGGATCTTAAACTTGGGAACGCTGCTCGCCTTGACCTCCTTGCCAAACACCCCGTTGGTATTTCCCGAGGCTTGCCCATTCGCATCGGATCCCTCGGGGTTCATGCGCGGCCAGTCATTGCTCGCAGCCACATTTTCCGCGACGGTGCGGGTAATACCATCTTCTTCCAGCGCCTTGCGGAGAGCTATATGTCGTTTGATCCGATTGATCTCCAACTTGATGCATAGGATCGTGGTGTAGAAGGTGAATAACAAGACGCAGTCGAAGAACAGGATCCATGCAGCAAGGAAGCAAAACTGTCGCAGACCCCCTTGAACGCCAGACGCAGCACCGACAGCCAATATCCCGATCTCGATGCAGTAATCGCGGACAATTTCAACACCCTTTGCTTTGATGGCGAATTGGATGGCGCCTTGGATGGAGCTTGGTGAGGAGGCGGCAATACTTGAGCCTGTCTGCCTAGGCGGGACCTGGCGGCGAGTATCCAACGAAGCTGACAGGACAGCCTTGGTCAGGATGATGGGTTTTTCGAATCCGATCGTAACTACTAGGAAGGGGAGGCCTTCTGACAAGAGTACCATGTTTATGGGAACACCAAGTTTGGTGGTGACAAGGAGACCAAATAGGAAGGCGAAGACTCCCGAGAATAGCACAGTGGTCGCGAGCCAGAATTTGGAGCCGAGGCGTCTCATGGACAGGAACAGAGACACGAAGGTTAGGTGCATGGATATATATCCAAGAACCATGATAATTATATCCACGGTTTCCGCATGCTGCATCCATCAGAAAAGAAATTAGTACATGATCTCAATTTTAGTCAATCGTGACGCCATCCAATTGTTCCGAAGGGACAGCAAAAGCATACCCACCTTCAAAAGGTCAACGAACGAATTCCAAGCATCCGTCAGCCAAATGCGCAACACGCGTCGCGATCCAGAACCAGAGCTACGGGCCGCCTTCATGATCCATTTCTTCTGCTCGGCCGATCCGTCCTTGGTATCTATCGTTTCTGGAATTTCCTGCGTTGCTCGCAAGAACTCCGAAATCTGGTCATAGGGCACTGCGAACGCCAGGGACGAATCGTGTGAGATCGGTGAGAGCATATTGGGCGTATGTGGGATGGGCACCGCGGAGCAGTTGGCCGGGACCGCGACGTCTCTCGCCTGTGGTGGTGCTTGCGGGGAGCGCGCGGACGAATCCGGGAACACGAAGGTAGTCAATGCTAGGTGCTGGACATTCTGCACGGTTCGCAACACCAAAAAATGTCGGTTAGCAATTTTTGTATCTTTCTGATTTCTTTTATTTGGTCAATGAAGAGATGGGATGGGGTAAAGGACACGTGCATACCTTGGTATCCTCCACCTGCGCATCATTGCCAACTTGCCATCTCCAACCCGTAGTCTCTCCTAGACGCAGAGTCCGCGCCCCATTCAACAACGACTCAACATCCAGCTGCCCCGGGCCTGCGCCCACGTCTCTCGCGGCATCAAACAAACTCCCCTCAAGCAGCCCGACATAGGTTGTGCTCGCCAGCAGCGCGATAACAACGATAGTATGGATGGGGTGTAGACAGGCTCTGCTAGCCACCTTTTGCAGCGCTGTGGTTAAGCGGCGATTGAGCCATCCAGCCTCTGCGGAATCGGCGGCGTTGACGTTCCGGAAACGTTTGGGGATAAGCCAGGAGCCCCTCATGGTTATCCTAATTTTTATCGAGTAACCGTAGCTAATGATCTCTCGTCTTAAGATCTTTTAATCCTTAATTAATTCTTTTTTCTTCCCCTTCTAGAAGGGTGATTTTCTCCTTTTGTTACCAAAACCAATGGTGCTTCCAAGTACCAAGAACGATTTCAAGTGTTGGGGGACGGAGACTCGATCGATATGCGGCCAGAGCAAAAAAGAAAGAAAGAAAGAAAGAAAGAAAAAGAGAGCGGCTATCTCAGGACTCTCACAGCGGACATTTGAAGGGGGGCTTAGGTATGATTCGGAGGGACCGGATGAAAAGGAGTGGAAAACGCGATGGTGGGTATACGAAGCCCTAGACAAAGAGGTAAATGTTAGATAGTTCATTGGCAAAGTGTTGGTTACTGTTACTTTTCTGTGGGTGTTCTGTTTTGCCCCTCTGGGTGCACAAAACAGCCGGTGCTGCTACTGCTGCCTTGAAACCAAGGGATGTTTTAATTTCCAGATCATGCAGAGAATTTGGACTGTAACAGCTAGCAACACTCACACTCACACGGAGTTAAGAGATATGACATTCAATCCAACACAACTCAGGAGGGAATATCGACCATGGGGGTAAAGATCGGAATGGAAAACGCGAGATGATATCAAAAAAGAGAGAATGGGCACAAGCTCAACTCCCCTAACTTAAAAGTAAGTTACTAGTAGCGGCTGAGGCGATTCGCACCACACAAGTCACTGCGGAAGCTCCACAAAAGGGAACAGGCTCGGCGAAAGATGGACGGAAGGAGGAATTGAGCCAATGTAGGAAAAGGGAGGAGTTGCCTGTTGCTAGAGTCGCATAGTGGGAGCGATAAAATTCGAAGATGGTGAGGAAGAGGGCGGCTGTTGCGTGAGGTGAACCAAAGGGGGGGGAATTCGGTTGCTATTTTGCTGCTTGGGGCCCCTGTAAGAAGAAGGTAAGTGGAAGGAAAGTGGCCTCCCTCGACAGCATGAGGAGCAGCAGGACTGACGCAAGTCGTAAAACTTTTTTTCCTAGTGTCTTTTTTCTGTCGTGGTTGGCAGCAAACCTTCCCTTGCCCCTTTTTAGCCTGGCCGACTAACCGACTCAACGCTGGAACCCTTCGACCCAGACCCAGAACCCAGAACCCAGAACCCAGGATCCGCCCAGGCCAATAACCACAGAGCATCGTTACATACGAGCCAGGATAGAGGCCAGGATGCAGCCAGATTTCGTGATCAATTCCTCACCGCCCGCGACGCGCTAGGCTGCTCCGGGCTGATCCAACTGTCGGATTATCCTGTTGTTCCGGGGATACAGACTTTGTTTTGTTTCCGGCAGCGGCGCTTCTGTGGATGCAGTTGGGGAAGTTCTGACAACAGTCACTAACAAACACTAACTGACGCTGACAGACTGACAGCAGTAGTGGATGCGTCCGGGCATGAGGCGTCCAGCAGCCGCAATTGATACGTTATGAACCTAAAGCCGTATACTGGCATTGTTCTTTTGATAAACTTCTCTTTCAGTTTTACTTTTAAATTACCTTTTAACTCCCCCCGCTTACTCTAAATTCAAGCCCCATTCATGATTCAACCCTCTCAGATGTTTGACACTACTATTATTGTTGTTGTTGTTGGTGGTGGTGTTGTTCTTGTTAACAAGTTGGTTGCAGCACCTCATGCATGACGCCAATGCAAAACCCGGCTATCCTCGTGGCCAGTCTGGTATCTCACCCCTCCATCAATCGACCCCATCCTCGACCAACAAAACCTGCCCGGCTGTCGGTCCGTACATGCGGGCAATAACATGCTTCTTCCCGTAGTCCCGGGGGATCGGTTGATAAGGTGCCTCGAATCGGAATACTCGATACTCGCCCTCCACCGTTGACGCAACACGAACATGACGGGGCGGGGTCATTTTTTTCGCGTCGGAAACATGTGAGAGACACCCTGTTTGTGGGTATGTGGGTATGCTCCACACTCCTTCCTTGATTCCACTGTAACTGGAACTGGATGGATTTCCCTCAGATCTGAGAAAGGTAGAACAAAACAAAGGTCATCTTGATGTCATGTTATACAGATCCATCGCAAGAAGTATCCAGCCGTCCTTTCAACTTCAACCCTATCTCCTCCTCTCCTCTCCTTGCCTAAAAAACCCTCGATATGACGTATGGACCGTGTCACACAACAAGCGAAGCAAGATCCAGCTAATCGGAGTCGGTTGTCCTTGATGCATGCATTCATTCATGCATACATAGACACTGACCAGTGGCCATACGCAGAGTCCTGCAAATGCTTTTGACCGTGCCATGCTCTCTTACAACCCCTCATCTCGTCATCCTTTCGTCTTCCCTATGTGCTATGTACAGTATTCTCCACTGTCGAGAACGGTTGAACCTTTTTTTTTTTAATAATACCGTACTATCCCATACACATTTACCCCTAGCAGCTGAAAATGGAAGCTGCCCAATGCTGTATAGATTTCGCTCGTATGGAAATGAGAAATTGTGTATCTCTTTTTCCCGAAACTTTCCTTCCTCCATAGCTCCCATTTATCCTTGTATGCATCAGTTCCGGAATGAACAGTTATAGGAAAGAGGAGGCGAAGGGAGGAGATTGAGAATGATTTATGTTGAGATAACTAACCTCACCATCTAAGACGTGGGAAATGGGCTCATGATGGATTACAGCATCTGGTGATATCTGAATCAGTTTTTATTTACTCTGTATGCTGGTAAATCTGTAAATGCACGATCGATCGTATATCAGATGGGTCAAGGTTTTAGATGCCAACAACAAGTTTCAAAGACAAGTTGATCCACGGGATATTCATTTGTTTTGAAGAACCAGAAGGTGAATAAACAAAATAAAAGGTAATTTTAGGTTGTACAGTTCAGTGTGGTTTAACAACTGCACAGTGATTGCATATTTTCCATGCTCCACATAGATTCTGAAGAAGAGATGGAATCAGGAGGCAGATGCTGCCTGAGTCTGAGCCTGAGCCTGAGCCTCTTTGCTCTCTCCAACTCTTGAATATTGCGGTTTCACCCGAGGAGCTGTTGCCTTTTCCTTTGCCCTTGTTTATACGGTCAGGCTTCCAGGTTAACTGGGTTGTACTGTTGTAAAACAAAAAGCAGGAGAGTACCTCTTCGCGATAAATACTTGAGGCTATGATAGGCATATTCAAAATTTACATAGCAAATTGCCAGACCCCTTCAAAGCTCTACACTTAGGCTTTTTGTTTTGTTTTGGATGTCTCTGGGAGCCCTGGTTTCATCTCCATCCTGCCTGCAGCAGTCGTGTGGCAGCGGATGATCCTTCAAAGCCCCACACACTCGCCCAGTCGCCCAACTAGTTAGGTCTGTTTCAGCAGCCAGCCAAAGGCCAGTCAGCGTCGTCCGGGCACCCAAGACCCTACCGGCGTGGAACAACGCCAAAACCATGATGGATGGTTTCTCCCACTGAACTCCATCTTCCCCTCGTCGTCCTCGATCTCCTTCGCGTGTCTCCCTCTTCGCTGTGGGCAGCAACAGCAAATCGCAGTGAGGAAGCGGGCGAAATCTGACCGCGTTCAACTCATTCTTGGATTCTCGGGGGGACCCACCTGGTCCCCTGGTTCCATATGTCGCGCCCGGTGAAGTTCAAACCGCTATTTTTCGATTCTCTGGACGCGCCACATCCTTTCCAACGAAGACAAAGAGACACTCGGATAGCGCGCGCGACCAGCAGGAGAGAGCGGTAACTGCCCTGCTAGCTCCTGCTCACGTAGGAGTGGGGAAAAGAAAGAAAGGAAGAGTTATTTCAGTTCTTTGCACCCCGTCGCATCACAGTGGACCCTTTTCCTTCCTCACTTCCCGCCTTGTTACCCATCGCCTGTATAATTAACACTATTATTTATACCCACAGCCGCTGTGGAATGGCAGCCCAGGATCGAGGATGGAACGCGTTGGATATATATATATATATATCTCGGGCGGCTCGCGAAATTAGTTACTTAGCTCCAGGGACCAGGGCAGCGTGTTTGAAACAACGTTTTTTTGCCCTGCGCGAAAGCCCTCGTCCGTTGAAGAACTGCAAACCATCTTGTCTGGCTGATGGCTGCCCACTGGCCATCGATTGGCTGAGATCCCATCTTTTTGAATGAAGCTTCTGGATACTACTGGGAAAGCGATTTTGCCCCGTTCTCTTCAAACATCAATATGGAATGGAGTCTCGGCTATCATGTAGTCGTTGTCCTGGGGTTTATCATTTTACTATTTGTATCCCATGTATCTGCCTCGGCCAGGTATTTTTGGGTACTCTGTTCTTTCTCTCCCTTTTTCATATCCCCTGGTTAGTTGGATATTTCCGTTTCTGAGAGTTATTATTAATATAAGCGCTCTGCTATTTATCAGTGGGCAGGCGGGCAACAAAGCGTGGCAATGAATGCCATTGTCAACTCTACTTCTCCTTTCTTTATATAACTTGTGCATATATGCCAGGGGAACTTCCCTTTGCTCCTCTTGAATGAATGAATGGCATTCTCTTACACATTGTTTTCACTTTTATGGTCGGCTGTTGGTTTTTCAGACTTCCTATTTCATTCACTTATAATTCCAGATGAGTGTTGCGTCTTGCTATCTAATCTATTCATTGATTGAATGCTAAATATTATTATGGTAAGTTCCCTATCTCACCTAGACACCCAGATATTTTGCCCCTCTCCACAAACCACCATCACCCTTCTTCCTCCTCTTCTTTCTCCCTGGAAATAATGTGGTATGGTAATCCGCTTCTACCTGCAACTCGCGTGTCACCAACTCTCTGCTTGAAATGTCCCATTTCACTCCTTTCAGTTCTGCTGACACTGATAGAAGCATCCACATATATCTCGCGACATCGCTGGCCGTGTCTTCCTTCAAACATTATCAAATACAACAGCAAAATCAACATTCTCACAATCGACATCTTCGTCTCCTACACTGAAGTGTGTTGATTTCACTATTTCTACCACTCTACCTGCATCACGTCTCCTCGCGTACCACTTGCAAGAAGACTACATTGAACCACGATCGACATGCGCAGGCTACGCCCATCCCTGGCCTTGATGGCCAATATCATTTATCTCTTCCCAATTGTTGCTGGACATAGTTGGGTTGAGGAGCTCACTGTTATTGCCAAAAATGGAACATTTATCGGGGATCCTGGCTTTCCACGGGGATATGTCCCCCGCGACAAACCTGGTTTCTCAGACCCCATGATGCAATATCTGCTCCCGTTACCTCCAGCCAGCCGCCCAGGTCCACCTCCTCCAGGACCACCAAAGATCTTACCGACTGATAATATTTGCAAGGACACTCAAATGAAACAAGTCCAAACTGATGGGAAACCACGTCTCAAGGCGCCACCTGGCTCCCCCGTCGCTTTGAGATACCAGGAAAACGGTCATGTAACAATCCCCTCGAATACTCCGGGAAAGCCAGAGAACCGCGGCACAGTATATGTGTACGGCACCACAGACCCCAAACCTGACGATAAGTTCACTTCAATCCACAAAGTTTGGACTCAGGATGGCACGGGTGGTGATCGTAGGGGCATGCTTCTTTCGGTGCAGAATTATGATGATGGCAGATGCTATCAAATAAACGACCACAAGATTTCCAAGGAACGTCAAAAGCAGTTTCCTCATGAAAACGATACACCACAGGGACAAAATCTGTGGTGCCAGCATGACTTAGCCCTACCCAAGAATGCCCCTGAAGGAAAACCCTATACGTTGTACTGGGTGTGGGATTGGCCAACCATCGCTGATGAAAAGAACGGCATTGCCGGCCACCAGGAGATATACACCACCTGCATGGATATCGATATCACGTCTGCAAGTAAACTTAAGGTGGTAGCCCAGGGAGAGCCGTCTACGTTGAAATTTGCTGAAGGCCAGGATTTGGGCTCTGCTGCTATACCCACCCAATTCGAGAACCTGCAAGCCCCAACGATTCCAGGTGATCTGGGTTCGGGTTATTCTCCACCACCGTCCACGCCTTCTACAGCAGCATCACAGGAGCCTCTGCCGACTAGTGGAAAACCAGTTCCATCACCATCATCAGCATCGGAGCCGGAGACGAGGCCAGATCCGGCGGGTGATTGTGGTTACCCGCCCGTGCCTGTTGCAGGTGAGTAATAACACGCGGAATTACTGTAATCCCAATTTCATTCTTCTTTTTGCCTTCTTGTTTTACAGAATAGCTGCAGTGCTTTTTTTCGTACATGTTTATTCCACCCTCCCAACCCACCATTCGCTGCTCCTTGACCAACTCCCCCTTCATGGACAGAGTCTCTAACCGTGCCCACTGCAAACCGTAGCAACCCAAGTACCAGACACATCCCCTTCAGATACCTTGCCCGCTATAGTCCCTTTAATTCCCTCTACGCCGGTATCGGGAAGTTCCTTAGTGCCCATGCTTACAGCGTCTCCTGAGCCGTCCACCACCGACAACAAAGGCGGGAATGTATTTACCATCATCCCAGGAACTTTAGTTCTCCCAACAGAAAGTACTTTTGCCACCCTAAGCCCTACGCCTACAGCATCCCCTGCACAACCTTTTACCAACTCAGGCAGCGGGCAAAAGTCGGTTACTTCCCTTATCTTTCCCTCCCCTGAAGGAGATGCTTCCCCTAGCCCGTCAGGGGGTCCTTTGTTTCTTACTATACTAGGGTCGGGTCCAGCGACCGCAGTCACAGCTACTTCCCCATCAGTATCGCTTAGTGATGTTGTGACTCCCAACCCACCCTCTACTCTGGGATCAAGTCCTACACCCAGTTACGATGGTGGACCAGGGTTCGCACCCTTAACTCTAGACCCAGACGGAAACTTGCCCGATCCCTCACCAAGCACCACAGAAATAGCAGCCACAACTCCTACCAATCCTACAACCTTGGATTATCCTGAAGATTCTTCGCAGACCCCTCAGCCAACGAGATCCGATCCAGAATCGAATCCCCCGGCCATCATCCCATTACTGCCCAACCGACCCAGCAATAGCTTCCCTGCTTCTAATTCACCGTCTAACGTTCTACCAACCGTAGCAGAATCGCCGACATCCACGCAGCCCCAGTTTCTTGTGTCTACGGTTACAGTAACGGCCATTAAGACCGTCTACCCCACATCTCCGCCTGATAGCCCTCTTCCTACTCCTCCTACTCCCACCCCTACTGCGCATGCGCAGGCACAGGGGCAAGCAAAAGCTCAAACAGCACCCACGGCCATTTCCCCATCGTCTGGGTTTATAGTATCGATTCGACCCTCTGCACCCTCACCTCCTCCCTCGCCATCGCTTCAGGCAGCGGAGCTTCCACCGCGAGAATCGCCCGAACCAGACTGTGTCTCCGATCACGACAACGGCTCCTTCCCCCCTCCTACTCCAACACTGGCGTTGGAATCTGCTCCCCCTCCCCCTCCCCCTTCACAGCCATCTCCTTCCGGCCCCAGAAAAAGGGCTTTTCGGACCTTGAGTTCCCGCTTTCGAAAGAACTTGGCTGAGATTCGTGCGGGTAGTCGGGTGGTATGATGGGACGTTTTTTTCCCTGTCGATGGTTGAGTGACTGATATGGTGGGTGGAGAGTTCTCCTATCGTTTTCCTTTGCGGAATCTGCTATATCTACGATGTACTGTACACGTTTTTATTTTCATTTTTATTCTCATTTATTTATTTATTTTCTCCTTTGGCATTTAACGTTCTGGCATTTATTTTACCTTCTTTATTTGTTTATCCGTCCATGTGCATTTGTAAGGTTTTCCATTCCTTTCAACATTTCGCTCCTTCTTTATTTCTCCCTCTCTCGCCTTTTTTTTGTATTTTCCTCTGCAGTCGACTTGTCGGCCACGAAGAGAATTGAGACGAAAAAATGTATTGCTATTATTATATATAGGAAAGGAACGTATCTCGAATTACCAACGGTATTGGTTGTTGTCAGTGCCTTGGGGCGGGGAGAATTGACCGTCTAGATATGTTGTAATGAATCTTTGGGGGGTTTTGGTGTTTATTATTATATATTTTCTTTGGTGCGAGCTGCATTGCATTTGCTTGTTAAAGTTATCTTCTCCTGTTTTGCTATCTATATTTTCATCTTTTTCTTCATCTTTTTTACACCGTATTTGATTTTAAGTTACAACGCTCTCCTATGTCAATCTCTCTCTCTCTCTTTTTTTCTTTTTTTTCTTTTCGTATTTTCGTTTATTGTGAGTTGTTTGTGTTGAGTGATTTGCTTTATGCTTTTACCTGTTGGCCTTGTTTCTCATGGATCTGTGATCGAATAGGGGGCCTTTTGTGATAGGACTGCCGGATATTTTCTTTTTCTATAGTTAACCATACTTTCCTCCCCTCTACTCTACGTAGTTTGTGTAAATATACATGTGTTTCCTCGTCGAGGATATTTCTTTGTTGGGCTTTTGGATTGACACAGCGTAAAAAAGGAGGTTGGTTAGAGAGGGCGTATCCGATCTTCAGACTTTTAACTCCTTTCAACAAACCACCAATTTACCGCCTTTGACTCGGATATATGTACGGCGCGAGTTTTGGCCAGTCGCCATTATGGGCCTATATGAATCCCAACAGCAAGCAGCATGACTGAAACGTGCTTCAGACGACAGCGGCTTAGGTTCCAAATTGCCGATCTCTCTCTCTCTTCAGGCATACACTGTAATGGCTCACTCCGAATGCTGTTGGTTATCAGAATGTCAGTATTTTTACGCCGGGGCATATCTGCAAGCAAAATTCCAAGTTAGGAGGTTGATTCTGGCATACAGGGACATTATCTCTGCATTTGCGATGGCTGATTTCTTAAAGATACTTCAATCTCGCAGTGGCGTTGGACCAAGAAAGCTTGTTTGATGCTTGCAGCAACAGTCAAGGCCAGAACAGAATGGTCAAAGCGAACCTTCACCCTTCGATTCTTCGAGGCCTTCAACAAAAGCGCCAATCCCAGAAAAGAAGGATGAAAAAACAAATGTTATTTATTGTGAGTTTAAAAAAAAAAAACAGGGACAAGCCACTCAAAAGCACACACGGTCTGGGGTTGTGCAGAGCGACAAAAACTCCAGCTTTCGCAACATTGAAACCGCGCCCAAGTTTACAGATAATGCACGCTGCTGTCCTTGCTCCTCGTCTACCCAAGAGCAACATTGCTTGTTAATGTCAAGTAGTTATCAAGCTATCGTCATGAGCTACCCGCGCAAACGCACGTTGCTTGCATGCGACTTTTGTCGCCAAAGGTTAATATAATAATCAACAGTCATTCCAACCGAGAAAGATTCGCCTCATAATCTGCGCTCCGTTTTCCGCGCAGTACAGGCTGCAGGAAACTGACATTTTTCCTTGTTAGAAAGCGTCGCTGCGATGGCTCGAAGCCTGTCTGTGGCAATTGCTCCGAGGCAGAAGCAGAGTGCCGGTACCAGGAGCTTCCGATTCAGTCGTAAGCCGCATGAGATGCTGCGAATATAACAACTAACATAAAACTCGATTCTTGCTGCGGATGGTGCTATGACTGACAGTGTTTTCCACAGTCTGGAATCTCCAGCGATCCCCTCAGCAATATCAAGAAGGCTTGACAGTATAGAATCACTCCTCAAGTCCCATTCAGAAGCAATAGCTGCGATTTCTCAGCAGCAGCAAGTTTTGGACGCTCTATGCTCCACCCAGGAGATCCTAGATGCTCAGGCAGTGCCAACGGATGCGATAATTATCGAACCGCCAATCCCCGATCCATCTCGCGTCGACAGACTCAATTTGACATCTCCACTTAGCAATACACACTCTTCTCCATCGTCGATTGCGGGTGTCAGTCCTGAATTTAATACTGCTCAGGTTGATAGAAGTGCCAACTTATTTGCCCCCTTCACAGCCCCGCCCAAACACCAGACGTCACCAGTCTATAGTCTACTTAAATTACCAGTCATCAGGTCCCTGGTGGGAGAACTCCCCGAAGATCATTTCTTTTCAATCGAGTCTCGACACGTTCCTCCGGCGCCTGGCACCTGGATATTCTCCCAGACGGAGCTTCCACCTATCGAGCGAGAGGTCACAGACCGGTTGGTAGAGACTTTCTTCTCCGACATTCACCCGTGCCATCCAATTCTAGACCGTGATGCATTTTTCGCAATGTATGAAAATGTCATGTCGGACGGGCTGGGGTTGGGTTTGCAGTCGGCATTTTGTCTTGTCGTTTTTGCGCTGGGGGCTGTTGCATCGGAGGCCGCAGCGGTTAATCCGCAAGAGCAATACTGGGAGCCGGCCCTGAAATACCTCCAACCCGCTTTAAAAATTCTTATGGCTGAGTCTGTCTTTTCATTTGGGACCGACTTGCAGTTCGTTCAGGCGTTGATATTCGGCGGGATTTGTTTTGCATACATGGCAAAGCCGTTGCATAGCTGGAAGCTCATTCACATGGCTTCTACGGATGTGCAGCTGCTGCTGTCGAGGTGAGTGGTGGAGTTAAGCATTTTGTATATATTTATTCCTATCTGTGTTCTGAGAGCGTCTTGGATGAACTCCTTTTGCGTGTGCTAATTTCCCTATGAACTTGCAGGAGTGTAAGTGCCGCCATTGGTGAATCGTACAAGGAGCGGATACTAGAGGCATGCTGGAGTTGTTTTCTTCTAGAATGGTTTGTTTCCGCCGCACCTTCACACGTCCCAACCCCAGTCCCAGGCCAAAATCAAAGGGTTAAAAAAAAAAAAGCAAAGAATACAAAGATACAAGCCTAATTGTGGCAACTAATCTATCAATTAGTGATTATCTTACCGAGCTGAAGCTTCCACCAAGTGGAATCGAAACGCTGGTCGATGACATGGCACTTCCTAAAGCTGGCAATCCCAGCGATCGAGAAGGGCTAAGCTATCTGGCAGAGATATCTATGAGAAGCCTCCTGAACCGAGTGCTGAGTTCTCTCCCCAACGAGTTCGAAAGCGGCCAGTTAAGTGAGGAGTTTGAAGTAACCGGGGCTATCACGGTCGCGTCAGAGCTTGATCAGCAGCTCTTACTGTGGTACGATTCCGTCCCGGAATTGATCAAACCAACGCTGGGTGTGGGGCCGACTGCCGACGGCCGCGAGAGGATTCTGAGGATCCGCTACTATCAAGCAAGATATATCATCCATCGCCAATTCGTGGTGTATTCCGCTTCACTGCCGGAAGACAGAGAACCATCCCCGAAAGTCCTGGCGGAGGCGCAGGTGTGTATCGAGAGCTGCAGGCTCTATTTGCAGAATACTGGCGAGATTTTGAAGAAGCCGTCACAGTATACCTGGACACTGGCACAGTCGTAAGTCTGGATTTTTGACTTCTCGGATAAGATCATGTTATAAAACTATGTATGAGCTTGCTCATCTAACAAAACATGCAGGTCACTTGACGCCGCCCTGGTCTTGACTACTGCCTCACTTTCACGGCATTTAAAAAATCTAGTTCCAGATATCCTTCCGCTGCAGCAGCTGCTCATTGATAACATTGCAAGATGGGTGGCGCCGGAATCTAGCTTTGAGTCTATCTTATGCATTCTTGGTGATATAGTCGGGAAGCAGCAGTTCCATTGAGATCTTGGCCTGTGAGGAGCGGAGAGGACAGTACTGCTCTTTTGTGCCTTTGATTGACTGTTTATTTTTCTGTGATGGATAATAGTATGTACCGATATATCTGCCTGTTGCACTAGGAAATACAACCGGGCGCCCTCACTGTAAATTTTGAAAGAAAAAGAAAATATCAAGGAAACTGTTACCAGGTGCATACATCTGAGCGGTTCGACATCAGTTTCACCCTCGCGCGATTTCTGCGCAGAGCAAGAGGGATATCATGATCTCCTAGTACATACACACATGCATACATGCGGCCGTTAGTCCTCCAACCAACGTACCGTTATATTTTCTTTTTTGCAGTTGAGGAAAGCCACATGGAAGGTTGCCGGATGCGGCCAACTGGCGCTGCCCCGGGCTGCGATGGAGTCTGGGGATATAACTTCACGAAGCAAGAAAGGGATCGAATGAATACTAGTAGTATATATGGAGTGGCAAGTTTTCTTTACTTTTCTAGCTTTTTTTAATCTTCTCCTTTCTACGGAATATACTTTCTTCAAATCCTCTCGCATGATGTTTTCTTGCAAGGGTCTCAGGGATCGTATTTATGCAAGCCTTGGCGAATTCTCGCTGGTTTGTTTGCTTGTTTGGCTTGATTTCCCATATCAATTCCATATGTGTTGATCAATATGTATTCCTTTTCTTTTTCCCTTCCCTTGTATGTGCAGTACCTAAAATTGTGGCAATTGTCTCGGATGGCAATTCCAGGTACTACTATTCACACGGTCCCAAATCATCCAATAGATGCAAGAGATAATAGAGATGATCCCATGGATGGTGTTCCCAGGTAACTATATCAACTAGATAGATCTGAGAATCAAACCGACAGAATGTGTATATTCCTTATTTAACAGATCTTTGATTTGTTTACTAGTACTCCGTACTTTTATTTATTCATTTAGATCAAAGACAAATATACCTGATATTCAACTGTAATAAGTGAACAAAATACATTCTCTGAGACACTGGTCACAACGGGCTTCTTTCATACAAACAAGCCTATATATATATATATATGTGTATCAACGGCCAACTTTTGAACTCTTCACTGTTGGCCGTTTGCTTCACAGTGAGACCGCCAAAGTCGGCTAGCCTGAGCAGCAAGTAGCTGGTACCTCTCCCGCCGCCCAAATCCCACATGGACGCAAGTCACAGTGTCCTCCCCCCGGTTGGCGCCGTCTCGTCTGCCCACGCCGTCTATTAATAGCAGCTTTCCTCCTCGCGAAAAACCTCAAACATCCCGCCCTTTTTTCTTTTTCCTGCCGCCGCCAACGATCTCCATCCGCTGCTCTGCGCCCCGGATTGTTGCCTGCTCGGTCTTGGACTCTCCTGCGCCCCGCGCTTGGGTGGTTCTGCTTGTTGCTGAAGACCCTGTGCTGTGTGCTGCTGTGCTGCATATCTTTTGTCCTGACTCCTCAACTCCATTCCCCCCCGCCCGCCACCCTCAATCAGCGCACTGTCTGCCCGGACCGCCTGGCCCTATCAACACTTGGTAACTTTTTTGCCCCTCGGCTCACCATATCTTTGGATCTGGCTGGCTACTGGCTAATCACTGATCTTATTGCGTAGTTGAATCGGCCATTATCTCTCATCTCCTGACCGTTCGATATCGGCGCTTATTCAACCCCTGTTGTTTGTTTCCCGAGCCTCCCACCTGCTCCAGTCAGCGTCCACGGTTTCAATCTCCCACGCGCGCTGGCGGGCTCCTATCGTGACTTGCATATGTGTTTAGAACACATTCCCCTTCACATCTGATCGTCATTGGATGATTTGTTTTCTCCAAGAAGTCGGCCTCATCCCACGTTACCCGGCCCCAATAGCCATTCAACTCCAAGCTCGACCCGCGTAGTTTAACCCCGTTATTGCAATCGCTGTCGTTCACAAGCCGGTGCCATCTGCCTCCTCTGCGACCCCCACCAGACCACTCTCTGCTTTGTGCGCTTTTACGCACATCGAACATATTTTCTGGAGTGCGACTCCTTTCTTATGGCTATGGACAGCTAGCATTGACAATAAAATTCAAAAAACACGCCCGTTGGTTGAAACATCCAATTGAGGGTTCAATTTGGACGGATATTACATTCAAAACCCTCTTCACAAAACCCTCCTGATAACGGTTGTTACGTCCGGAAGCACAAATTGTTCTCTCACGTCCCTCGCAATGGCCTCAACGAAATCCCCACCTGTATCCTCTCCTTCCGGGGCGGACAAAACCCCCTCAATCCCAACGATATCTCACCACCCGTCACATACAACATCACCGGCCCCCCGACGGTCGAATATCCAACGGCCGTCCTCATATGCGAAAAATCGCTTATCGACCTACTCCAGCACCTCCTTTACGTCTCAGAACCGCTCTCGACCCCCTTCACATGTTTTCCTAGGTTTTCATTCGAGTCTGCCTTACGCCTTAGTAAGGGACTTTGCCTACCCACCAATACACCCACTGCATTATGGGCCCCATCCGAGCGAATCTGGAATATCTACTCCGATGAGCGAAGCCAGACGTTTATCTGACCCCCCCAGCGCTTCTTGGGATGTTTCTCGCGGCCATTGGCATTCTCCATGGAACCCGGAAGCCATGTATGGTACCCAACAGCTCCCTGCAATGGCGTTTGGAGATGGTCCACCATACAGCGAGGATGAGGACTTGCACAGCCCTGTTGTGACAACGTCCCGGCATCGCAAACACAAATCTGCGCATTTAGGGTCCGATTTTAATAGAGGGAGAAGTCCTGGCATTGCGAACGATGCTGACCCGTCGTCATATTCTGTGCGAAGTGATGATCGAGGAGTTTTCGTCGGATTAAATGGGGATGGAAGCGCAACATACTATGTCAAGGACGACGACGCAGTTGACGATGGTCCTGGAGGAGAATATGTTACGTACCCGGCTAACGATGGGAATCGCTCGTTCTTAAGCGCGGACTCATATCCACCTGGCGGTCACAGAGACTCCCACTTTGCCGCGTCATTGCATGACCGAACGGCAATGGAACCTGACATGGAACTCCAATCTGACGACGAGATATCGGAGGATGATGAATCGTGGAGAGATGCATCCCGCTATTCGCGAGATTACAAATTTACAATTGTTTCACCTGATGAAGAAATGCATGGCAAAGCTGTTGCGCTTTTCGATTTCGATCGCGAACATGAGAACGAATTGCCATTGAAGGAGGGACAGGTGATTCTAGTATCTTATCGTCATGGACAAGGCTGGCTCGTTGCGGAGGACCCTAAGACTGGAGAAAGTGGGCTCGTACCAGAGGAATTCGTCCGGTTGGTTCGTGACATTGAAGGGGGATTGAACGGCCTGAATGGTGCTCTTCTGAATACATCGACAGGGGCCGAAGATGCAGAATCTACTCCTACCCAAGATGAAAGTCCTGATGTCCTGCCCACCGACAATTCATCACCAGATATGCCTCCTCGACAACAGCAACAACAAAGCAACGGCGCCACAATTGCAACAAATCCTACTGCAGACGAGAATGTCAACCCTAACAACCATCACGAGTCATCCTCACAACTTACATCAACACCCGCGAATGCAAATGCGTCTACGAGAGACAAACAACCCAAGGAGCGCGAAAAGAAACAGCCCCCGGTCGTTTCCATGTTCTCCACGAGCAGTCGTGATCTGGATCCGTACCCGCTAGCGGGACATCGGCATCGGAAATCAACGCCGCCACAAATCGAGCATTACGATGGCACTAACTTAAGCACAACGGGCGGCGTGCGCTCGTCATCCGTGCGCCCGAAGAGTTCTTCCAAGCATAGAACACGATCGGGGTCGGGGAAGGATGTGAAGCCTTGAAGCCGTTTACACGGGCTTTTCATTTTATTATTTTTCCACCTGGGAAATTTGTCCCTTTCTTCCATCACTTTTCATCCACTAGTATGTTTTCTCCAGAATTTCCTTTCCTTTTTTTTTTTTTTTTGTGTTTAATCTGATTTTAGCCGGGCTTCGATGCTTATTCGGAGTCAGTTAGAAAACGCCTCTTTTCTGATTTTTTTTTTTTTAATTCCGCGCAAACAGTTTGGTCCCCACTGCGTCTCATGATTTGTCTTGTTCTCCTTGTTTTTCTCAATCAATTTGTTATCGTCGCGCGGTGAACCCAATTACGAAATACATCAAGTGTTTTTCCTTTCCATAATTTTCCTGTACCTTTTGTGTTCTGGCTTGCACGCTTACCTTGCGGGCTAGACTTTTTCCTCCCCCCTTTTTTTGTTATTGTTGTCGGTTTTCTTTTCTTTTCTTTTCTTTTCCTTTTTTTAACCCAATTTCCTGTTTCTTAATTGCTATTGTTTATTACAACGACCTTCCCATTCAGCCTCTCAAAAAGGGTAGAATGAAACATTCTACCTTTTTTGTTTTTTGATCCTCTTTTCAGTCTCAAGAAGGCAGCTCAATACCAACAGTTTTTATTAACAGTTTTTGTTTTTCTCCAGGCATGAAACTAAAAGTAAAAAGAAAAAGTTGGATTGGTATGAATCGTTGTTGTGAACCTTTTCTTGTTGGTTGAAATTGGGATATTTTTCAGTCATTCCGTTTCCTCTTTCCTCTGATTACCCCTGTTCTTGATCTTATCCCCCTGCTGTTGACCGGTTGTCTCCTCTTCTACTTTCTAACATTTCTTTTCTTTGGCTTTTATTCTTTGTTGTCAGAGACAAATTCAAATCCATCAAGGCCAAGCGCAGCTTTTGCTGATGTCAGTTTTTGTCATGTTATATTCTCTTGTCTCTTTTCCTTTTTCCTTTTTCTTTCCATTTCTATTCTTTCTGATTAGCTCCATTCCTCACCTTTATATACCTTCTCAATCAAACCTCTCTATTATCTTACTTATTTTAAATTATCCCTCCGTTCTCTTCCTTTTTCAACAAATTTGATGAAAAATTCAAAATCACTCGGTTGTGTTTTGAATTACTTGACTTACAAATTAATTATATTTATAAACTCATTCCGCCGACGCCGCAGCCTCTTAACCGAGCCCGCCCTCCTCCCCCTCCTCCCCCAACTCACTCCGACTTTTCCTCCTTTGTCCTTTCACGCGGGATAAAGAAGGGGGCGAGGGGAGTGAGAGAGAATCCAGAATGGGGTTAAACCGTTTATGCCAAGAGTTACGTCTTGCGCTGATATAGGAGGGGAGGGAGGGGGGAGGGAGGAAATGTATGTTATGTACACGTCCACGTACATGTATGGGCATTATTAATAAATAAATAAATAAAAAAAAAAAATCCCCCGTTTTTGTCTACACGCACACGGAAGAGGTAATATCTGGACAGCGAAGATGGGAGGAGGGTAGGAGGAGAGGAGAAATAAGCACAGCATATGGATTTCTTTGACAATAATGCGAAGAAGAAAAGCTTCAGGTGAAAGGTGAAAATTATATTTAAAAAATAAAAATAAATTAAATCAAATAAAAAAATTAAAAATTACAATAAAAAAGTAAAAATAAGAAAATGAAAAGTTAAAACGGGAAGGAGATGAGGGGGAAGAAAAGTAAAAATAAAAAAAAAATAGGCGCGCGCCCTCTGCTGGGCCTTGGAAAACAATCAAAATCTTTCCTTCAAATGGTGATGAATGATGGTATGATGAGGGCCTAGTCAGCTTGTGGTAGTTTCAAATGATGGGATGAATTGTACAGATGTTTTTATTTAAAGGGAAATAACGGGAAATCATAATTAGGAAATGATTTTTAAAAGTAAACACATGTATTTCCAGAAGCGACATTCTTAAGCTAGATTGCACATGCTGCTTGAATGAAATGGGAACAAGATGACAGGCAGAGAAAGAATCAGTTAAGTCAATGGGATGGAATAGGTAGGGAGGTATCCGTTCAAACTGGAAGGTAAAAATTTTGCTTTCTCCACTAATTCAAAAAATATCCACGCATTTCTGTCGATATCAGTTTTCCTTTTTGTTCAAACTCTCAATATTTGAGTTCAATTTCACACTCTCCTTCATCCTTCGCCCCATCTCATCTGGCAACGTGAGTCCCCGTTTCTACATTTTTGTCCAAAAGAAAAATGAAACCAACATCTCATCCAAACAGACCATCCAACCCATTCCCACTGGTCTGTGGATTCGGAGCTGGCGGTTTACTGTTTCCCACACTTGGGCTAGAAGCAGTTGAAGTGGCAGGAGGGCCCCATATGCTTGCACTTGTCTTCTCCTTCGCCATACTGGCGAGATTAGGACCTTTGGGTTGGGAAGAGGTAGATGTCTTAAGTCCCGCGTTGGTGCTTGCGGCTGTCCAGAGACTGCCGAATGCATCTCCGCTGGCCTTCGCCGATGTGCTCGTGGCTGGCTTGTTGGTACCGGGAATAGAAGGGGATGATAGTGGGCTTTTGCTCTGGCCCTGGGAGCTTTGTTGTTGTGGTGCTGGGACAGACGTGAAGTAGTTTGGTTGCACCGCTTGGTAGCCCGTAGACTTTGGTATTTGTGACTGCATTGACGCCGACACACCGGTACCGATAAGATTTGGGCGTTGGGTAGATGCGGCAGAAGCATTGCTAATTGGCGATGGCGAGGTAAACCCAACAATGCCGTTCAGGTTCGCACCCTGTGTACCCGACACGGGCGTAGGCGCGGCATATTGTGTGGTTGATTGGGTTGTCGCAGCGGCGAGGGTTGAATGAGGCATGGATGAAAGCTGTGGCTGCGATGGCGCAGCTTGCGCAGAAGAGGGCGCAGACTGGAAATCATCAAAGTCATCATCATCTGCGTTGCTTTGGGTAATGATCTTGTTTTTTTGAGATCCAGCTGCCTTGTTCTCGGAGATACCGAATAACTGATTGGGTGGCGCGAGAATTGATGTGTCTGCGATAGGCTCTTCGCTGTTGTAGGAAAATAAGGCCTCTGATTCCTTGGCAGGTTCCGGCTTTTTTGTTTCTCGCCGACTAGGGGTAGAGGAGGTAGTGTTCGCCTTACGCCCGCTAGAAGGAGTCGCGGAGATATCGTCGCCCTCGTCGTACTCTTCAAAGCGATTGCTCCTTCTTCCTGTGTCTTCATATCCTCCAGTGTTACCACCAAATCCGCCTCCGTCCCCATACACCCCTCCGCTATATCCACCATATGAAGCTTCATCACTCCCAAACCCACCATATCGGGAACCACTTCCAAATGAGCTCAACCCCATTCCACCTTCGATACCTCCAAATTTATTTCGATTGGCCCTTGCCTTCTTTCTCTCTGCGCGGATCGCATCGACATCACTCAAAAGTTTTGCCAACTCTTGGGCTCGGTTGCGCACGTTTATACCTTGGTCCTTTCCATTCTGATCAATATAGTGAAATTGCCGAAGCATCCGGAGGAGGGAAACGTGAGAACGCGCATCATCAATAACCCTCTCTGACCCGTTCTTCACTAGAAATTCAAGGAGTTGAAGGGCCTAAAATTGAGCCACGTTGTCAGATGCATTCCAGTCTGATAACTTCAAACAAAAAAGATGATCGATACTCATCGCATACTTTGTAAATTTGTCGCCACTCCTCTGCAGTTTTCTCCGTAAATCGCTTATATATCATGGGCATAATTTCGTTGAGCAATTGACTAGTGACAAAAGTGACAAAAGTTAATCCATGAATTCCCCCAGACATCAAGGAGATAGGGCCGGTTGAAGACTGACTAGCTATGTGTTGCGTTTGCAATCTCCTGCATAAGTGTAGAGGAGGCACCCCAAGGTTCATTATTCGTAGCTTCCCGAACCTGTATCGATCTGAGTAAGAAGCTGCGTATCAAAGAATGGCGGCCTCGGCTAAGGGAAATGTTCACGGCAGTTCGGGTCTATATATTGACTGGATCTAAGACTGACCTTCGCCTCCATTTCGGTGTAATTCATCACAGCTAATCGCATTCAGACGGTCGGCCAAGAATTAGCAAAATCTATCCACTATACGAAATATAGCACAAAGATATTTGGAGCAGGAGATTGATATACGGCCCCCTCCTATGTCGGACAGAGAGTGAAGAGGTAAAAACGCACCATTTTGCACTTTTCTGACACCAGCTTTGATATCATACAGCGTTAAATTGCTGACTTGATCCTTTAGTGAGCTGAAATCCATGGTGTATATGACGATTCGCGCGGATCCAGGTGTAAAACAGAAGGACAAGTTGAGGCGGACAGATCGGGGAAACTCCGCCCAATTCAGAGATTGGGGTTGTTACTGCGTAGCTAGATACAAGAATAGGGATAAGGTAAATACGGAATTAGGGATTATGGCAGCGGCCAGCTAGAGTAATGCACGGCGAGAGGAACAGCGCGTCGGGGTGGAAGTTGTGGACGTTGAAGTTGAAAGTTGCTGCATCTTCGGTTGATCTGCGTGGCCGAATCCAACTCGCATCGTCTTTCCTGTCCGAGTCTGGGCGGCGACGGAAGGTTTTCCCGATCACCCGATACGGTTAGTGTCTCTCAACTAGTTCCAGCCGGGTTAGCGCCTGCCCCTGAGAGCCTCAACCTTCCAACATCGTTAAATTCAAGGTTCATGTTCATGAGCCATCTGTACAGAGAAGTCAAAACAACAATATCTATAATCGATCGATATACGAATACTATGGCAGAAATTGACAAGACGGCAGAAATTAAACTGAAGAATGTGACACACCCCCTTAACGCCTGAAGTAACTCCTTTCTACCATTCGAAATAGGATATAGGAGATGAACGTAAACCCAAACGCCAACTCAAAGCCAATATCTGCTCCGGATTCGTCTATCCTTCTGGAAATCGGTCCAACAAACCATATCTGTGACATCCCAAGGGCAACGCCCATGATACCACAACAGAAAGCGCCAATGGCTGCGAATGACGGGGGAAGCTTCGATGGTGTGTCGAAATCTTGGACGTTATAGCGCCTTGTTCCCCGTCTGAACACAACGTGTTCTCCCAAAGAGATGCCTTGATAAATGGCGGCCCAGTATCCCTATACCGATGTGGAACGTAAGCACGGGGTACAGCCGTCGTTTGGACAAAGGATACAAATTCCGGGGTGATAATACATACAATAATCAGCATGAAGCTCTCCAACACAGTCTCGAAGTGGGAGTAGCCTGGAATGGCAATGCCAATATATACTAAGCTTCCAACGAAGGACCAGACATAACGAGGTATCCTCTGCGCCTGTGAGTGCAGGATTTGGAGAGAAAATCCCAAGGAATATATATTCGGGATATTATTGCCAATGGTACTTAGAGCCAGAACCACCAGGCAAAACTTGCCAAAATTACCGAGGTGGGGAAATAGAATATGTGCAAGCAAGCCACCAACTTTGTTGTCATTGTATGCAGCCGCATACTCTGGATTATTGGCGGTTGCGGTCGCAATGGCCAGGCCCAACAGTTGCGTGAATAAGAGCGCCGGGAGTAGACCGTAGAAAACGGTGAAGAATATTTTCTTCCGGCTGACAGTTACTGGTTGATAAACGCAGTAATCAGACGACACGGCAGACCAGGCAGCTGCGAAGCCGAACACAGCAGAGGAGAACGATAAAATCGATGCTGTTTTTGAAGTACCAGTTCTCAACGGGAGGTTCTCGAAGTCTCCTGAGTGTGTGAAAATTCCGAGAATGATCATGAATATGATAAGCGTTGGGATCCAACAGTATGATTCGTATATATGGACTACTTTGTAGCCGAAGAGACTGACGAAGAATGTCGCAGAACCGATTATTACAATTGCAGCCCAACCGGGGACATCATTGTTGACAGAAGGGATCAGCTGTGCTCCCACAATGACAGTGATAGCAGACCAACCCAAGCACGCAAGGCCATTAAGAAAAGCCGCTGGTTAGCAAGCCGTTAGCTTTTTTCCCCTGTCAGCCAGAGAGAAGGAAATGAAAAGAAAAAAGAAAAAAAGAAAAAAAGAACTTCAGCAGTCGGGTCAAATATACGGATAGGATAAAAAACGGACCCAACTTCACGCCGTAATATCCAAAATAAAACCGCGAAAGAACCATTTGTCTTAATCCGAACCTAGCTCCGAACGTAGAAAACCAGCACACAGGCAATATTCCTAGGATATTGACGAAGACGATAACAAGGGACGCATCCACGAACCCCAGTCCAAAAGCTGGCACCGCGAGAACTCCAATGGCGAGGGACCCTAGGGAGATATTGCATGCAAACCACTATGAGAAAGGGGCAGTCCACCCCCCGTGTTGTTAATCTAACAACTGCGGGCTAAACTCTTGCGATTACGATCGCGAAGGACGGTTAAGGCTTCTCCCTAGAGAGAAAGGAATGGTACATACCAGCGTACCCACTCTCAGGACAGTGGTGTCTGTCCTCTCATGCGCCAATACGGGCTCAATTCCCCTCTGTTCAACGCCATATTTGCCCGTGAAACGCTGGAGTTTGGCAAGGAAGCCCTCGTCTTTCCCCCTGTTTTCTTCTGGCGCATATCGTTTCTCGTCGCTCTGTGTTGGATAGTTACTGGCAGAACCGACCTCGGTGTCCGTGACGACATCGTCACCCATTTGGATGTCTTTTCCCTCCCTCCAGGCTCCCGGCCAATTTTAGACTCGAAGTAGAAAAAATATATCAAGAAAAAAGTATGGGAGGCAGATGGAACTATCCGCCAAAATCAATAAATTCCTTACTTCAACGGCCCAGAGTTACTTATCACAATATCCCAATCTGTGAATGAAATAAAATGATCCAGCACATTATGGAGAAGGTAATATATATATATGATGGGAAAATGACCGTAAGTAGTTATATATATGTGTATACATATGTAGCTGGTCAAGGGCATTACACAACTTCCGTCCGGATTTCTCCCACGTACGTAATTGATGTTACACAGATCAGCCTCAGTTTCAATTAACAGTCGGTAAGGCAAGCGATAGGTTTCCTGCTCTTCAGCTCTATGCGGGATAGTTGGCAAACTCGTTGCACTAAATAATGAGAATGCCAGTGAGAGATTTCCGCAACGACTTGTGATGTAAAGCTGTGGGCGAGGTTACCAGCAGGGTTCAGCGGCACAGAGGGTGTAGTCACGGGCAAAACATAAGGATTTGTCGATTCGGTGCAACAGACATATTAGTCGCATCATGAACACGCCAACGCATTTTCTTTTTTGTGTTTTAGTACTAAAATTTCGTAAACTCAATAAATACACTCAAAGCCAGAGAGAGTAATAAAACTGAGGAAAGCCAAAGAAACAGCAGTAATCAATTTCACAAGGAATATCAGCAATTCCACTCCAATCGCCCGAAGAGCTATATAAAAGGGAACAAAACATAACGAAAAAGCAGACCGGGAATCTGGGTCCATGGTGGAAAGAATGTGGAAAGGTACTACCAACTATATTAAGGAGAACAGAAAATCATAAAATGAGAATAGTAAACACCATCATTACTTTTTCCCCCCTCAACTCCACTCACACGCTTCCGATATAATGCTGGGAGACTAGGGAGGTAGAGGAGTAAATGCGGGTATGTAGGAAATAAAAATGAAGTAAAACAGTTCAGTTACCTGGAGTGCGTAATAGAAAACGGATTCGAGAAATATGAAGATGAATAAAATTAAGAGAGAGCCGTATACAAGGGAAGATAACGATAGAGGGAATCTCAGGAACAACAGTACCAGCGCACTTGTCGAAATTCATACTAATTCACTCTCCTGCAGTAAGTAGTACTCGTCCGTGGTGTATCAATACCACACAAACGTAAAACCAGACATATACAAGAAAGGAAACGAGAAAGAGGAAGAAAAAGAGAGAGTAGGATTGAAAACGAAAAGTATAAAAGATTGAAAAATACATCAAGGCGTTTTACTCGTTATAAAACTTCCTCATAATCAAATGCAAAAACAAATTCACATTCACCCGCAGTGCCCCCTCAAAAAAGTCCATGAATTGCGTATTGTTGAATTGCGCCTGGAGAAGATCATCTAGCGGAATCTGTGCGTTGGCGCCTGGAATCATCATATTGCCGCAACTTCCATCGATAGTGAAAACCCCAACTTCGTTGCTGGAAATCGTAAGATCAACTCGATCCCACTGCCGCTCGGTGTATCCTTTCCAATATAAAAGGACGCCCTTCTCAGAGAGATTTCGGGCCGAATATTTAAATGACCCGAACTTGAAGACACGCCCTGATCGCTGTAGTTCACGTTCATGATCCCATTGTTTAGTGAATGGCATAAGGAAACGTTTTTTCCCTTTCTTATTCTGCAGAGTTATCATGGCTTGCTCGATATAGTCGTTATATGTCTTCAGTTGCTGCTCCAAATATACGCTTTGGTCGTTCAATCGCTCAAGAGTAAGCCGGACGCTTTCTAACTCCCGTTGACGCTGTATCCTCCGGCGATGTTTTGTTCTGATATCCACTGCGATGGCATTCAAAAGGTCCTGATAGTTGTTACGTCGTGATATACGCCCTGCTTGCTCCAGGCGCAGAATGTTTTCCAACGCAGTACTCTTTAGTTCCTGGTAGCTCATGGACCCGATGTCGATTAGGGTGTTTGAATCCGAATATGCTCCACGTTTGCGACTGCTCGAGGATAGCTCGTCCCGAACGAGCGCATACCAGCGCTCCTCGTCTTCTTCCGTGGGTGTTTTAAGCATGATTTCCATCAGATTCGCACCGAATTGAACCCGGATGATGTACAGAATACACCGTTTGGTTTCCATAAAAAGAGCCTTTATTTCAGCATCGGGGTCTGGACCGTGTGCAGTCAGCAAAAATCTCCAAGTAATTCAATATAGTGAAAAATCAAAACCTTACCTTCGACATTGTGCAGTTTGGGCGTTAATGTCAGACTAATTTCCGATGAACTCACACTCATGAGCTCATTTTCGTTGCTCTTCACACTGCCCAAATCGCGAATGGCTTCTCTGATCGGGTCATCTGGGTCGACACATATGTTGGATATCTCTGCAGCAACAAGTTGATGGATCGAGAATATGTCAGACAGTTTTATATAGAGTGTTGGTTTGGCTTTGGCATATAGGTCATTAAAGGCATCGATATCGAAATACGACTCCGCATCTTGTACAGTAATCACTATCATTGATTGTCAGTAGAATAATTCCGACTTGAGGAATGAGAGTACTCACGTTTACCCCATATAGTTCCTAACCGCTGTATCGCTTCCCCAACCCAACTATTCAGCGGCTGAAGATATACGTTTTCGTTACCAAAAAGGCGACCTGACGCTACCTGCGCTATCACTTTGCTGATCTCACCAAGATTCCGTTTTTGCTCCTGAGTTAAGCCACGATCTACTACGCTACATCTCTCTGGTTCCAGAACCGCTGGATACAAGTAATTTTTCCAAACCCATTGCCCAGTAACCTGTAGAACGTACCCATGATCCTCATTCTCAAATTTGGACAAGAGATGTTCGTAAATCTGCTGTGCAACAAATCGCACCCCAAACGGCATTCGAGGCAGATATTCTTCGAGCGATGTAAAAAACTGGTCTGCAATGTCACGAAGATCCTGCAAATGACGAATAAATGTTTCTCTCGTTTCAGGATCCCTAATCGCCTCTTCTCTAGGAACATCGATTCTGCGCCTGCTCTTCCTGCCAGTACGCAGCTCTTCATTACTGATAGCGGAGCGATAGATCTGCATAGGGTCGCTTTCCAAGTCAAGTTCAGTGTTTTCGATAATATGCTCCTTGACAAGTTGGCCTAGGATATCACGCATGAACTTCCGATCCTTCGGAGACTTCGTATAGGCGGCGAATAATTTGTTCCAGAAAGCATTGCACCGGGTGTAATCTTGAAGTGAAAATGCGTGATTGATCTCCTCTTTTGCGGACCGCACAAGCAGTTTTATCAGGTAGTACTCTTCGCGCCTCTTCTGTGAGTAACCGAATAATCCCATGACTAGATGCTTGATTCGCTCGCATTCTTTTTCTGAGGTAGCCTGCTCTCGTATGCGCCTGAAAAGCCTGGCAAGATATTGCGGTTGCGTCTGAAGAACGAAGAAGAGTTCCTGATATTGCTCGAGTTTCCGTCTCGATGTCTTGTTCAAAGCTTTCAGGTCAAATGGATCTTTAGATGATAGGTCAGAATTAGGGAGTAGCGCTCCGACATGGCCACCGAAATGTTTTTGGTGTTTCACGACTTCATCGAGCGTAATCTTGTTTTTCACCAGAAGGGCAATTTTGATATCCAATTGCGTAATATATTGGTCCGCCATTTCATTCTGCCGTACCTGCTGCACAACTGTTTTCCTCAGACGTTCAAATTCAATTTCTTCATCGAAATCGAAATCGCTGTCGTTAAGCAGATGCACAAAAGCCTTGATGGTTCCAACCGGAGGATTCTTTCCGCTAGTCAAGCTTTTGTAAGCTTCTCCTTGGATCTTAGCTCTCACAAAACTTTGAACCTTTATTACTTTCTCCATATTTTCCCGATAAAAGCGTTGTTTTTCAGCAAAGCGCTGTCGCACAAGAAGGCCTCTAATATTGGACTGGAAGTCAACTATTATGTGTTCTTCTACCTCCAGCTCTGCTAAAACCTGGCCAACATCAAGCCTAACAAACATCGCACGAACAAGGGCCTGGAGCTGAGTAACCTCGTCCCTTGATGTTTCGAGCTCGCAGAGCAAATCGCCGATTTCTATTCTTAGCATGGCAGCGCGCGATAGAGATTGTAGGTTGGTGATCACAGAATTTTGCAACAGGAGGGCATTTTGATCTTGTAGTCGACGTTTCCGCAAAAGGAAACCCCTGGATAGAGATTCAAAGGTAAGGATATTCTCCTCGTTATCGTGAAGTGCATTTATAACGGCTGCCACGGAGGTGCGCAAAAAAGTACCACGTAGAGCGCTTTGAACTTTGATAATCGATGGAAGTTGGGCTTTCAGTTCCGCTCGAAGACCCTGAAAGCTTCCTCTGGCAGCAGTGCCTCGGACAATGGACTGGAGAGTGATCCACTGATCACTCATTTTCGCTAATCGAAGCTTCTGGGAATCGTAAAACTTTCTCTCAAAAAGACCTCTAATCGCAGATTGTAGCACTGTTATCTGGTGAGCTCCCTTTTCTAGGGCTAATCTATATTGAGAAACTCGATGTCGTTCTAACATGCCTCGAACCGCGGCCTGGAGGGATAGGACTTCGATTTCGGCATCTTTGGTTTGTTCACACTGGTCATCTATTTGACTTCTAGCCAAGGCTCCTCTGATTGCTGCTTGAATGCGTTTAATGCCAGACTCCTCTTTTCTGGCTCTGGTTCTCAGTAATTGAACGTCCGAACGAATCCTATTTGCACGAACAACACTTTGAAGCATCAGGATATCTGCCTCATTCTCTCTCCAGTATTTTTCACTATGTTGAGATCTCATTCGAACCAAGAATCCGCGTGCAGATGATTGCAAATTCACAGCAAACCGTCGCATGCTTAATCGGTAGTTCATTATTTCCCTGGACCATTCTCCTCGTATCCTTGATTGTAGGTCGATCAATGCACTCTCATTATCCCACAACTCCTGCATGACGTTGCCAAGCCTCAGGCGCACAAACGCCCCCCTTATCTGAGATTGGAAGTCCGAAATAATGGCTTCGTTCTCATGAAGCTCTCTACGAACCCTATCCTCCTCTGACTCGACGGGTTCTGGTGCTGGTTCTGGTTCCGCGCCGAAGCTTGCGCCCATGCCTGAGAAACTAGGCATAGGAACTCCTGACTTATCAAGACCTCTCTGCACTTGTTCCAATTCATGATGTTCAAACTCCAGCTGGCCAACCAAGTTCCCGATACGGAAGTCAACGATCCCTTTTTTGTATAGTAGCCAAGACAAAGCATGAATACAATGTATCACTTTCGGAAGGTTTTTCTTTTCGTACAAGTCGATCATCTCAAACCAAAATAAGTCCGGGAGTTCGATCTCCCTGAGGAGCTGGAAGAATAGAGCAATATTATCAGAATGACGATATTGCAATTTGGGGTGTCTGAATATGCGGAATGTCCGGTGCGGATACAAGGCTTGTACCACTTCGGCGAGTATGACTCCATCCCGAAGAGCCTCTTCAAGTTGGACAATGGGCGGGATAGTCCTGTGAATGACATCTTCAATCCATTCCTTGGCCTCTCCAATATGACATAGGTACTCGTAAGCTTGTATAAATTGCCGTTGTTTGTCAATCCAGCTACTCTCCGTCCACGCAGATGCTGTGACCTTCTGAGAATCTGCTGTAGATTTTGAGGCCCGAATTGAGTCTGCGCGCTTAAGTCGACGACGCCCCTGCAAACCAGCAACTGAAGGAACAGCGGACGCCATGGCAAAATCTTCGCTTTCAGTTTGCGCAAATCTTGAAAGAGTCCGCAAATGTCCAGTGGAGGATTTCTGAAGAGTCTCAAGTTCTGGTGCTGTAAATGACGTTGGTAAGGCTGGAACATGAGGGGTGGATTGGGTACGGATATGTTGTCGTCGACTGTAAGGAGAAGATTCCAGCTCCGCCCTGCCAATGTTCTCCTGTAGTCGCAAACTTCCGCCTTCATCGTAAGTCTCGATCTTGACAGGTTTTCCATTCGGTATACTGTCATGTTGAAATATCGAGTTCGTCATTGTCTGGCTGCGCTGTCGACTGACCCGTTCTGGTGGAGGAGAAGCGCGATTGGGTGCCTGTGGAAGTGGGCGCAGCGAGCGACGAATGCTTCCATAGGTCTCGCCAGCACTTGGTGGGGTGGATGCTCGTTGAAATTGTTCCCCAATTCTACTCACAATTCCCTTTTGAGTGTTCGAATCTGACAAGAATCCGCCAGACGAGTTCGACGACAAAGTACTTGTACGGCTGGGCACAAGGGAGTTTGAATAGGAAGAATAAACGGAGGAATCCGTTGATGCCGTTGAGCCATGACGAAGCGGGCTTGGTGGGTTGGTTGGGAGTTCTGGTTGAGACCGTCTGAAAGCGTGGAGATGCGACATGTCGATGGCAGGTCAGACGAAGAGGAGAAGGGTGCGCTTGATGCAAGAGAAATCCAACCTCCAACTACGCGCATGCCGGAAGGTTCATGAAAGAAAGCAAAATCTACCGTCAAAGGGCTGTTCGGCTGTGCCGCCCCAAGGATTGACAAGTAGCGGCACAACTAACGCATGCACAGACAACACGGCAACGTAAACAGAAGAATTCCTATGCAACCCCTTGTCAGCACTGGCTTCACCGAAAAGCGAGAATCCTGAAGAAACGTACTGGGTCGTATATGGGATATACATTGAGTTGTGTTAGGTCCTGTTGCAAGGGCAGAGTCGCTAGACGCAGAGCTTCCCCTTGTTGTGCATCCCGCCTTGCCCGCTCGGTTATTTGTTGATAGGGACCAAAACAAAGTTCCCAAAACGGCAAAGCGGCTGCTGAAAGTCACCTGATGATAACGGCGATTAGCCGCTTAGCTCAGCTACGCCTGGTTGGTGCTAGCGCGAGAACGCGCCCCACAAGGTAATAAAAAAAACTTATCAAAATCCTCTCCGAGGTCTTTGTTTCTTTCCTTTTTCTTCTTCTCTTTCTCTTCTTTGGGAAAGACGATTTCTCCCCATCAACAGGACGTTTACGTTTGCTTGAACCACTGTTGTTGGTATTTCCATTCCGTTTCTTGTTGTCTCGCTGTTTTGCTATCCAGCAAACGACCATTTTTCTTCCGTTTCATCTTCCTCGTCTCATTTTGAACCATGCCAATTTCCAATGGAGACGCATCGGGGAGCGCTTATGAGCGTTTCTCGGGCAACTCAGCGTTCCTGGACCACACAAAGGCGCTGGAAGTCCTGAAAAACGATTATGCTGGTGATGGCCTGGATATCAATCAACTGATAGATTCCGAGAAGCGGGGAGCACTGACCTATAATGATTTTCTGATCCTTCCAGGATACATTGGTTCGGAATAATCTTCAAAAGGATACATATTTGAAGACCTAATTGACCGGGTTCTGTATTAGGATTCCCCGCATCCGACGTTTCTCTCGAAACTCCTGTCACAAGACGAATCACCTTGAAAGCCCCCCTGCTTTCTTCGCCGATGGACACGGTCACTGAACACTCGATGGCTATCCATATGGCTCTTCTTGGTGGCCTTGGTGTGATCCACCACAACTGCTCTGCAGAGGACCAAGCAAATATGGTAAGAAAGGTCAAGCGGTATGAAAACGGGTTCATATTGGAGCCTGTTGTTCTGTCCCCGAAGACAACGGTGGCAGAGGCCAAGGCTCTGAAGGAGAAATGGGGATTTGGTGGATTCCCAGTCACAGGTTAGTTGCTGTCTCGTATTTCCGTGGTGGTTCCAAACTTTAGGCTTGCAATGATGATTTCACTCTTTATTTTTTAACTTTCGTTCATCTGCAGCCGCGAAAGCTGCTATGGAGAATCCGGATTTTTATTCTGAGACTTATATTTAGTCGGCATTTTATTGTAAATTGATTTGTACTCTGAATTCCGCTAACTAGCATTTCTTGATACAGAAAATGGAACTCTCCCTTCGAAACTGATTGGAATGATCACCAGCAGAGACATCCAGTTCCATCCTACTGGTGAAGACCCTGTCACAGCTGTCATGACTACCGACCTCGTTACAGCCCCTTCAGGGACCACACTCGCCGAAGCAAACGAGGTTCTAAGAAGCTCCAAAAAAGGAAAACTTCCTATTGTCGACAGCGAGGGTAACCTTGTTTCTCTCCTTTCAAGGTCCGATCTCATGAAGAACCTTCACTACCCACTTGCTTCCAAGCTTCCGCACTCCAAGCAACTTATCTGCGCAGCCGCCATAGGCACCCGTCCCGAGGACAAAGAAAGGCTCCAGAAATTGGTAGAGGCTGGTCTCGACATTGTCATCTTGGATAGCAGCCAGGGCAACAGCATCTATCAGATAGAGATGATCAAATATGTAAAGGAAACTTACCCCGAACTTGACGTCATTGCTGGCAATGTTGTCACCAGAGACCAAGCAGCTGCCCTTATTGCCGCAGGTGCAGATGGTCTCCGTATTGGTATGGGCAGCGGAAGTGCTTGCATCACACAAGAAGTTATGGCCGTCGGGAGACCCCAAGCCGCAGCTGTGCGCAGTGTATCCCAATTTGCTGCACGCTTCGGAGTCCCCTGTATTGCGGATGGCGGTATTCAGAATATTGGCCATATTGTCAAAGGCCTAGCGATGGGCGCCACCACCGTTATGATGGGTGGGCTCTTGGCTGGTACTACTGAATCCCCTGGCTCCTACTTCGTCAGCAGAGAAGGCCAGCTCGTCAAGGCTTATCGGGGAATGGGAAGCATCGACGCGATGGAGGATAAAAAGGCTGGAGGCGGCAAAGGGGGCCAAGCAAACAATGCCGGCACTGCACGATACTTCTCGGAATCGGACAGACTCCTCGTAGCCCAGGGTGTTTCGGGCTCAGTTTTGGATCGCGGTTCTGTGACAAAGTTCGTGCCGTACCTCATGGCCGGTATCCAGCACTCCCTTCAGGATATCGGGGTCAAAAGCTTGAAGGAGCTTCACGATGGTGTCGCCGCTGGCACCGTTAGGTTTGAGGTGCGCAGTGTCAGTGCTCAGGCTGAGGGTGGCGTCCATGGCCTGCACAGCTTCGACAAGAAGTTGTATTCTTAGAAAAGCAAAGCTCGATGCATAGATCTCACTACAGAATTCCAGTCTCCATTTTGAGAAAAAGGGATCAAATTTGTTTTTGGAGTTTGTTTGGAAGGGTGGATATGGTAATTACTTACTGTTCGATACTCAATTGTTCTTTGATTGTCCTGGAAAAGTTTTATGAGTTTCATGGTTTTCCGTTCATGTCCTTTATGTTAATCGGCAGAAACTTGTATCAATGTCGTTTATTCATAATGAAACTTGTCTCGACGAAAATCGGGTCGAGAATGAAGATGATATTGTTCATAGCGTATGTTGTAATTTTGTGGTCTGTAATTCAATGTCCATTAGGCTACCTATTACGGACTAGCGCACCGCACACCCACATGCTAATACAACCGCTCTGTATTAGTACTTGCTTCCCTGTCTGAGCATATTGATTTGACTCATCACCACATACAAAACATTCTACTCATAACTAAAATTAAAATCAACACTATTTATATCTCCTTCACTCTGCTTTATTTTCAGTGGATCAGCTTTCATGTCCACCCCACTTCGCATTGCTGTGCTTGAATGCGACACACCACTGGACAGAACAAAGTCCAGGTATGGAAGCTATGGCGGTGTCTTTGAGTCCCTACTCCAAGCCAGTGTCAAACTGCTGAATCAGTCTGACAAAATCAATCCAGTCACTGAACTTGAGATTTCAAAATGGGATGTTGTTGAGAGCGATAAATACCCAAGCTTGGAGAACATTGATGCTGTATTAATAACTGGGTCAAGTATGTGATGTATTCATTTTTAAATACCTTCTTGGCCCTCTGCTTTATCTAAATTAATTCCAGGATTGATCAATAATACTACCGTTGCATTTTTTATCCTTGTACTAATAAACAAACTGAATACTTGACAGAACACAATTCGTACGATGATATACCTTGGATAAACAGACTAGTTGATTTTATCTCCAAGATCCTCACACAAGATCGAGTCCGAATTATTGGTGTGTGCTTTGGACATCAAATCCTAGGGAGAGCGCTGGGGGCAAAAGTTGGTCCCAATGAGCAAGGATGGGAGATTTCAGTGCACGATATGAACCTTACAGATAAAGGAAAAGAGTTGTTCGGTACGAACAAATTGGTAGGTGTCTCCTTTATTTTTCCCGCTTTCTCAAATTGCTGATACTTCCCCCAACCCAGATAAATTTTTCTATTGACAAACAACAACAGTGTCTTCAACAAATGCATCGCGATGTAGTCCATTACTGCCCCTCTAATGTTACCCTACTTGGCTCCTCATCTATATGTGATGTACAAGGCATGTATATGCCTGGCCATTTTATATCCGTGCAAGGCCACCCTGAATTCACCAAGGACATTGTTGCAGAGATACTCGATGCAAGACATGATGCAGGCATATTTTCTTCAGAGATTTATGAGGATGGAGTGGCTAGACTTGGGAATGAGCATGATGGATTATTGGTTGGGAAGGCATTTTTAGAATTTCTGATTAACTAATGAGGGATGAATGATCTGGATCTCAAGACATACTTTTGTGTAATTATCAGCAATCATGAATTAGAACTAGATGTGTTTTTATTTAAATCCCGTGAAATAATCATCATCACGGCAAGTAATATAAATAAATTCTCAATATATATATATATATATCTACTAGAGGCAGCCTGCCCTTATCACCCCCCTTCTGGGGGTGGGCAAACGAACCTCTAAATCCCAGGGGATGAAGGCATCTTTAATTGCTTCAAAGGGTTGGACAGCTCGGGCACAACACTCTATAGCAGGAGCTTCATGAAATATACAGCTGGGCAGGACGGGGCGAAAGTGCGAAGTTTTATTATTCATTATGTTGCTACTAAACAATATCATTACAGATATCATCGCTGGATATCATCGCTGAATATCATTCATTCAAGCAGGTCAGTAGATAGGTAGGCAAGTAGGCAGCCAGGTAGTCAGCTAATAACCTAGCAATGATAGGTAGGTAGGTGGGTAGCTAGATGGTGGTGTTTATTCTCATAGAGACTGGTTGGATGTTGAGGAGGCAGGTAGGTAGGCAGGGAGGCATATAATTCAGGGGTAAGAATAGGGGATATCTAAGCCAATTGTTAATGTCAAGTCTCCAGTGCAGAAATAAAAGGGGGAATTATCCAGCATTTAGACCAATCAGAGCTGCAAAATTCTCCTTTACGCCAATAGTTAATATCACTGAAACTTCGGCCGCATTTTCGCAAACATTGATTTCCCCTGGAGATTCGTATGATTCTTAGACTTCGCTTCGCTCCGTCTAATCAACCATCCATCATCAAATCACAGTCTTCTCCCATTCTCATAATGTATCTGTTATTCTTAATACAATCTATTCTTCTTGATATCTTTAAAACAGTATAGAATATTGCTGGAGGTGGCAAATGTGCTGTCAAATTCTAGGGGCAAATGATTTGTTGATTCCATGTTATTTTAATTGGGGATGAAGCCTCAAGACCCTCATTGCAGAGGGTACGGGGCCTATGGAAACTGCAGGCAAAAATAGAGTGAAGTGCTGCAACTTATGTAGGTGATAGAATATACAGTGGGTGGGCAAGTAGTAAGCGAGCTCGATAGAAATCTCCATTCTAATATGAATGATGAATGTAGTGAGTAAAGCAGATAGGCATCTAGCTAGCTAGGACTATCTACTTGAATCGAGATCTTTATTCTATTAGCAATCAGTTGAATATTGAGCAGGTAGCAAGATAGCTAGGTAGTGTTGTTAGATATAATTATTTATCAGTATCTAGAGCGGCGTGGGGGGCCATGTGGGAGAGGGCTTGTATGAACGGGCATACCTAGATGGCCGCCTTTGACCTCTTATAAACTTCACATAGTTGGTTTGATGACTGTGGCCCCATTTTCGTTTCACCCATTCCTAGGCCATTCCGCTCAGCAAACAAATTTCCCAGAGGTTAGCCAGGAAGCTCCTGAAGAATGGATCTGAGCTGGCACAGGTCAAATTTCCAATGCCGAGATGCTTGTGGACCTCGGATATTGGGAGATAGACGCGGCTAATAAAACAACCTTCTCCCCCCTCTGCAAACACCAGGTCAAGATTGAGCTTAATGGCCCATCGGAACAACGACAGGCGGTCCAGCGGAATAATACTTATGATATTTCCTCCCCTCTCCGCCTGTAGTTATGATGCTTCCCTCCCTATGTTGTCAATTCCCTTGGAACGCAAATCAACTGCGCACTGCTCTGCGATTGACCCTCAACGGCTCTAGATTTCCTTGTCCTGCGGCCAATAAATGCACAAGCGTATCGAATTATTTGTATCTTCAGGTCACACGCCGATTCAGCCAGGAAGCCCACTACTCGATTGCTCGGAGAGTTCCCCAGTATCGAAGGATGGCTCCTCCAAAAGAAACCGAGGTTGATCACACCATCCCAAAGCCGAGCGCAAGGTCAGTTCTTTGCAAATGCCGACCTCCCTGATGGGAATAAAGCTACATGATTTCTTTTACAGTGGGCAAGACCGGAAGCTAATGAACTTGCCTACATGCTAGTGTCATCCTCATTTCGCCTCGAAACGAAGTCCTATTGCTGCATCGCGTGCAAACGTCTTCATCCTTCCCGTCAGCTCATGTTTTCCCTGGAGGAAATATATCCTCGCAAGACGGCGATTTCCCACAGGCAGGCCACTCGGACAGCCACGATGAAGGCCCCCACTACCGAAGAGCGGCGATCCGCGAACTCTTCGAAGAGAGTGGTATCCTCCTTGCGAAAAATAGGAGAACCGGCAAAATGATCTACGTAGATGCGGACCAGAGGGAGATCGGGAGGCATGCAATCCACAAGAACAAAATTACATTCAACCAGTGGCTAGCGGGCATAGATGAAGATGCCCAACCGGATATTGGTCAGATACATTGAACTATGAAATCCAAACCTGCAAATACCCCTTTTTCCTGGCCGGATAAAGTTAGATTAACCAAGGGCAGCATCTTTGTCTCTTTATTGTGCCAGATAGACCCACTTATTCCGTTCACACACTGGATTACGCCAACAACGAATCATAGACGTTATACTACACAGATGTACCTCTACTTCCTGCCGTTGTCTCCAGAGTCCAAGAGTATCATCGGCAGCAAAGAGAGCGACGTCCAAGCGCCGACGTCGGACGGCGGGTTAGAGATTACTGAGGCTAGCTTTCTCCCCGCATCGGAGTGGTTACGACTCGCGAAGAATGGGGATGTGATAATGTTTCCCCCACAGGTTTTCCTACTATCCTTCGTCGCTCAATTCCTTGAGAGGCCCGGGGAAAGCGCGACTGCGGTTTCTAAAGAGGGGTCTACCAGGCGCCGCGCTGAATTAGTTGAATTTGTGCATTCAGGGTCTCCCCCTTGGACTGATAAATTTATCTCTCCAACAACAATCGGGCACGCAACTGATGGAAGAAGCATACTTAGATTGGATTACGTTGGGCCTGAACTTCAAGGCTCAGCGAAGAAGGGGGAGCCGGATAGAGTGGTGCTAGTCCGGTTTTGCAAAGAGGGACCGAGGGAGGTGGAGGTTCGGTGGAGAAATGAGGTTGTCCTTGGAAAGAAACCTGCACAGAGCTCCCTATGAGTTTGAAGTTGAAGATAACCTTGTATGTAGACCGTAATAGAACTAACATGTACAGTTTGTTTAAAGCACTTCTGCCACGCTTTCTATCTGTATAATCTCCATGAACCAAAAAATCCTTTCTAAAGGGGGTCAAGGGTGCTAGACCTAGACATTGCCTGATAGGGCTGGACGCGACAAATTACCACGCACCTTTGCTGCTAATTTCACGACCAAACATCAAACCTAAAAGGACCTCTTAAGTCATGTCACATGACCCACAATTCTCTCGCTTTGGCTTTATCTCAACACACAACCCAAGAAAATCATCGCAGACTTCAACGATCAAGAACCAAGCAAGCCCCTCTCAATACCGCTTACTCCCCGGAAATTCACACAAATTCGCCAAAATGGAAAACGAACAGGGGAAAATCGTCGACCTGTACGTATGACACTTTCCCGAATTTCCACGCTTCCGTGGAGGATAGAAAATCTTGCCCCCTCTCTCAATCGAAGACAAAAAGGGACCCGTTATAAACATCATCTACCCTCAGCATATGGAGCAATTGCCCCAAAAATTCGCGTTGAGGACTTAAAATTTCCCATTTCTAACCTCAAATTTCATTCAAATCCATATAGTTATGTGCCTCGCAAATGCAGCGCCACCAACCGCATCATCAAGGCTAAGGATCATGCCTCCGTCCAAATTAGCATTGCCAAAGTTGATGAGAACGGCCGATACACCGGCGAGAATCAAGTATATGCTCTCTGCGGATTCGTACGGGCCCGGGGTGAGAGTGATGACAGCTTGAACCGTCTGGCGCAACGGGATGGGTTCTTGAAAAATGTATGGAGCGCGAGCTCCCAGCGTTAAGAGAAAATGGAGGAGAAATTTGGCTTTCCTTTTTATTCTCTTTTTCCTTTTCGTTTTTTCTTATGCTGGTTTAAGGGGCCCCTTGTGGGATGGGAATGTTGTTGTGATGGTGAGTACTTCCCGAAATCTATTTTCACTTGACTACGGTGAGAGGGAGAGAAATGGGATTTTGCTGATATTGTTATGCTTTTATCTATAGATAACCATTAAATGAGCGAAATAAAGAAAATTCCTGGGATATTCTGGAGTTCTTTTTTTTGTTGAGGCTCTTAAATCAAATAAAGGCCTTCTATTTCTTCTTATCGTTCTTAAAAGTGCCTACCAATCCTCTTGTCTACCAACAGTGAAGTGACTCGCTCGGTTCATGGCCCGCGTACTTTAACGGAGAAATATACGAAATCACAATCATGCATTTTCTGAACCATAAAGCCCAAAATAGAGGAAATTGGGAAGTCCAATATTCTCGAGCCTCATCGTCCGCCTACGAGAAATTAATTTCAATACACACTTTTTTCCGAGACCGAAAAATTTCCTAGGAATCTATCCAACTCACTTGCTTTCTCACCAGGTTTTCGTTTCTTTCTATCTTTCCCCCTTTAAACTCCCTAAACCCTGGCAGCAAAACCACACCTCAAGCCCACCGCAAAAATCCACAACTCCCTAGTGGAACGGGCGATTTTCGCGGTCAATGACTGAGGTGGGTTACGATGAAAAAATCAAAAAAAAAAAAAAAAATCAAATCATAGCTGGGGGAGATCATTGATTTCTTTCCGAAATACCCGTCTGCTGAAGAGCTGTGATACGCAAGGTCACTGGTCAGAGCACAGATACGGGCGGGACATGTCATATTTTCGCATCGCCTATTGCCCTTGAAGATAACATAAAAACTACGTATGATGTTTGTCGGTAAAAATCGAGTCGGTAAACATAAGTTATGCCCTCCATCCTCTTTCCTACATAAGGTAGGTTTCCTGCTACCTACGTATTTAGTTACTCCATGCATTCTTGTTCAAATATACTTTCAAAAATGAAGTTGTCGGGAGGGAATATGATATGAAGAATATTACGGGATTTGATTTTATGATTTTTATTCGTTTATATGTCATCCCTCCGCCATGGAACAGGGCGCAATCAGGAAATCATCCATCAACACTCATGGGGAACTGGGCTCGTATCCTCTAATGATTCGTAAAATTTCCGCGAAAGCAACACATATTCTCAGAATTTCTCCTCTCTCCCCCTGCCTTTTTCTAACCTTCTCCTCTTCGAATGTGTCGCCAAAACACAAAACCCTACTTGTTATAGTGCATACTAATCCTTCTCGAGCCGGACTGCCGGGTTCGTTTCGATGAAGTTGAGATCTACTTTGTGCCCAAGCAATTCACGAATGTTGCTTACGCCATATCTGTAAACGAATAGTGTCCCGGGTTAGTCTTGACCAATCTTACTCTCTCTACGGATGGAACTTTGAGGGGGTTGCAATAATATTAGGGGGCCATTATCGAACTTACTTGATCATAGTAGGTCGTTCCAAGCTCAATCCCCATCCATACACTCTCATATCTTGTGGCAGACCCATTGACTCCAACATTTCCGGTCTAAACATCCCGCTGTTGCCGATCTCTACCCACTTTCCTAAGCCATCATGGTAGCCAAAAATCTCCATACTCGGCTCTGTGTAAGGATTATATGCCGGCTTGAATCGAAGCCCGTGAATTCCCATCTTGGCAAAGAAGACTTCCATGAAACCAATCAAGCCACCCAGCGTGAGACCAAAATCAGCGATCACACCCTCCACCTGGTGGAACTCTGCTAGATGTGTAGCATCAACTGCCTCGTTTCGGAACACCCGGTCAATACTGAAATACCTGGCCGGTCGAGGGTTTGCAGCTAGTTTGTGCAGCATATAAGTGGAAACAGAGGTGGTGTGGGTTCGAAGGACGAGGCGGAGCGATTCTTCGGGATCCCATGGATACCGGTAGCCAATTGACCCGAATTTACCAGATTCATGTACAGCGCGTACATTGTTCCAGTATTGCTCATAGTCGAGAGGCTTGGTTTTGCCGGTGTTCGAAGATCCACCCGTTGCTTTTCCAGCATTTGCGACGTGAATGTCAGAGAGATCATCTTCACGTGGCTTATCTGCCCTGGCGGGGTCTGAGATATAAAAGGTATCTTGAAGGTCACGGGCAGGGTGTTGTTGAGGGACATAGAGAGCGTCGAAATTCCAGAAGCCGGTCTCGACATAACGATTCGTTGGCATCTCCTCGAAACCCATCTCGAAGAAAATATGTCTAAATTCCTGGCGCACCTTGTTCAGTGGATGCAGAGCACCGCTGGGTGTTAACGCGCCCTTAGCATTGAAATTGTAAGGCTTAAATTTTGCCGTTTTCCATGATCCATTCGAAAGCATATCAACTGTAAGATCGGTTTCCTCCTTGACAAGCTCTCTCGCATATTTGGGCCCTTTTGATATTCTGAAACTTAAAACCTTCTGCATTGTGAGAAGTTTCCGCTTTCGCAAGTCCGCTAAGACTTTAGGATCGGGGTACGTTTTTGTCTTCTGTATAACCACAAGTTGCTCCCGAGTGGTGTCTTCGATTGAGTCTGTGGCCGACCTCAAAAGGTCCTTATCTTTCTTAATCCATCCCTTCTTAAATGCATTTCCAGCCCCAACTTTCGCGGCCTCCTTGCCAACTACATCTGGTAGATCCGCTATTTTCAGACCATTGAGTGCTGTTCTTACAGCTTCAAACACCTTGGCTTCATGGCTGCCATTGGCTGCTATTCCTTCAGCTTCTGGCAATAATACTGCTTCCTCCTGTTCAATCGTTTCATATATGATCATGTCTCTGGATCTAAGGCGATCCAGAGCGCTTTTTAAAGCAATTGTGGGCACGGTGGGGAAGTTATTGGTGGAGAGAATTGGGTCGTCGGTGGAGGAGAGGAGGTCTAATACTTGCGCAGGGAGGTCGGTCGCCATGATTGCGACGGAATGGCTGTTTTAACGTTAAGTCCCGTCCAAAAATAGTCCTTGGTGGGTTACGAAGAGAGGGAAATATTTTGGTTGCGAATGATGACTCTTTTTCGATGTCCCGCGTTGATATTATAATACGGTCGGCGAGTCTGACCGCATGAGAAATTTGCCGATAACGCACGTGATCCAACCTTCCAGCATTGGGTTTCTGTTGAAGGTTTAGATTGGTTCGTCCCCTCTACTACCAGCAAGGCGCTGGTGATCGGACTCTTTTGTCCCAATGGCCTAACAGGTTATGAGGCCCGTGTCAGCGTGCACAAGTTTCGAGGCGGAATTGACGATGACGTCATTACTGTGTTTCTCGTTCTCGTTTCATTCAGATGCTCACATAGAATACATCTTTCACGAGTTGGCTGATAGTGACCTTATCACAGACCCGCCATTGATGACTTCCACAGCTTGAAGAAATGGATCCAACTCGATATAAAACTATTGGTGATTCTCACACCGCGTTCCTTTTCCCACATATTTATGTCACTGAGCTTCTGCAGCACTCCGGCTACATTCTTAGCATTGCGGGTGACCTCGCACGCAGGGGATATGGTAAGGATAATCCCATTGCACTGATGTTCGCTTTGCTATATGCGACGATCACTTGTCAAGTGCTGCTACATTCCTGCTTTTCCATGACTTCAAGAAGGTACTATATCATTTGAACATGCTGGCATCGCAAATGTCGAGTGTGTTGCTGGGATAAGCGTCAAACACAGCAAACCGGGAAATGACATTGGTGTTATACTATCTCCGGTGGGCGTTTGGCATCCTGGTCTTCAAGAGATCACAACCGAGTCTCGATAAATGGTGTTTCTGGAACATCCTGTCCATTTCCTCGATTTCCGGTTTATCTAAACGGTAAGGTCCTTGAATTCCAATACCTTGGTCTAACTATCCAAAAATGTCAGCTTCTTCTGATAAAGGATCATGGTGACAATGTAATGACTACGCGTTATAGTTCGCTATTAGTCTTAATCCCTACCATGTCGGTCGCCTAAAGTCACAAACATAATACATGCACCGGTTCAACTCTGGTTTCCATGCTGCTCATACTTCCCCCCTTTCCCACATCATCGACTAATATTTACATACAAGGCATTGTTAAACTAGTAATGAGAACAATCTCCACACCAAGCAGCATTCCTATAAGATAATGCAATATTGACCTATGAAAAAAAAAAATTGCTTTAATTCAATATTGAAACCGGCAATCTTGGATGCGGTGGCCAGAATAGTTATATAATAATCAGTTATTACCTGTTAACATCTGGGCTTTCCGCATACTAGTGCCCACTATGACGCTATCTGATGAAAGCTCTCTGAAGCAAGAGCAGCTTTCTTACGAGACCTGACTCATTTTCACAAGTCTCCCTTTGTTAACAGAGCTGACCATCTCAAATATGAAATGCTGATTTTACATTCATTCTCTCTCTAGCATCCTCAAGGTTGACTCTGATGGGGATGGGAGTATTACGATTATGCTAGTCAATTTTATTGAGTCTCTGTATTCTATATATTGTTGGTGTTGCTATGATTTCAAGTATTTATTTCCACATCTCAAGTCTCAATTATTCTCAACAAGATCTTGTTCCTACTTGATAGATGGGTATATCACTAGTTAAATTCTGGCCTGCACTAATCTTTCTACGGTGCAAGATTATCAAGACAAACTCCGTGATCTTCTTATATGTGTGTGTGCACATTTCTTCTTCCACTATGACTGCTGAAATTTTACAGCGCCGGCAATGGGCAACCCAGTATTCAAGATAATTGTCTTTATTTGTTCGTCTCTTTGCTAGGGGTACCAAGGTTTCAGGTGGGCTCTGTTCTATTTTCGACGGAATATTCTCGCGGTATAGGCCGTTTGGTAAAGCAAGGAGTCTGCCTTTGAAGTCTCAGGAAAAGTAAGAAAAGAAGCGTGTTTATACAGGTTGTTTGCTCAGAGCGCCTGCGTCATTTTTCCTGTTTAAAAATTGACAGCAGCTGCTCTTGCTGGTAGTTGCTTTTGCCGTAACCGTCGGTGAAGAGTACCTCTATCGATACTATCTGGCAATTTTTATCAACAAGGGGAACACCGAGGCGACCTAAATGGAACTCCAACATAGTGTAACTTTTAAGTGAGACAAATTATCTCTTTAAGTAGAGAGAGAATAACTAGAGTTTACTATTTCTTCTATTAACTATACAATTAAGACTTCCAGTCATGTCAATATAAAACTCTAACTTGCGTCGCCAAGACCGCTTCTTGCCACAACGCGTCATGTGATTTTTAATGTTGCCCATTCAGGCTTTGGTTTGGCGTGCTGGCCGATAACGTCTCTTCGTCGTATCAACTTCCCCTGCTGCAGCTGTTGTTACCAACTCACTTCTCAATAGTCAATTCTGCATCTCAAGTCCTATCCTATATCTACAGGATAAATACAACATGCCGCGAGATCGAGCTGCATACCGAAACGTCCGTTTTTATGACGCGTCAACAGCCACCTGTGTTGGGGGATTTTACCAGAATGGCTCTATCACTGAAGAAAATCTCATCTGGATTTTGAGTGAGGTGCTTTTGATCACGGACGGTGAACACCCTTGGACTATTCAGCACAGGCCCTCAGGCCGAACTATCACACCTTCAAGCAACCCAGTCGTGCTTGGAAATTATGATATCTACTCTACAGGTATGAGTCAGGATTCTGAATTCTGAAAGCACAGCACCAAGCCTGAGCTAATCCATCTAGGACCTTTTCAAGTAACCGATGAACCGTGGTTTGCTCGACTCACCAGCCACTCTATCTCTGGTCGAGAAGATCAATTTCGGTATGAAGTCCGTGCCAGAGATGGGAAATGTGTCATATCTGGACAAGTCAACCCTTCGGCTCAGTGGGATGACTGGGCAGGGCTTGAGGCTGCACATGTGTTCCCAGTGGCAAAGGAGAGTCTTTGGATTGCATTAAACTATGGACGCTGGATAACAAACATCGATGATGCTGAGGGACAGTCCAAAATTCATTCTGTTCAGAATGGATTACTGATGATGGGGAACCTGCACACTCGCTTTGACCAGTATCTATTCTCCATAAACCCAGATGTAAGTATTTTGAAGCCCAAGCTTGTTTTGTCATACTAACATAGCAAAGGATGGTTACAAGATTGTTGAGTTTGGCGCTGGCAGCTGGGGAATTGATGGAAGAATATTGGACCCTGTTTGCCGTGATCCAAACACCAATAATCGTGTCTCAGATGAGCTGCTTCGATGGCACTTCCGACAGTCTGTGCTTGCCAATATGCGAGGCGCAGGCGAGCCTATCTTTGAGTCTGACTTCCCTCCAGGATCAGATATGATGGCAACACTGCGTGATGAAGCGTACGGCAAAGAACGATTTGAGATGATACTTGAGTCAAAACTACAATCTGAGATTACAAACAAATAGTGGAAACCTCAGTCAAATTCTTTGGGTCTGTTTGCTGCACGTCAAGTCAAGATCGCCAATAACTGCGTTGTGTTCGATTGAAAGCAAGCAGCCGGTGTCAGTGTTGACAGCAACATTGCAAACGACAACCTAATTCAACTTGCTAACGCGGTGCGAGCTCAGCTCGGCTGAATCTATGTCTACAATGTGAACGATGAAGTCATCCTCATCATCACAGCCACCACAGCCTCCTTCGTACGCGCCTCGTGAAAAGGTCCCTGCATACGCGGCGGGCACATGGCATTCAACATGAATGCTACAAGGTCAGCAAGTGTGGTGGTATGGATTACAATGACTGGACTGTGGCATAGCATAGTTGAAAAAAATGCAGCAATCTGGAGGAGCTGAAGAAGGAAGATTGTGCTTATGTAGTAATGCTGTTGTCAATAGCCAGTGACCTGGGTGATTTATAGAGAGATGGAAGAGAGTTGTTTAGATGGCTGCAAGAGGTATGCTGGCAATATGTTGCTCTGTTGCATCATCTCCTGCGATCACACACACGCTGTGGTTGGTGCATGGGTGTTGAGGGAGGTGGTCGTGCGCTGAAGCCTTACATTCATCAAAAACCGCTGCACTGGCACCAGTTGAAAATCTATAAGAGTTAAAATTGGACTTCCATCTTTGTGGTTCGCCTGGAGAGATAACAGAATCCCTGGATTTGAATGTAGACTGTTCTTGCAGTTGTTGTATTATTTTGTATGTTGAGTTGGTTGTTCTGTTGCGGTAGGTACTCTCTAGTTATATGGCGAACTGGGCTGGAAAAGAACCATTGATTCAGACCCTCCCGAGTACTAGTAAGTATGTGCTGTGCAACGTGCCACGAGAATTGATATAATACCAGCCGATTTTGTTTATCCTTGACGGCAATCAGATCCAACTACTTATTTCCCATTTTCTAAATCCTGCGCTCTTTTATCACAGGAACAATGATCACTGGTTCACCTGGAATCCCCGCGTTCCCATCCCCTTGGCCCCTTGCAAACTGAGCTCCTGAGACAACATCATAAGTCACGTTGTTGCTAGAGTAGTATCCATGGATGCATGATGCATGACAACATCGGCTGCTTCTGATAGTCAGCCAGTAACAATATCCCCATAGCCAACGAGAACGATAAAAATCCACCAGGGTCCAGCGAGCTTAATACCCCAGCGCAGTGTGCTCGTTGACACTGCAAGAAGCCAGTGCCAAGGGAACCCCGCGTGCACACTCCAACCCCCACCTCCCTATTTTCATATGCTAGCATTTTCTTTCCCATTATCCTAGTAAGCAACGATGGTTAAGTCATAGTAGCAGTCATTCTGTACTGTACTATAGGGAAACAAGAGATTATCAATGAGAAATCAAAGTATAGGGATGAAACAAGCTTCCTTTGTAACTTGCGTGTGTCAGATCTGTGTAACTAACCTCCTTCGTTCAGATTATCCTAATCTTTTCGTTGCCGGTCCGGGCCATTGTCACGTTCATTTTTTCCATTTGTCTATGGATCAAAGAGTATCCGCCTTTCTTATATAACGTTAGAGTCGGGTGCCAACAACGACAAGCCAGCGAGAGGACATAACTACAGTACATACATACAGTACATTAGCTGTATTCCCCTTTCGAAAATATCGATTTTGCATCCGTCCGCCGACGTATTTTATAAAATATGGTAATATTTCATTGTATCAAGAGAGGGTATTTCAAGCTGTCGAATATTCCATGCCTCGTTCAAGAAGCATATAAACCAGCGTCTTTACCAATGAGAAGCATTGGCATTTAGCATGTGCTGCAAATCTGCTGTTTCCAATACCGGAATAATAATCTTTAGTTAGCGGAACAGAGGAAAAATAAGAAAGAAATCCCAGGAAGAACAACGCTTGTTCTGGTAGGACGTTTACATCGTTGCCATGCCACGGCTCGCCATTAACCGTGAACTGGTTGTGGTTGGTTGACGACGTATTTTATTTTATTTTTTTATTTTATTTTATTTTATTTTATTTTTTTTGCAACTTGCCCTGCTTCCCCGGCTGGGTGGCTGGCATCCCTCGGCGATTGGTCTATGGCTCTAGGGCTGTTCTGAACAGCATCATCCAAATAATCAAATCCCTTGCCTTGGACAAGGGAGTTGAAATGACATATCATCATCACGTGGAGGTGAGCTTGCTGACCTTGAATTGGGACATCCTTCTTCGTGGCGAAGGTGAGAAAACAATAGATTCCCGGAAACCTACAGGCTGTGTGTAGCTTTGTCTGTTGCGGGTTGTTGCGGGCTGTACTCCGTACAGACCGCCAGTTTGCTTACCTCCGTGCACACACCGATTACAGTTGATGGCAGAAATTCCGGAACGCTAAAGGGCGATCAAACGCGAAAATAACTCAAATTTTTCCGTGGCCGTGGTTGGGCCTTGACTCCCTTGGAAAGCAAGAAAATTTACGGAAATTTACAGGAAGGCCGAGGCAACGCATTGGCCTGTGCGACTTTGCCTGATCCAGCTCCCAAACTTCCGGTTAGGTTTGGCAAAAGCCCTGGAAGGGTTTAAAACCCTTGAAAAAAGGGGACAGGGCTTCGTTTGAATTTCTCTCTTCTTTCGACAACCTCAACAAACTCCTGTGTTGTGGCAGATGGCGAACCATAACCATTTTAAACATCAATAGTTCAACCAAGTGGCTAAACAATAATGCCCGAGTCCATCAGGCTCGAAAGTTGTCGCCCAGCATGGGGGATGAAACCAATCATTAGTTATCATTTTTTGCCCCAGACATCGGCAACAGGGCTGAATGATGGTTAGAACTAAATGTACGGAAATATCGTGACGTAGAAATATTTTACGTGCAGCGCAGGGAGCACCCTTCCCAGCGATGGATGGAACTGATGGTAGCCAATCTCACGGCACCACATCTGATTTTCACCTCGCTAGGTTATCCCTTGCAAGCCTGACGGATAGTTGAGGTGTGGGAATTATTGGGGATTCTACATCGCTTGAGCAAACGGCGTATATAGCCAGTGGCCCCTTTCCGAATCCAACCCCGCACCTGCAGTTTCTCTCCAAAATCAGACCTTTTTTAAGGGGGAAATGAGAAGGGAGGTTGTTGGATTGGGGGATAAAGGGGCGAGGGAAGGGGAGACGAGAAGAAAATCAACGGACGGCATGGAAGCGGTTGTTGGGTTGAACGAACGCCGCTCCTTTCTGGACAACAAATCCTTCAGTCCAGTCAGATTTCCCGGGAGAGGTTCTAGAGGGGTCGGGGGGTTGCTACCTACTGCGCACATAGGTAGAGAGTATAAAGACTTCTTGTTCCAGGTTGCTGGGCTGTGCGGCCTTCTTGTTTTCGGCCAGAGGATCGAGATCTGGAACCTGTCGTTGGGGTTGAACAAGACGGGAAGCAGGCGGCTATTTCTTCCAAGGATTGAATTCTGAATCAGTACATATCAGGCCACAGGTGTGATAGGTATGATAGCTACGCATGCCTTGCCAGTGGATGATCATGTGTAGGAATTTGGAGGCCAGTCCTGTTGGGGGTTTGGATTGGTTCGTCCCCTCTACCACTGGCATGGCGCTGGTGGTGATTGAGCTCTTTTGCCCCAGTGGCCGAACAAGTCCTTCATTGCGCCTACTGCGGATGTTGGTATTTTTTTGATTGCGTTTTGCCAACGCCGTATTACTTACCAATACCAGGAGGGGAGATTTTTTTTTTCGTCAGCCAGCCATTTGTATAGCCGGGTCACAAGGTCAAGAGGAGAAGCAAACACCAGAATTGTAAGTACGCAGTAATGAGTACCGTACTGGTTTTTTTTTTTCCTTTTTTTTTTTTTTTTTTTGAGAAGTCAGCCGTTCTGTACGGTAAATACACAGTCCAGGCTTGGAAGTGTTGGGCTGTCAGCCAGCGGTCTCCGGTATAAGAATGCCATCAAGACCGGAGACAGCCTAGTTATCTCTTGTTGTTTGGGCTTTGAAATGTTGGAGATATTTCACGGCATAACCCTAATGGAGGTTATGGGACTGAGAAACTATGGATCGTCAAGGCAATCGATTATGGTATTATTTCTTCGTTTTGCGTTAGCTTTAACTTTCAACAACCCCGTCACCTTCACCTTTCCGTCAAGGTTGTAGTTTTCATATCACCCGCCAATTAACAATTCTCACGGCTGTTATTGGGCCTCATCCTTAGACTCGCCGTCGAAGCAGTTGACTCGTCAAGATCTCACCACGCCCGAGAGTCAACTAGCCCGGCCTAGTGCATGCCCCCCCCTAGACTGTTCTCGCTTGGGCACTTTTCGGTCTCAGCACATCCCTCTCCGCTTTTGCTTGACAACGGAACTTGGCGCCGCTCCCCCCCCCAAAACGCTTTCTCAGAGCCTCGCCACGCTCCTCCTCCCTCCGCCAACATCTTCTGCTCCATCGCATCTCATCTCCTTACGATAGAGTCGACCGGCCCTTCTCTCTTATTCTTTTCAAGCGATATTGTCGGCTCCTTCTGCCAATTCCCAACTTCCTCATGTCGGTTTAGCGCTTTTGGTCGTTTTTCCAACCACTGGTTTGTGAACCCCAACAACTCTTGGAAAAGATAAATAAATAAATTCATATGCTGCCGGTGCACTATCACTGAATCATCTGCTTTGATGGCGATAATTACGTCTCATCTTAGTGCCGCTGACTGGCACCCTTTTTCTCTCAGAAAAAAGGAATTAGACGAGTTGGATTAGCTGACAATTTCCTTGTATATTTTACCCCCTTCTACCGCTGTAGGCGCAATGACTCGGGGTGACGAAACCCTTCTCGCCGTAGCGGGCATCCTGCAGGGTCTGGCAAAGGATGTCCCTGACTCCGCATCGCTGCCCTTCAACGGATACAAGTCCAACAACAGTACCAACGGCGATGTTGCGAAAATAAAACTACCTGGTGAAGACAGCGATGGAAAGGCAGTTTTGGAACGGGAGTTGGAGGATCTGATCCGCAGGATCGGTACTATGCAATCTTTTGTGGTCAGTTGCCTTGCGAACCCTTTTCTAAGACTTCTCTCGCATAAAACCATAATTGCAGAGATTAGATCTCCAATGTGACCCTACATACTTTTCTTGGGGGCCAAAAACAACATCCAAATTTCATTGTCCTGACCAACCTTGTTTTAGCCTCCATCTCGACGATCTACCCGCGTAGCGAACTATTCCAGTGGACAAGACACTAACTGCCACGGGTCTCCCAAACATCTCCCTGAATCCGATGTGAACTATGAAGATGATATACATTTCCTACAGAACAGGGTTCAGCTTCAAGCACAAGAAATACAACTACAGAAAGACGTAATCTCCAGTGTTCGTGAGGAACTCAAACTACAGGAAGAAAATACGGAGAAAGCCTTGGGAAAGGTGAAAAAGGAGGATGTCGGCATACTCGAGCGGGAACTACGCAAACACCAGCAAGCCAACGAGGCTTTCCAAAAGGCCTTGCGAGAAATTGGTGGGATCATTACGCAAGTTGCAAATGGAGACTTGTCCATGAAAGTTCAGATCCATCCGTTGGAAATGGACCCGGAAATTACGACCTTTAAACGCACTATCAATACCATGATGGACCAGCTCCAGGTTTTCGGAAGTGAAGTGTCAAGAGTGGCTCGGGAAGTCGGAACCGAAGGTATCCTTGGTGGACAAGCTCAGATCACAGGAGTGCATGGTATCTGGAAAGAGCTTACGGAAAATGTAAATATCATGGCCAAAAATCTTACGGATCAAGTCCGAGAAATCGCAACTGTCACAACAGCTGTTGCCCACGGTGATCTCAGCCAAAAGATCGAAAGCAGAGCTAAAGGTGAAATTTTGGAACTTCAGCAAACGATCAACACCATGGTGGATCAACTTCGTACATTCGCTACTGAAGTTACGCGAGTGGCCAGAGACGTGGGCACTGAAGGTGTGCTAGGTGGTCAAGCTCAGATTGCGGGAGTCCAAGGAATGTGGAATGAGCTTACTGTTAATGTCAACGCCATGGCTGAAAATCTCACCACTCAAGTTCGTGATATTGCAATGGTAACGACAGCAGTCGCCAAGGGTGATCTTACACAAAAAGTCCAAGCCAATTGCAAGGGTGAAATTCTTGCTTTGAAAACCATCATCAATTCCATGGTTGACCAACTGAAGCAATTCGCGCAAGAGGTCACCAAAATCGCCAAGGAGGTCGGAACAGATGGTGTGCTCGGTGGCCAGGCAACTGTCCATGATGTGGAAGGTACATGGAAGGACCTCACTGAAAACGTTAACGGCATGGCCATGAACCTTACTACCCAGGTCCGCGAGATTGCTGATGTTACCACTGCCGTCGCCAAGGGCGATTTGACGAAGAAAGTCACGGCAGATGTGAAAGGGGAAATATTGGATTTGAAGAATACTATTAACGGAATGGTGGATAGATTGAACACTTTCGCGTTTGAGGTCAGTAAAGTGGCTCGAGAAGTCGGCACAGATGGCACGCTGGGCGGCCAGGCAAAGGTTGATAATGTGGAGGGTAAATGGAAGGATTTGACCGATAATGTCAACACCATGGCTCAAAATTTGACTTCTCAGGTACGAGGGATATCTGAAGTCACTCAAGCTATTGCCAAGGGCGAACTTGCGAAGAAGATCGAAGTTCATGCTCAAGGTGAGATACTCACTTTGAAAGTGACTATCAATAACATGGTGGACCGCCTTGCCAACTTCGCGCACGAGCTTAAACGGGTGGCACGCGATGTGGGAGTCGATGGAAAGATGGGTGGACAAGCTAATGTTGAAGGAATTGCTGGCAGATGGAAAGAAATCACTGAGGATGTAAACACCATGGCTGAAAATTTGACATCCCAAGTGCGCGCTTTTGGAGAGATCACTGATGCTGCCACTGATGGTGATTTCACCAAACTAATTACCGTGAATGCTTCTGGTGAGATGGACGAGCTTAAACGGAAAATCAATAAGATGGTTTCCAATCTTCGAGATAGTATTCAGCGAAATACAGCCGCCAGAGAAGCAGCCGAACTTGCCAACCGTACCAAGTCTGAGTTCCTCGCAAACATGAGTCACGAAATCCGAACCCCGATGAATGGCATCATAGGCATGACGCAGCTTACACTAGATACTGACGACCTTAAGCCATATCCACGAGAGATGTTGAATGTGGTGCACAGCTTAGCCAACAGCTTATTAACGATAATTGACGACATACTCGATATCTCGAAAATTGAAGCGAATCGCATGGTTATTGAAAAGATCCCATTTAGCATGAGAGGAACCGTATTCAATGCGCTTAAAACGTTAGCTGTGAAGGCAAACGAGAAATTCCTGAGCCTTGCATACCAAGTGGATAGTTCGGTTCCCGACTATGTCACTGGTGATCCCTTCAGATTACGGCAAATCATCCTCAACTTGGTTGGGAACGCTATCAAATTCACGGAACATGGGGAAGTCAAACTTACCATTAGCAAATCGGATCGAGAGGAATGTAAAGATAATGAATACGCGTTCGAATTCTCTGTTTCGGATACTGGAATCGGAATTGAGGAAGACAAGTTAGATCTGATTTTCGACACCTTCCAACAAGCTGACGGCTCGACGACCAGGAAGTTTGGAGGAACTGGACTAGGACTCTCCATCTCTAAGCGATTAGTAAACCTCATGGGCGGTGATGTTTGGGTAACGTCTGAGTATGGGCTCGGAAGTAGTTTCCACTTCACCTGCGTTGTGGAACTGGCGGACCAGTCTATCCGTATGATTAGCGCATCCCTCTTACCCTACAAAAACCATCGTGTCTTGTTCATCGACAAAGGCCAGACCGGCGGTCACGCAGAGGAAATTACTGAAATGCTCAAGCAACTTGATCTGGAGCCCCTTGTCGTTAAGGATGAATCACAGGTACCACCACCAGAGATTCAAGATCCCACGGGTAAGGACTCCGGACATGCATACGACGTTATAATCGTCGACTCCGTCGACACGGCACAAAACCTCCGCACTTACGATGAGTTTAAATACATACCTATCGTCCTATTATGTCCTGTCGTCTCCGTTAGTTTGAAGTCAGCATTGGATCTGGGTATCACTTCCTACATGACCACACCTTGTCAGCCTATCGATTTAGGCAACGGAATGTTACCTGCTCTCGAGGGTCGTTCCACACCGATAACTACCGATCACACAAGATCATTCGACATTCTGTTGGCTGAGGACAATGATGTGAACCAGAGGGTTGCTGTCAAGATACTAGAGAAATGCAACCATGGTGTGACTGTTGTCAGCAATGGCCTCCAAGCAGTGGAAGCAGTCAAGAAACGCCGATATGATGTCATTTTGATGGACGTCCAAATGCCTGTTATGGGCGGATTCGAAGCAACGGGCAAAATCCGAGAATATGAAAAAAGTAACGGATTATCCCGGACCCCCATTATTGCTCTAACCGCGCACGCAATGCTTGGTGACAGGGAGAAATGCATTCAGGCCCAGATGGATGAGTACCTGGCTAAGCCTCTAAAACAGAACCAGATGATTCAAACCATCTTGAAATGCGCGACCCTTGGTGGTTCTCTCTTAGAGAAGAGCAAGGAACCAAGAATGTCGAGCAGCGGCGAGTCTCATCATCATGTCTCCAACAGCAATGGACTGAAATCATCAGACACAAAGCATCAACGACCAGGGATGGACGGTCGAGCTCTAACGGCTGCTGGTGGTCACAAGTCGAATCAAAAATCTGACCTAGTGAGTAGTCGTCGCACTTGTATGACCGGTTCATGGACTAAGGATTAGAAACAGCAATTCCTTCGGACTAAAACCGGCTGAGTCACCTTTCTCCTTGTTCAAGGCAGGATCTCCTGTTTCTCCTTTATTATGACTCTCTTCTACCTTTCGTTATTACTGGTTGCAAAGATGTTTGCTGGTGTAGGAAGGGTTATGGCTTCATATATGCATATACCATTCGGTCTTACATTTTATCCTTGTTCTGGTTATCTCTCTCGTCCCTTTGCTTCGAATTGCTCTCCGCAACCGCCTTCTATTGTTTTATTAACCTTTTTTGGTTTCATTTCATTTTTATCATCTTATTTTATTTTGGGGGGGTTTCTTATGCCTTTCCTAATATTTTCGTCGATATATACAGTCCGTTCTGTTTTCTGTTTTCCTCTTTTCCTCTCCTCCATTTCCTTGAATTGTGGCCTGTTCTCAACCCCTTATATACTCATTTAAACTTTAATTTTTGGCGTATGGCGTGTGTCTGGCACACTTGGACGGGTTAACATAACTCAATTTTCGGCCTGGGAAAATTCAAGACGACCCAGTGGAGTGGATAGTTGCGACGTACCTTTCTTGAATTTTGTGTATAGGTTTGTTTTATTTTTTTGGTTCATAAAGAAGAGCAAGGAACAAGCAATATGTATCTCATATCGCAACCTAGGTATATTTCTGCGCGGTTACCTTTCCTTTCTTCCATTTTTCATTTTGGTTATCAATTTATCTATAATTTCAATTTATCTCCTTTTTTCATATTATATCCTCGTTTATTCTAAACCCCAAAAAAGAATCAATTTTATGACAAGGGAACCCATTCATTTATTTGCTGTTAATGCTAGTTTAACGCTATCTCCGTCGCGACTTTTCATCATCGAGTCGAGTCAAATTCGATGGCGGACGGCATCAGGATATTTCGATTTTTCCCGTTCTTCGTGTTGAGAAAACACATGCAAAGCCGCCATCGCCGGTTGTGAAATAGGGAAAGGGAAAGGAGAGCTGGCTTATTTCAACCACCGTGAACATTGGCAATATTCATTGTTTACTACCAATCTGCAGTTTGCCTACGGAATAGCTGCCATCGGCATTTATCTTCGCTGCTTTTTTTCTTCCTCATATTCTCCTCTCTGTACAGTGGAGAGTGTGGTCAAAGTGGAATCTAGGCTAGTTATGAAAAATGTATGCAATGTGCTGTTGTCCCTCTGTGGCTGCTACTGCCAGGCACTGCCCCACCAGGTGACTTCGAACTTAGAAGAAGTGTGGAGACAACGACGAGTGATGTTAGTTAAGATACTTACCATCAATGTCCTGTGGATTGTTGCAGTCTGTGGATCATGCATGCATATACATATATATATATCTTGAGGAGTAGGTACCTTAAGGATTGATCCTTTTTGGCGTGGTAAAACCTTCCCCAAGATTGTATGTCCCCTGGCCTTCAAATAACAGTGAAAACGCCAATGGCGACAGTCTAGAATATATGTTTCAACTATTTATAACCTCAAGATAATACTGAGACTTTTCAGGAACAGCAGATCTCAAGTTACTCGTCTGCCTGGAGACTCCATGTCTATTTAAACACAAGTGCCAATTGGTTGCACAAGCCAATCACAGCCCAAAGCCTCGTCAAGAAACTTCACCAGAGACAACACCAACGCATTTCTGGCAGCTCAGGCTTCGAGCTCGGTGCCGCTTGTCGCACAGCTCATCTGCAACGAGCTGCCAACATTGGCCCCGATGCTGGCCCTTGATCAGCCTCATTTCTCCGGTGGCCTGGGACATTGACTTCAAAGCTGATGATGATGTCGATGGCTGCATGGAAACGGCTCTCCTGAATCTCTATTATTAGCCATCGGGAATCAGGATATTCAATGCTTCGTTTCGTTCTTCCTCCTTTGGAAGCATCACGTTAGGCCCCGGGATTTATTTCTATTCTTCATGTTTATTTTATTTGATCTTGGCCTCCGCCGCCGTGGCCGCCGCCGCCGCTGCACAGGAGTTACTATTTAATACTTCTACATAACCTTCAAGGAGCTTGATATCTTAGCCAAACCCATAGTATTTTACGATCTCCTTTTCTAAAATAATAGCATTTATACAAAGGCTTAGGACTCGCCTCCGCAGAAATGTTCAAGTTGAACTTCAGATTCCGTAATTTTTGGTCCAAGACTGCAGGACGCACACCGACGGCCGCCCCTTCACCCCAGGCGAAACAGGAATCACCTTTTCTCACCCGACTCCCGCCTGAAATCCGCGTCTTGATCTACAAACTCGTTTTCGCCCGCGACACAATCCACCTCTTGCACAACAAGGGCCGGATCAGCCATCTCCGAATACCCCTGCGGAGCGGACCGGCGCCCCACGAGCGCGAGAGTGATTACTACTATATCTACGCCCCATTCTCGGTGGAAAGGCCGCACATCTCCAGCCTCCTCCTGACATGTCGCCAGATCCACAAGGAGGCTGCGCCCGTCTTCTACTCCGCGCCCGTCTTCCGAGTCTCGCTGCAGGAGACGTGGAATGTGTTCGCCAAGCTCATCGGGCCCGAGAATCTGGCGCACGTCAGATCCCTCCGCGCGCCTGTGCATCTCCAGCAGGCGCAGAATTCAAGTTCCCCCGCGCTCGCATCTGGGATCAACAGCAACAGCAGCAGCAGCAGCAGCAGCAGCAGGGGTAGGGGTAGGAGGAGGGGGGTTGCCCAACCAAACGCGCCGGCCGCGTCGGTGCTGCGGCCCCCCACGGGTAGTAGCTGCAGGAACGAGGAGAGGAAAGTCTACGACGAATTCTACGACATCCTGGCGACGCAAATGCATGGCCTCAGGGATCTAATGCTTGTGTTAATGTCGCTACCTCACGGCCAGGTTCGATCGTTGCAGGCGGAGTGGCATGGCCCGCTCCGGCGGCTGAGGGGACTGAGCAAGTTTTCGCTTGAGATACGGAATGACGCCGATGCCGAGGCTGAGGATACTGCGGCATTGGTTATGTTTCTGAGGGAGACGGTTTGTACGAGGAGAGATGAGGATGTTGTTCGCTTTTGAGCTTGGAGGCTTGGAGGCTTGGAAGGGGAATGGGTTTTGATGCATTTCTTGAAATTATCTTGTTTGATGATAATTTGGTAATAGCCATTTCTGTCAAGTAGTCATGGAACGTTGCATGTTTGTATGTCCGATGGGCTTCTATTTATAGTATATCCGTAGTTCACTTTTACGGTGCGTGGTTTTCAGTTGGGTTTCAGTTGGTCTTCCATTTTCATATTTAGATGCACATATATTTATTAATAATATAGTAATAATATAGTCGTTCATAACCATGTGGGTTCATGGCTGAGTTCATCCTAATAAATCTAAATGCCAATTTTTATAATTTCATATGTAAGGAGTGTTGGTGCGTAAAATCATGTACATCAACGGCTCGATCATGGTAGAAGCCCCTCAAAGCGAAGAAAAATTAAAGAAAGGAAAAGAAAAAAACATAAATATAAAAAAATAATTATTAAAGTCATGAGGGGTCATAAAAGGAAGGACAGTAGTCGAAGTGCCGCTAATGCTATACGTATACGGGAATAATTTGAAAAACGCACTGAGTAAAGAGGGCGGAAGAGGGCAAAGTAAAATGGGAGAGCAACGGATGTCCGTTGGAGGTTATGGAATTGAGGGATATGATTGGCCATGAGATAGATGAATGAAATGAACTGTAAAATCATGATAATACTAGACGCGGGTTGGAGGTATTTGAAGCATAGTCAATGGGCTCCTCTGCTTTCCGCTCTTGCAAAAGTTGTCGTTCATGTCTCGCTTAGAAAAAGACGAACCTCCGCAATGGAACATATGAGGTAACTGGAGGGGGTTGCTGAGGGTAGGATGGAGCAGGCTCCTGGGAGTAGGAGGGGGGTTGCTGAGGGTAGGATGGAGCAGGCTCCTGGGAGTAGGAGGGGGGTTGCTGAGGGTAGGACGGGGTAGGCTCTTGAGAGTAGGAGGGGGGTTGCTGAGGGTAAGATGGGGTAGGCTCCTGAGAGTAGGAGGGGGGTTGCTGAGGGTAGGATGGGGTAGGCTCTTGAGGGTAGGATGATGGCGGTTGTTGAGAATAAGAAGGGGTTGGCTCCTGGGGGTAGGAGGAAGGCGGCTGTTGCGAGTATGAGGGGGTTGGCTCCTGGGAGTAGGAGGATGGTGGCTGTTGCGAGTATGAGGGGGTTGGTTCCTGGGAGTAGGAGGATGGTGGCTGTTGCGAGTATGAGGGGGTTGGCTCCTGGGAGTAGGAGGATGGTGGCTGTTGCGAATAAGAGGGGGTTGGTTCCTGGGAGTAGGAGGAAGGCGGCTGTTGCGAATAAGAGGGGGTTGGCTCCTGGGAGTAGGAGGAAGGCGGCTGTTGCGAATAAGAGGGGGTTGGCTCCTGGGAGTAGGAGGATGGTGGCTGTTGCGAGTATGAGGGGGTTGGCTTATTAGAGTAGGAGGGAGGGGGTTGCTGGGAGTAGGATGGAGGGGGTTGCTGGGAGTAGGATGGAGGAGGTTGCTGAGAGTAGGATGGAGGAGGTTGCTGAGAGTAGGATGGAGGGGGTTGCTGGGAGTAGGATGGAGGGGGTTGCTGGGAATAGGATGGTGGAGGTTGGTGAGAGTAGGATGGAGGAGGTTGTTGAGGGTATGTGGGAGGTGGCTGGTGGGGGTAGGAAGGAGGAGGAGCAGTTGTTTTCGGTGGGGGATATTCCGTTGGCAAGCCACCGCAGGCAGGGCCGCCACATTCAGTAACAGTGACGGTAACAGTTGCAATGATTGGGCAACCTGGAATGCAATATTTGTATCCAGGGCACTCAGGAGGAGGCGGTGGGGGAGGCGGTGGGGGAGGAACAGTGCACAGGTGGAGGTGGTACGAGCGTTTTAGTGATAGGGTAGCATGTCGTTGTGGTCCAAGTAGATGTAGTTACCCAGGTACTGTAAAAAGTATGACCACCCCTGGAAGTGACTGTTGTGGTGCAGGGGACTAATGTCGTTTTGGTTATTGTATCAGTGACAGTAGTAGTGGTAATTGGGTAAGACTCTGTAAAGCTGGGAGGAGGGAATGTATCGGTAACGACAGGTGGGACTGAGTAAGAGGGGGGAACCGAGTATGAATCAGTCACGGAAGGAGAAACCGGGTATGAGTCCGTCACTGAAGGAGGTACTGAGTACGATGGCGGGACTGAATATGAATCAGTCACAGATGGAGAAACCGGGTACGAGTCCGTCACTGAAGGAGATACTGAATACGATGGTGGGACTGAATATGAGTCCGTCACTGAAGGAGATACTGAATACGATGGTGGGACTGAATATGAGTCCGTCACTGAAGGAGAAACCGGGTACGAGTCCGTCACTGAAGGAGATACTGAGTACGAGGGCGGGACAGAGTATGAGGGCGGGGAAACTGGATAAGAATCCGTAACACTGGGAGACGGGACTGGGTAAGAGTCGGTCACAGCGGGCGGTTCCGAGTAAGAGGGAGGAGGAACTGGATAAGAGTCCGTGACCGATGGCGGAATTGGGTAGTCCGTCGGCGCTGGCGGTTCAGACACCGGGTAGGAAGGAGGAGGAGGATACCTCCCCGGAAGCGCGAACGCAAATTCGGCGAGGGCCGCCACGAAAAGCGCTGCGGACACCTTCATGACGATAACCTGAGCACTCCTGGCACAGAAATATGGTGAGGAGAATCAAATAAAATTAGAACCGAGAAGGGCCCGAAGGCACGAGAGCGACAGGCAGACAGCTATTCACTGAAAGCGAGTGGATTTGTTCAGGGGAACAAATAAAATATCTTCTCTTGAGAAGATACAGTTCTTCAAACGAATGTAGGCAACGAGGGCGTTGACTGGAACTTGAAGAAAGGGGAACACCGCTCCCTTTTGAATATTTATACCCGTTGAAACGGAAGATATCATCGTGCCCAAGATCCTGGCCCTATGGCTCTCAAAAGCGTCCAAGCCGCTAAAGCGACAGGGAACTGCGCTCGCATTCCCGGCTGATCCGGGTCTTAGAGAGCCCCATCAAGGGAACGAGGCCTGGGTATTGAAGGATGCCAGCAGAGAGAAGCTTCAGCACGCCCAATGATGACGGGGCTGCCAGCTGATGCGGCCACAAAGCGGACCTGCAACTGGCGCATGGCTGTTGCCCAGCCCACCGAGTGGATACAAGAATCATGGATGGTTCCATGACCAAAGTTGTCTGGGCTGATCTTGTCCCAAGAGCGCAATTCGTATTGAGCTGGAGGTTGTTGATATCAAAAAAAGTCTCACAACTTAGACATGGATGACTAAAAGCGGTCAAGAATGCCGTCAATACGGCGTAATGGCCAGCTGAGCCGCATACAAACGACGTCGGGCGGAATTACTAGTCGTATCGGTTAAAAATAGACATGTAATAAACCCATCGCGCCTAACCGTTCTCGGGTATAAGCCCACCCTCTTAGGGCTTGCATCTGATGTCACTGACACGACGCCATCTCGTTGCTCGATGGCTTGATGCTGCGTGCATTTCGCCCTAGAGATGCACTTGGCGATGTCCAGATCAGATACCCGTCGTCACCATTGGCCCGGTTTCAGGATGGGAAAACGCCACAAGTCGCGTCATAGCCACTCATGGCTTCAATCGCGCTTCCGTCCTAAAGAGGCTGTGGAGACTGACAAACCACAACGACCCGAGCTTCTCGACGATTTCTTCTGTCAAAGACTAAGGAACAAGGGTCAAGGGTCAAGGGTCAAGGGTCCAGCGATGTTGTGCCAACGGCTATATCATTACATTGTGAAAGCCGAGGATAGAACTGTTACCCCAGTGACCAACCAACCCTTCAGCTCCGACAGTGATACTGGTGCCCTCTCAACATCATCACTTCTCCAGCAAACGAAACCCAAACGACTGTCCCCATATCTTTTGATTTTGAACTACGGCGCTAGTAGAGGAAACATCCAAGGTTTGTATACGAGGATACCGGGTCCTTTGCTCGGGACTCTTGTTTTGAGAGGGAACAAACAGTCTGGCCTGGATACCAGCTGGTGCTATTGACAGGTTTCAAGGTCTGGTCTCTTTTCCAAAGTCTCTTTTCCAATCCCCATCGGCTACCTTGCTCTTATCCGAGAAAATTGTTGCATGAACGAATTTTTGATATATCCGCCATTTTTTGTCGGTTATTCCCCCGCCGAACCTGTACGTCCACCTTTTTTTCCCTCTTTTTTTTTCTTTTTTCTTTCTTTTTTTTTTACTGGGATGAAACTTTCCGATGATATTAGCCCGATTGGTTTTCCAAGGTTCGTTGAAAATTTAATCATCACTGTTATACAATTATAGCGGGACTTAAAAACTTGCCATGCCACCCCACCCATCCATCATCTACTTGAAAAATAAATTTTCACACCTTAACCTCGTGGTGCACTGGGTGACTCAATCATCATTTTCACCTGAGAAATGGACTGTACTGGACCTGACCAATCTTGGTATACTGAGACATATTTTTCAACGTTCTCACCTGCTAGCCACGGGGGCGAGGAGAAGCATTTTAGACATTTTCCACGACAAAAAAAAAAAAAGGTTGCTTCACACCCCCGCGCCATTCAAGCTATCTAAGTCTTGTTTTTAGGGCTGGTGACTTGTCAAGCGCGGATATCTGCGAACCTCTGGAAGCTATCTAGTTGCATACAATGAATGGGCTAGAACTAAACATGTCTCAGTCCCTCGCTCAAAGGATATACCCCGCCCGGCATTCTTTTTTTTTTAAATCCTCGCCAACAAAGTTACGATGTGATTCTTGCGTTGACTGCCACGTCTGCTGTGAGGCTAGCCGCAGGCAACCGGCCACATGTGAACAAGACTTAGAGCGGCCAAGTCCTGGGCTGGTTTGTGGATGATGATGTGACTGTCATCCCAGCAGACTCCCGCCATTCGGTTTTCCCCTGCTTTGGGTGACCGCAACTTTCCATGTGAGTGTACTATTATTAGACACATACGAATTGTGTGATGTGTGTGTGTGTGTGTGTGTGTGTGTGTTCACATTACCTTTTGAGGTCACGGTTCGTGCTCAATATATCTTGGCATTCTGTTCACTTGCCAGCCACACTTCCTTCCGATTTAGTAAATCACCCATAGATTTCGTCCATGTCGAACGGCTTTCGCAGCGATAAAACAAACTAATCCCGCGAAATAGCAGACGGTGGTAAACGTAATGAGGCCCCAGTAATTTCCGCCATTGCTGGTCAGAATCGAGCCTGCGATTGGAGTGCCAGTCAAGGTGCTGCAAGGAGAAGTTGTGTGAGCATCGACAATGACCCGTGGATTTGCATGACATCAAAAAACCTCCAGGGTTACATACCCAAGACTAACAACCGTATAAGACGTTGCGTAATACCGCCCATAATTCTCAGTCTTGCAGCATTGGCCGATGCAGACAGGTGTTAAGCTGATATTGCTCCCACTTCCGAATCCAAAAACTAAGGCGTATACCACTAACATTGCAACGCTATGGCCAGCGGGCAACCACAAGCATGCGCAGGATAAGAAGCAAATCGCCACTGTCACGATCATGGTATTGAACCTCCCCATATAATCTGCAGTGAATCCTGGGATCCATCTCCCAAAAAAGGATCCTACGTTAAGGATCGCGAGCACCTGGTGGGAGAACTTTTCCGACATGCCATGCGCAAGAGCGTATGCGGGGATGTACGTGATGGGAATGAAAAGACCCCATTCTATAAAAAATACCCCAAGTGTCGTCAGTGCAAATTGCGGCTCCCATAAGATGCGGAAATCAGGAAGGATATTTTTCCTCGTTGCCTTTTTCTTGGGCAATCTCGATTTGATCAATATGCATCCCATCGTTAACGAGACAAGCGTAACCAAAGCCACAGCGCGAGTTGCCCATCCAAATCCCACTTTGGGCAACAGATCCTGCAGCATTAATGGGAATACTATGCCGCCAACGCTCCCCCCTGTCGCGGCAATCCCCGTTGCCCTGCCCCTCAAACGATAGAAGAAATGGCCTGGGCTAGCGACAGCCGGAGTGAAGACCAAAGACACAGAAATTCCACCAACAATCCCCCAGACAACCATGAAATGCCAATATTCCTCGCAGAGCCCGATAAGGGCGATACTGAGCGTGACCATAACGGCGCCCGCAAGCACAAGGAATCTAGGACCTTTGGCATCGAAGATTGGGCCGATTTGAAGACCACCAAAGAACATGAGGAAGGTATAGATGCCGAAGATCCAGCTGATGCTGCGCTGGCTATAGTCCTTGAGCTGATGCGTACTTATCCATGCTAGAAATGATCCTAACGAATTGGCAAGGCCAAGGGTGCCGAAGAGAGCCATGAACGATCCAAAAACGACAAGATACGCCTGTACGCCACCTTCGGGGTATATATTCCCATCAAGATCTCTCGATAAGCCGTCCGGCTCAGGCAACTGGGGCTCTGGGGTGTTGCTGTTCTCTGGGGGATGGGATGAATCTGATATCCTGTTTGGGTGCTTTTCGATATCCACTATATTATTATCATTGTTGTTGTTGTTGTTGTTGTTGTCGTTGTCGTCGTCATCGATGGCTCCTGTGCCCGAGAGAACATTTTCGGCCTCAATTAACCCCTTGCCGTTATTCCATTCTCCTCTCGATTTTTCGTCCGTCTCAACGTCGCATATCTGTTGCTCGCCAGATGTTGCTGAGCCCTCCAGGTGAGCGGGTGATGGCCCCTGTTGTCCATCCTGAGAATGCGCTTGGTCGCTATTATTATGCTCGTTGAATCCCCCATCAGCACGAGGGGCTTCAGGAATTGTTTTCATGGACAAGGGAAATACCGAAACCACCCAGCCTGTTCCTGAAACGTAAAATTGTCCCTTTTCCCTTTGTCCTTTTGCTGTCAATATCGTCGTCCGCTCCAATGAATGTAGTTACGACATTGTGGGCTAAAACTAAGTCCCTCGTAATCATTCGTAAGAATAAGCTATGGTCGAGAACTGTGAATTATCCTGCATTCTGCCCTTCTCTCTCTCTCTCTTTTTTTTTGGTTCTTTTTCGCCCTCGGGATTCGGAAAGAGGAGAAATAAAAAGGGCGCTAGGACCAGCCCTAACATCCCGGCTTCCTTTCCTTTGCGCTGCTTGCCGAAGGGAATCGAGCAAAATTCAACTTTCCTTTGCAAAACCGTTTTGAATCTGGTGTGGAGAATCGCCATCTCTCCCACTCAGAGCCGTTTATGGGCCCACGCCTCTGCAGCCGAAGTATTTCCCGGACAAAAATGGGGTTGGCCAGGAACCTCCATCTCTGCGTATTATTAATGCATGGCGTTCAAGCGTGCTTTTTTTTTTTTTTCCTTTTCTTTCCCGCACTCTGACTGGTTGTGGATCCCGATTGGTAGCTCGTTTACTTTCTCACGAAGAATTGACTTTAGCAGGAATTGTTTTCTCTGCCCCACACAACGGGCGTTCACCACCACACCAAAGGATCAATCCCGAGAGTGGACCAACCCACTTTGAGATATGCACACGATGATTTAGCATGTTTGATCTGACAGGTACAATGTCGCAATTTTCATGTGGTGATCAAGTACGTGGTCAACGATGCAGTATCTCATGTCATCGTGAAATTTAAAACGTCTGTCTTCTCAATTTTTGAATAGTAAACTTCTTTCTTAATCCGTCCGCTCTAACTATATAACTAGGCAAGATGATGACTACTTAGTTATACTTGCTGTGTGGCCGACAAGTCTCAAAGACTGAAGCAGCAGTTTAACAGTAATCACGGCACCCGAACCTTCTCCCGCGGTAACGCCTCAGGAGGCTTACTCAATGCAGGAGTGGTGTAAAGCTTCCAAGAGTGAATACTACCATTCCGGGTTTGCAGACTTGGAGAGAGCTGCTAGTAAGGCAGATGCACATGATTGCTTCATCGATTGCAATGGATATCCCCTTGTGGAAGCAGTCGACATAATATTAATCTATCCCGGAAGGACAGATTACTACATTTACTCATCAAGTATCGATATTAGCCATACCCACTGCCCCCCCCAAGGAATCGCTGCCGCTACTGTTGAACAAGTTTCTGGCAGAGAAGGTGCGTCGGATGCAATTCCCCCTCATCCTGGACCCCGGTGGCACCACAGATGTGAAAACCCCTTAGTCGGCAAGAGCAAACTGATCGCTCGCGGGCTCCTGCTCGTTCCTTGCTCCCTCCCGGGCGATCCCAGGCCGGGCTAGCGGTTTCTCTAGAAGAGGGCATCACCCCCCGAGACCCGAGAAAAAGCCACATGGGACATGGGATGGCAGCTGAATGAATCCCACGGCAATATTTGGATGATGATTTCGATAGATATAAAAACGGCCAGGCGGGAAACACATATTATATACAATCAGTTTTCCTGGGAACGAGGGGCAATGCCCCCCAAAAGAACCTCAAGTGAGACAGGACCAGGGCATCAAAACCATATCGCGGGAAAAAAGGGGGGGGAACGGCCGAGCCCCCTGTTATCGTGCCGGATATTGCTCCTATAATTCCCTTTCACGCGAGATAGCGCTTTGTAACGCCAGGCCAGGAGCGCGTGGCTCGCTTGCTTACAAGGAACTTCTGTTCCTGGCCAGTCGAATATTGCAAGCAATGGGATGGTATATGAATTGCTGAAAAGAGGGAGAAACATTTCCGATATCTACATATGCCAAATTATCAGCGCAGCGGGGATGATGTTGTCTTGGTAGGTTTAACATTGTTGTTTCCAGGCAGCAGGATATACCTTTGTACTATGTCCAATATATATATCTACCCAGTTGCTTGGGTAAGAAAGGACACTGATTCCTTCTGAAGAGGTTAGCTACTTGCAGCTAGATGAACTAAACTTTGATTTCAAACCGCGATCGCCCATCTTTATTTACAATGGAAATTTTTTTTACGTCCAACAAAGTTGGGATGCGCGAGTTATGGATCAAATGGAAAACACGGACGGGGGGTTGGGATTCGATATTAGAAACCGAAGCATTATTATATATTCCCCCCCAGGGCCCCATATGTTAATTAACTAATGACAGAGCTGGAGATGCCGGCCTAACTCCCGCCCTTTCTAAATGGTGGCTACTACATATTTACTTTTTCATGAAGCATACTCGTGCACAGCAGGTTCCTGAAGCTCACTCTGTCTACCGACCTGTTGGTTATTCTTGTAAGATATCCAATAGCTCCAGCATACACCCCACCATCCACCATGATGTTGCAATGTTGCAAAGGTGGCTCCGGTGCTGTGTACTATTTCTCTGAGCTCTGTTCTTTCGTGGGTTGGTGGGGTTTGTGCGAGGGGGGACCATTTCCAGGGTGTTCTTCTTCTTCTTCCTTAATCGCTTACAATCAGCATCAACTTCAAGCTTTTCTTTTGGCAACAAAGGAGATATAAATAGTAATAATAATAGTAATAGCAATGCTTTTCCAAAGTTGAATCATGAGTGTATCTGTGGAGGGAGGAGTTTTGCTTTTGTATAAGTAGTAACAGGAGCAGTAGTGGCAGTAACCTGTTAACTTCTTATTTTAATGTAGTTGCATTCCATTCGAGACATGATGCCTATTAATACTAGTTACAGCTCTACATAGTATAGCTTTTTAAGAGAAGAAGAAGAACAAATACTGACAGATCCTTCTGATTGGATCTTCATTCAGCCTCTCGGAGAAACACACGTGGCAATAAATTAAGCCGTTGGGACCTGATTGACTAGCTTGGGTTCGAACGCCTGTGTCAAATCTTATCTTTTAAACATGCTGGGCTTGCCCCGTCCGCCGTCCGCCCGACCAACGAGAGAAGGCTCCTCTCAGCCAACAGTGCGTGCTCATATATGGAGTTGGACGACATGCAAATACATACAAAAAAAATTATGTTTGGGGAACGATTCATCTCCAAGAAGGATTGAAATTTGCGTTGTTGCTGATTGGGAGGATCTGGAGGCGGGGGGGGGGGGGGGGGGTTGGTGATATGATTCCATCCGGCTTACTGGTACTTACTTACCTCTCACCGGTTCAATGTCTTGATGAAAAGGGGAAAGGGAGAGATCCATATCCATATATATATAGATAATATATTCTTTTTCTCTCGGGCAGCTGAAGCTCCAATGTGGTGGAATTCTTACCCTTAATGGAGAACCCGATAAAGACAAACGGGTTCATAGTATCTCAACCCTTTTCTAAGTCGCCTGGCGGAACCCGCCATACATTTTTTAAAATCTCCCCCGCTTTTTCTTCTCCCCTTTCTATAAGGAGTTTCACCCCGATCACCACCCCCAAGCGCAACCGTATTGACAACCAGCTGCTCGGACGGCGGCCTCGGGGCCTTCCCTGTAAAGTATATACGGAGACACTTCTTCCATACCTCCTGAGATTCAGAAAAGGCTTGTTGGCACATGTAGCTAGCTAGCTGGCTAAGTCGGTGGAGTGTAGTGGAATGAGGGATTGGGAAATTGGCGACTTGGAGAGGAGAATGGGCCAGCAGGAATTTGGATGGAATTTGCCAGAGTCGCTTATAGCCGGGACAAGCGAGTGAGAGGAGTTCTCTCCATCTCTGATTAGTAGATCATGGGTTAGTATTCTTCTTCTCGTTCTTCTTCTTCTTCTTCTTCTTGTAGCAATCCCGATATATCTTCCAATTGGAGACTACCGGAAGGAAGAAGGAGGAATGATTCCCCCCAGCCATTGCAGTTCCTCTTAGCGTTTTTTCCTAAAGGGACAAAAAAAAAATCTTTATCTGACTCCTTCATCTCTGCACCTCACGCAGGAAAAAAAAAACGGATGAAATAACAAGTGCTATTTTGGTGCAAGAGGCCTCCGCATCTCTCTATACTTATACATATGTATCCTCGTAACCATCATCATTGCGCGCAGTAATTGGTGTAGTGCAGCGCAGCACCGCATTGCTCAGCATCACCCGCCAAACTCCTCACCGTTGGCGATGTAAGACGGATGAATAGCAAATAAAATCCTCGTACTAGTTAATTAATTCAATTGACTAACCAAACGACAGCGCCTCCCCCCTCGCTATATTCTTTCCTTGTTTTATTACTAGTACTTCTGTGATCATCAGCGGGTTGGCCGCAGCCTCTCGCTATAAATCACCTAAGTACCGATGAGATCGGATGGAGATTCCATCGTCCATCGTCCATCGTCCATGCTTAGGGCTAGTGCTGCTGGGTAGGTAGTTCAACGGCGCTGGTTTTATGTTTGATGCAAATGCCAGTGCCTTATTATTCCTGCGTTATCCAAACCTCACTTTTCATATATCGTGATAGCGAGTCTCTTCGTTACTAGTACTACGAGTGGTTGGTTGTCCAAGGGAAAATCCAACAAACGGATTCCTTCCTGGCACAGAATACACGGCAGGATATATATATACTAGTATCCCTCACTGCTGTCCATCGGCCAATTTCTAATTCTCCCTTCGCAGTTGGCGGCTGCATCGATGAGCCGATTCTCTCTTCAATTGCTATGTATATTGACCATGTAAAAACGGGGGGTGGCAGGAAGCTCTGGCAAAATGCCCGTCCCTTCCCCACTTCCCTGCACTCGACCCACCAGTTCTTTCCATCCCTGTCCCTATCTTCTTCTCCCTCTTTTGCCATCTTCCTCGGCTGGGTTTGCGGGAGGCATGTCTCAGTCAAACCAAACTCGAACGAGACTCGAGTGAACCGATTGTCTCAACCCTGGGGGGTTTTGGAAGGGTGACTGCGTTGTGCGTCTCTTATAATACATACTCCTAGTATACAATATCTATCGTCATTACCGGGTGCAGCATTTCTACACAGCGTACAACGACACAGTGCATTCAACCCTGACATGCGGGCGCTTGGCATGACGAAAGAGGCTGGCGTGGTCGCGCTGCTTCGGGAATGGTGTCAGATCCAGTGGGGCTTGTGGGGGGCGACGGACCATGGATACGGGTGGGTCCCTGGAACCGGGGCAGGGGTTAGCCCCCGAGCTGGCCAATGGCTGCGGCCGGGTGTCACCAGGGCGGGGGCGCTAGGGTCTATCCGGACTAGAAGAACCTTCCACTGTCGGTGTCTGTTGCCTTTTGCTGTTCGCTGCTCTTCCGACGGGATCCACTGATCGCCCGCCTGGCGCTATCTCGGTGGCAGCATCGCTCGTATTGCTGGTGTGTCTATGTCTTCTTTCTGATTTCTTTCCTATTCCTCATTTTTGGGACTTTTCACACGGGAGGAGAGGGTCCATACCGAGGTAGCATCCGTGAATCGTGATCCCATGGACGATCAGCAGCTCTTGCGCTGTTCCCCTTGCGTGGGCGACAGGCGACATGGGGCAGCAGAGTGGTGGATCGTCGACGCACATCCCTGGACCAGGTTGACCGGGTTGGCCTCTCCACTATCCAACATCCCCGTGACACTGGACACTTTCTCCGCTGTGGTTGATGTACCAGTGTGCATTTATATATCATATACGTAACCCACATCCGGGCCCGCTGCTCGTCATCCGGTGGATGCGGGTAATAAACTCATCCGTCGGCTCGTATAATATACACCCTTGGGCTTCAATCCGCTCTGTGTGCATTTTTATCTTTTATATAAACCTACATCTATGTGGATATATGTCTTATCTTTGATTCTTTGATTCCTACTGCGGCTTCTCTCTGCCCGCGATCGCATATACCCTTTGTTCTCCGTCAATTGACAAACACCCTCCCAAGCAGCAATCTGGGTTATTATTTGGTGATTACCTGATTCACCCTGTGGTCTGTCCTGCCCAAAGCAACGGTTTTCAACCACCGGGTCCTCCATATTCCCCTTCCCACCAAGAAGCCAGACGCCAATCCGCCGCGCACATGCCTTGACATATCCAGCCCTGTGCAACCACACACAGCAGGACATCTCTCCCCCCGCCAACCAGAGTGAGCCAGAGGCGAGAGAGAACCAGAGCAATCCCCGAACGCGCTTTTGTGTGTCTCTGGTAGCCACACAACGCAGCTCCTCCTCCTCCTCCTCCCCACAGCGACAACTCTCATCCATCGCGCCTACATCCATCCATCCATCCATCCACCGTAACCAGACAAGAAGAAAGAAATAGAGAATAAGAATAACCACCATCAAACACCATGCCCCTCCTCGTGAATCCCTTCAGGCAACAGGACCACTCGTCCTTCCCTGGCGTCGTGGTGCCCCTGGCACAGGCCCCGCGCCACCGGAAATTCTCCCGTTCGAACCCCAACCCCAACCCTGGAGACGGCGATAAGGCGGACAATGTGGCAGAGAAGGGCTCATCGTCTTCCCTGAGTGACCGGCAGTACTCCGGGTGGACCGTGGAGGCCATCAGGGCTGAGGTGGAGAGCGATGCAGCCACGTCGGGCAGGGATACTGCATATGACCGTATGTGTTTGAGTGATGATTGATGGTTTTTTTTTTTTCCTGCTGTTTTTGCCTTTTACCCTTTTTCAAAAGAGAGAGAGAGAGAGAGAGAGAGAGAGAGAGAAGGAAAGAATACGTTACATATATATACGTACCGTTGAGAGATTTTGGATTTTGGACGATGATAGGATCTAATTTTTTATACACACATTCACTTGGTTTATTTATTTATTTTTTTTTTAGGGAAATCGAAAGTCATCAACTTGGCCATCCAGGATATTGGGATGGGGAAGTATCAATGGCAGCTGTTTGTGCTCTGTGGGTTTGGTTGGCTGGCGGATAAGTAAGTCTGTTCTAAACTGAAATGAACTGCTGATCCCTTGCTTTTTGGGGGAAAAAATTGCCTGGCTAACCCGTTGCTTATTTTCTGCTTATATTGCATTGCAGTCTCTGGTTACAGGTGCGTATATTTCAGGGGATTAAAGATATCCATCCAGGTAGCTGACTGCCCAACCTTTTTGTTGCAGGGTGTTGCTTTGACCTTGCCTAGTCTCTCGGCGGAATTTGGCATTGACGCTTCATACGTCCGCTTCACCACTTGCTCTCTGTTTGTTGGCCTGTGTGTCGGCGCCGTGTTCTGGGGCACTGCGTCGGATATGATCGGTCGCCGTCTCGCCTTCAACCTGACCCTTCTCATCACTGGCGTTTTTGGGCTTGCGGCGGGTGGCAGCCCAACTTGGGTTGGGTAAGCTGAATGAGAGACTGCCTCGTGGGCTATCGAGCGCTGTATACAATGGCACGGTACTTTGCGATGAAAGCTTACTTACATATTGCCTTTTTTTGCTAGGGTCTGTTCAATGTTCGCATGCCTGGGCTTGGGAGTCGGTGGTAATCTTCCAGTCGATGGCGCGCTGTTTTTGGAATTCCTGCCCTTTGCGTCAGGAAATCTTCTGACGATGTTGAGTATCTGGTGGCCCGTTGGGACCCTTGTTGGAAGGTATATATACTAGTCCATATATATAGAGATTTTCCTCTTTCCCATTCTCCTCCTCCTCCTCCTCACCTCTGGGCACGCCCTACGCACCCCATTTCCCCGAATTTCCCTTGGTAGAAGCTAACAACGGTCCATCCCAGCATGATCGCCTGGGGCCTCATCCCAAATTTCTCCTGCGACCCGTCCGCGGTACTTTGCACGAAGGAAAACAACATGGGATGGCGATATCTAGTCATCACGCTGGGCGGGCTGACATTCGTCATGTTCCTGTGCCGATTCTTCCTGTTCCACCTCTACGAGTCGCCCAAGTTCCTGCTCTCCCGGGGCCGCCAGGACGATGCCGTAGCCACGGTCCATGCTATAGCGTACAAGAACGGAGCCAAGACATGGCTGACTTCTGAGATCTTGAACGAGATTGGCGGCTACCCCGAGGAAATCCCCGCTGAGGAGCGGAAGCTGTCGAGTGCGGAGGTTATCAAGCGGCAGCTCGCAAAGTTTTCTGGGCAGCGTATTGCGCCGCTTTTTGCGACTAAGAAGCTTGGGTTTACGAGTATGTTACGCCTGTTTATTTATGGTGTTGTTGATGGCGATGATGAAGGAGGTGAAGGTGAAACATAGTAATCTTAAACTAAATTCATTTCTTAGCTGTTCTCCTTTGGATCTGTTGGGCCACCATTGGCATGGGATACCCCCTTTTCAATGCCTTTCTGCCCCAATACCTGGGGAATAACGGAGAAACACCCGTCTCGATTGGTATGTCCAGAGTATCAAAGCCAGCCTTACCTTCAGCTTCTGCTTGAGTGAATAGAGATTGCACAAAGAAAGAGAAAGAAAAAAAAAACTTCATTCAACCCAACCAACTCACCAAACAATAACAAAAAATAAAAATCCTCAACAAAACAGTCTACCGCAACTACGCCATAACCGCCGTCGTCGGCGTCCCCGGCTCCATCCTGGCCTGCTACACCGTCGATATCCCCTACATCGGCCGCAAGGGCACCATGGCCATCTCCACCGCGCTCACCGCCGTGACGCTCTTCTGCTTCACCATCTCCACCGACCCGGACGTCCAGCTCGCCTGCTCGTCCCTGGAGGCCTTCTTCCAGAACATCATGTACGGCGTGCTGTACGCGTACACGCCCGAAGTGTTCCCCGCGCCCAACCGCGGCACCGGCACGGGCATCGCGAGTTGCCTGAACCGCATCTGCGGCCTGCTGGCGCCCATCGTTGCCATCTACGGCGGAAGCGCAAATCCCAAGGCCCCGGTCTATGCGTCTGGCGGGCTTATGCTGGCGGCGTTTGTGGCGATGGTGCTGTTGCCTATTGAGACGCGGGGGCGGGCGAGTTTGTAGGCGGAAAAGAAGGGGGGGGGTGCCGGGGGGGATTGTGTGTATCCGGTTTATTTATGTTTAGGGAGGATTAATTGATGGTGCTTTTTTCGCTAAGTTATTACGTTGCTGGGCACGAAGAAAGAAAGAAAGAAAGACTTACTGACTGGAAGCTGGAAGAGGGGGAATATGTTGGGTGGTGAGCGATACCGGTATGTTTTCCTTCCTTGAGGCTCCATCCCCATCGCCTTTTCCCACGACGACGAATGGAGAGAGGGGGAGAAGAGACAGTTGATGTGTGGTGGTTTTATTTATTTATTTTTCAACTGCTGTATTGTATCCACATGGATGGATATACCTCTTCCCTTTCGTTTGATCTAACTAGCTATCTATCTATCTATCTATATATATATATACTAGGACAATATAGGATATACCCCCAAGTTTCTCATTGAACAGATTTTGATGAATGGATGGAATATCATTCATTGTCCTCCACATCCCACTACGCTACGTCCTCCTGATACCTGCAATCAATCCTTGGAACAAGTCGCATGCGTGTCCTATATATATACTATTACATATGACATATTCGTTAGTTATCCAAGCTCAGGTTTTCCAAGAATAGAATTTTTTTTTGGCCCCTTCTTCTTCTTTCTTCTTCTTTCTACTTCTCCTTGCTTTCTTTTCTTATCTGTGAAACAACCCCTTCCCCCCCCCGTATCATGCTTTAAAAGGGAGAAAGGAAATGAAACTATTTATTGAAGGCGCGAGCGGAAAGGAGACGCGTGGGGAGGGGAGGGGGGAGGGGGGAAATGATGCTGATATTGCTGGGGATGCTTGGGCTTGGTGTAGATTGGAAATATATAAGATAGATCAAGTTAAAACAGAAGCAGGACTGGATGAAGAGTGAGTTGGGGGGGGGGAAGGAAAAAAGAGAAAAGAAAAGAAGAAGACGGAGGGATAAAATTTGATGTACTGTAACCATATGAATTTATTTTGCTACTTGCTTCTCGCGCTTTTTGCTTGTCAATTTCGTCACTTTTGTAATGTTATTTTTATTTTATTTTATTTTATTTTATTTTGTATTCTTATTTTATTTTTTCCTTCCCTGCTCCCACCCTGAGGGGTCAAGCCATCAGTTATATATATGTATATATTAATAAAATATATCACGATATATAGATATGCAAAAAGCGAGGCGAATAAACACAAGAATAGGAGTGTTGAGAAAAAATCAGTGAGGAAGCAACGAGGAAGGAAACAAACCGTGGTGCATAGATAGTATATATAAAAGACAGGGGGGGGATTAAATAGAGGACTCATCACAAATAAATCGGAACGAAAAAAAAAAATCAACATCGAAAACAGTAGTAAAGAATGGAGGGCGAAGAAAAAGGAAAAAGGGAGCGAGAAAGAGAAAGAAATTTAAGGACCAAGATCTAGCCAGATCTATAAGCAACGCACGTTAAAACATCCAACATCAACACGCATATACCCAACACAGACTCAAAAGGGAAATGAACAAAAACCAAAATATTCTCATCAAACAACCTCCTGTCCTTGCAGCCGCCTGCCCCTCCTCCCCAACAACGTCGCATTGTCTAAACTAAGCTCAAATGGCTGCATTGCCGATCGCGCTGCACTCTCCCTCGCTGCAGCCGCAACAGCGGCACTATGTGTACCATAACCACCACCCCCGTGTTGTCGCTGCGTTTTTCTCTGCTGCTGCTGTTGTTTCTCTCTCAGCCTCGCCTGTGCTGCCGCACTGGGCTGCGTAGCAGTAGTTGCATTCAGATTCGTGGATTGTAACTTCGCCCCCATGGCGGCTACTTCTGCCGGGTTGTGTCCCGTCCGCGGCACCACCTTTGCCGGGTTCGCAACATTTTTGTCTTGGTCATAATGGATTATTCCCTCGAGAACGTCGTCGTCATCGCTATTAACGTTATCGCCGTCATAGCCTTCATCGAGTGGGTCGAGTGCGCCACGCAAGCCAGCACGGAAGCCATGTTTGAAATTCTTGCGTCGTTTGCCCTCTTCTTCTTGGCGATGGACAGCGTAGCCAACGTCAAAGACTTCGCGGAGATTAATGGCACCCGGAGATCGGAAGTCCATTTTGCGATCCATGGCTGCGATAGGGGTTTCTAGGAATTGCGAAGGGAGTGCGGCTGCGGTTGCGAGCGGGGGTGCATCGGCCGCAGCGTGGGTTTCTTCGTTGGTCTGTTTGATCCACGGGTGTTGCAGGAACTCCTTGATGGTGAAGCGTTTTTCCGGGTCGACGGTTAGCAAGTGGGACACCAGGTCTTGAGCAGGTTTGGAGATGTCGTCCCACCAAGGGGAGAGGAATGTATATTGACCCCGAGCGACTTTCTGAGTCAGGACTTGGATGCTCTCGTCATAGAAAGGAGGGAAGCCGCATAATAGTGTGTAGAGGACGCAGCCTAAAGCCCACATGTCGACGCTTTTGGAGTATCGTTCGTCCTTGACGATTTCAGGGGCGGTGTAGCCAACTGTACCACATGGCGTCATAGTTTCATTATCCCATATTACCTTGGAGAGACCGAAGTCGGCCACTTTGATCACACCAATACCACCCCCTCCAACATTGGGAATGAACTCGCCTTCATCGGCTTTTTCTTCGTCACCAGGAGCACGCTGTTTTGGATTTTTAGTAGGAACGAAAGGGATAGGGTAGAAAAGGAGATTTTCAGGTTTGATGTCACTGCAAGGGGGGAAAAAAAAGGGGGGGCTGTTAGCGGAGTTGCGTCATTCAGGAGCCAGCATGACACCATATAGGAGTGAATACGCACCGGTGAACAACACCACGGTGTTCATGCAGATACTCGATTGCCTTCGCGACCTGTATGATAACATGGCGACTGAGGTCTTCGCTAAAGTATGTCAACCGAACGATTTGGTGAAATAGTTCACCACCGGGACAAAGTTCAAGGACAATATAGTAAAACTGCCTCGACTCTGAGAACTCAATCAACTTGACGATATTGGGATGGTCCATTTGGCGCATTATTTGAACTTCTTTGAGGATGTTGGCGCGCTGTACGTAACAAAATATGACAAGCCAGAGAGTCAGTGATATGTTCGGGTGATTCGTTGGCGGGAAGGTGCTTGGATAACCAAATTTGATAAAGAATGATCCAAAACTTGGATCCAAAGAAATCGAACCCAAGACGTGAAAACTTGGGAGTCAACTAAAACCTCACCTCCACGATCTGTTTTTGCTTCTTTTTGAGGTTTGGATGAAGATGAGCCTCGCCCTAGAATTCCGCTCTTCGATGTTGGCGACTGTAAGAAAAAGGAGATAATGACGGAAACTTTGAAATAACGGAGAAAGCCAGGCGCATGGCATACGGACAACATGCGCGGCAACATATGATAAAATGGGGGAAAGGAGGGTGGGGGGGGGGAATGAAGAAGAAAATTGAGAGAGTATATATCGAAAAGAAATGGGAGAGGAGAAGAGATAAGAAGGAAATGATCCCTGGCTTAGCGATAGGCGCGTACCTGCTTGGAGTTCATCTCGAATTTACGCACGACCTTGATAGCAACCTCCCCATATTTCCCAGTCGTATCTCTGGCTCGATATACATTACTGAAGGCACCATCGCCCATTTTCTCGACCAGATCCCATCTCTCCAGTCCCGGGTATTTTGGCATCGTTGACCTACTTCGCCTCTCCTCCGCGATTATCTGTTCAATTTCCGACTCGTGGGCCCTTGCACCTTTGCCAGCTGCAGTCCCCAACTTGGAATCCAAAGCATCCAGGCCGCGGGCCGCAGGATATTTGCCCTGTGGTGATTTTTGTTGTTCTGCGTGGATCGCAGAAACATTTGTCGTGGGTTCCGCATGGGGAGTGGCAACGCGGGCCTGCTTGCCATGGCGGATGAAGTTCTTGAGGCTCTGAATAGTACTCATGATGGGCAAAAGTGAGCCCGGAGCTGGCTGTTGCAGGACACCTTAAAAAAATAACAATCAAGAGAATGCCACGTCAGGCCCGTCAGTTTACAAGGAGCGGTCGGAGCGAGACTTCTTTCATCAAAACAGAGCGATTATAGAGGGTCGCAAATCACAGCTGATTTAGTAGCATTTGATGTGAAGCTGTCAATCAATGAAAGGGGCAGAGGAGAGTTGAAAGGAACAATAAGCACGTCAGGGTAAAAACCGACTCCAGATCTGAAACGTAGCGGAACGGAATGTAAGCTGGCCTGATAGATAGGAAAGTATTCGGGAGGGGCAATTTTGGTTAAGTGGCCAAGCGGCAAATAACAAGGTGAAAGGAACAGGCCACCTGGGCAGAAGGAAAAGGCTGGGTGGAAGATGTCAACCAACGACAAGCGGATACAAAAGGACGGGGATTACGCAGTATAGGGATAACAGGGGGAGAGGGCGGAGGGCGAAAGGAGAAGAACAAGGAGAAAGGAGAAAGGAGCAGGATGGAGTCGACAGAAGACGGGATCCTGCGGAGGATCGTTGGGATGGTGTTGGTGGCAGTAAAATCTTGATTGTCACTGTCTTGGCAAGAATCATGCAGGCCAGGTCAGGTGAGGGGAGTTGCAAAACGTCATAAGGGAGTGGCCAGCCGGAAATTCAATATAGCGGTATGTTGAATTGCCAATCCATACGTGGGATTGCTTTTGATTCATTGAGTGTGTTTGTTATTGAGTCGAGAAAACAATCTGATGTTCAACAGTGGTAGGTTGTAGTAGCCTGGGGCTTTCTATGACGATGGTGTGTTTGCTCCAAGGCTGAGCAACTGATGTCATCGACAGGACCTTTTTTGTCAGCCCCACCAAAGAGACCGCAGCACCCATGAGCCCTACTGGGATCTTGTGGGAATTTGTCCCTTTTGATCCAAGTTGATAACAAAAAAAGAAGGAGGAAAAGGGAGAATGGCCGCAAGGTTGAGAATGTGGTCAACAGCGCGGGCTGACCATCCGTCAAATCAAATCCATCATTGCTCAATCAGATCTTCGGTCTCTACGGTGTAGTAATTTTTATTCATCAAGTTTCCATCATCACCTTGCACGCGCTAGCAATTTGCATTTGTAATCTACAAACTCTCAAGAGACCCGAGGTTGATTTGGGGAAATAGTACCTAAATTTGGCTGTAAAATTAGGTTGGTACCGCAATGCCCGGAACTATATCAGATGTTGATCATGTTGATATTTGTAGCTTAGCAATCCTTGAACCAAGAAACTCCTAGTACACCTTCTCAATCAACAACATACTATTGGAGTTTGGATAGATAGAACAAAAAGGGAAGCGAGAAAGAAATAGGGGCCATATAAAGGATTGTTAATTTAAATACTACTAGTAGTAGTAATCATACTGTACAAGCTATCGATCTTGTGCGCGTCATCGTAAGCATAAGCGCTCTCCACTCTCGACCTGGACTCGTAACTTACTTCAATAACTCCAACCTCGTCAAAGCATCTCTGACAAGCCACAATAGCCTCTCCTTTCTCGATACCCGGTGCCAGCTGGGATCAGACGTCCACTGGCCGCTGGAACAGGTCCTTAACGTTTCGACATGATCTGGACCACAGCCAAGTTGGCGCAGGGAGAAAAAACTCATCAAACAATGCGAGCCCTTGCAGAACACCCAAACCCTATAAGAAATTCGTCCTGGTCTGTCTAACGTATATGTGAGTAATCACATTCAATACCCATACGTCTATGACAGGTCTTCCCTCCACTACTCCCGTACTAAAACCCAAGATTAATTAGCCTAGGACCATAAGTGCCTGGGCGTGGGCATATTGAAATATTGTTTTCCCAGTCTCAGCTCTCAGATTGTTATCGCAGGGAGGGAGACAGAAGAGATGATGAAACCCTTTTCACAAAATAGTATCATTCTTAATGATTTCTGTTTGCCAAGCATATGTGTGTGTGCATGCATGCATGCGTCAAACCGCGCGAGCTTCGCTCTGCTTCAATTCCATAGCCATCAGAGCTGTGCTGCCGCTCTCTCTTTTAATCAAAACCAATGTCATCGCTATCTCATTTCCCAGATTACTCGCTCTCCATTGGATGGTATTGATATCATGCTGGATCTGAATGGTACTGGAGAATCCATTGACTAAATGATTTGTGAGAATGAACAGCTATCAGTGACGAGTGACGGATGGGCAGAATATTCAATTACACCCTTTGTTGAAATCTGGTAGTTGACTGGATGAGATGCTAGCTTCATCAAGACAAGTGAGGAGAATGAGGAAACAGGGGAAGCACGGCGGAAATGATGGGGCTCATGAGAATGATCAGAAATCCCACTCATCTCTCTACACTTTTCCCAACAAAGCAGATGGACATCGATCACAACCCGCCAATTCCCATTTCTGTGCTTCGGTTGAAGACGAGGGAGAAAGGCCTGGTGATAAAGGTGAGGAGTCGATTTCTGAGAAGGGACATATCTTTGATCTTTCATGGAGCAAAAGAGGATACCTTCTGACGGGCCCTCCCGCTACCATCCTAGGAAGTAAGGGAAAGTCGACCACTACGCGCTCCTGTCATCTGTGCGTGGCAGCCTCCCATAATATACGGGTCTCCTATATTCCAAGTTTTAGAAAATTCACACATCTATTCATAGATCTAGCTTGTTTATGTCTTCTCCCGCTAAAGCCACAAAACTTAGATACATTACGAGGTAGCTCTTTCGGCTGGATTAACTTATGAAATACTTCGTACTCACGTATTAATACCCTTTCTCTTGGGATATTCTTCATCTATTGTAAATATTTAAAAATAAAACAAGGGAAAAATGAGTTAGTTATTTTATTTGTCTGCAGTTGCCATACTTACCGTCTAATATCTGAAATCCACCATCTTCTCAGTCGTACCTGAATAGCCCGAAGCCACCCGATGTTCTCCAGGAATTTCCGTCGATGCTTTTCTAAAATATCATTTGATAGTCTCAGTTCTCGTACGCAGTAATGACTGAGAGGTTCTGTGCCACAAAATGCATATTCAGACGAGTTAGCTGTCACGCTTAAAACATACCGACTCTAGACGTGTTAAATATCGGCCGCAATCCTGAAGAGAATTTCTGAGCATTCTCTCTACCTCTGTCACGCCGTCTGGAGATTGGGGTCGTATCGACCATTGCCCTGCCGTTGGCTGGCCATGGGTGGCAGTACCGGTTTCCGGCAATCAGGGAAATGAGGGGAACCGCTGTAGTATGGAGGTCCGGATTAACGTGAAGAAACGTGGAAAGAACCCCGGCTCTCCACGCGAGAAAGCACATCTCCTTTAGATGCTCCCCTAGCATCTCCGATTCTCTCCTCAATGTAGAGGTTTCGGTTATTACACACTGAGTCAGGAAGCACAAGCACGGAGTAGGGAGTACTAGTGCTAGTACTAATAGTCATGATGCCAAAGGGAAATACCTCAGAGTGGATATCGCAGGAAGCCAGGTGTACCACTTTGCATAAGGTGATATGCATAAATACCACTATGTCCCTCACCATTGCTTTTTCATAGTTTCAAGCTTCCACGGCGTTCAATCTTGTAGGGTTGGTTGGCTTTTCTATGCTCATTTTACCCAATTAATAGAATATAAGGGTTAAGTATTCCTTGATGGCCGATCGGCCGGGCGATCTCGCAAGCCCTCATAATAAATAGCATTCTAAAAACTTCCTGGTTGGCGCTGTGAATGCGGAGGACGGACAGTGCAAATGAAGATTCGTTGGAGTTTTGATGCCAAGGCCGGCTCCACTAAGCCAACCAAGCTCTTGGCGCACCAGTTTCCAGCCAAGGTTCAGCTGCCCAGCAAACTTAGGGCTTTCTTCACATAGAACGAAATCTCAATTACTCGCACTACTCATGTTAGCGGGCGAGTAGCGCGACTGGAGACTCCTGGTATTGATAGATCACCAGCCTCCAAGGGTCCAACAAAACGCTTGATATCCCGCCGATAAACGATAAACGAGGGAATGGTGTTGTTTGTGATTCCGAAATTCGGCAGACCGGGGTTCGAACACCATTGGGTGACATCGGCGTACACTCATTTTTCGGCCCCTGCAACCCGTGTGGGGAAGCTATGTCAGAACCCCTTGAACGGTGAGGGGTGGGGGCGGGGAAACATTGCTCGCTGACTCCTTGAGATTCGGTCAACTACATCCTTCTGGAAGAGATGACCGCTGGCTATTCGGCCAAAATCCAAAAATGCAGCTGCCTTACCGCAGGAGTCAAGGTCGTTATGAGCGATCAGCAAATGCCCTCAGGGATCTGTAGTTGGACCCCGCTTGATCTTACCGGTGAATGTTTGCAAGCAACATGGCACGTTGTTGGAGGCATATAACCGGGGTTCACCCGCCTTTGGATGTCGATGTTGGTGGCATTTGAAACGTTTTTCTTAAGACATATACCTTCTCCTGGTGGATGCCAGAAAGTATTTCCGGTCTTCAATTAAGCCATGTCGCGTTTCGCCAAATCGGCATTGTGCCTCTTAGCAGCTGGAATCCCAGCTCTAGCACAATTTCCCCCCAAGCCGGAGGGGGTCAAAGTTTTGGAATCTAAGTTTGGTGACGGTGCCAAAATCACCTACAAAGAGGTGAGCAAGCATATTTCTATCCTTGACCCGTTCTTAGCTCATATCGATGGCAGCCAGGACTTTGCGAGACAACTCCGGGAGTGAAATCGTACTCTGGATACGTTCATTTACCCCCTGGTACGCTGGAGGGTCTTGATGATAATCAGGACTATCCCATCAACACATTTTTCTGGTTTTTTGAATCAAGAAAGGATCCGGAAAATGCTCCTCTGTCAATTTGGATAAACGGCGGACCTGGAAGTTCTTCAATGGTGACACCCCCAGTGTAATTTTCCTTTCTCTCTTGTCCGATGATCTAAATAATGACGTTAAGCGCAATGACCCACCAATTCTTAAAAAAATTTTCAAGGCGAATAAAAGAAGTAGATGCAGGTATCCACTCTTACTGACTTTGGGAAACAGATGGGCCTGCTTGTTGAAAACGGTCCTTGCTTCATCAATCCCGATTCAAACTCAACGACATTGAACCAATATTCATGGAACAATGAGGGTGCGGCTTAAACTCTCCGTTGCTTTTGAGAAGTTTTCTACTAATATTCTGCAAAATAAGTTAATATGCTCTTCTTGGATCAACCGGCCCAAGTAGGCTTATCATACGATACCCTTGCCAACTACACAAAAAACTTGATCACAGGTAAGCTCACCAAGTTGGGTCCTGATGATCCAATTCCACAGCAGAATGCTACGTTCCTGGTAGGGACGTACCCCAGTAATGAGCAAGAAAACACTGCGCTGGGTAGTCGTAATGCCGCGATTGCCCTGTGGCACTTTGCTCAGGTATGGTTCCAGGAATTCCCAGGCTACCACCCAGGGGACTCTCGAATCAGTCTTGCCACTGAGTCTTATGGTGGTCGCTACGGCCCGGCATTTTTCTCGTTTTTTGAGGAGCAGAACCAGAAGATCGAAAATGGTACTTGGAAAGATGATGATGGCGATATGAAAGTATTGAACCTCGACACTCTGATGATCATTAACGGCTGCCTCGACCGCCAGGTACAGTGGCCCTCATACCCAGAGTTTGCATTCAAGAACACATACGGCATCGAATCGGTCAACGAAACGATTTACAATTATATGGTCGACTCCCTCGTTAAGCCCGGTGGCTGCCGTGATATGGTCGATGAATGCCGCGCTATTTCCGCTGTCTGGGACCCGGACAACACCGGCATCAACGACACCGTCAACGATGTCTGCAGCAAGGCCGAGAACTACTGCTCTAGCGAAGTCCGCGGGCCATATCTTAGATACTCAGGTCGCAATTACTACGATATTTCACAGCTCGAGCCAGCCGCATTCCCTACCCCATTTTACCAGGGTTGGCTGAACCAGGCACACGTCCAAGCCGCACTCGGAGTACCGCTCAACTGGACTCAGTCCAACGCCGCCGTATCCAAGGCCTTCCGAAGCATCGGCGACTACCCGCGTCCAGGTTGGATTGAGGATCTCGCTTTCCTACTTGAGAACAACATCAAGGTTGCTCTCGTTTATGGAGATCGTGACTTCGCCTGCAACTGGATGGGCGGCGAGGCGGTGAGTCTCGCGATCGACTATGTCGACTCAGAAAATTTCAGGGCAGCCGGCTACGCCGACATCCGCGTCAACGACACATTTAACGTCGGTCAGGTAAGGCAATATGGCAACCTCTCATACTCTCGTATCCACCAGGCCGGCCATGAGGTTCCGTCCTACCAGCCCGAGGGTTCATTGAAGATTTTCAACCGCGTGCTATTCAACAAAGACATTGCCAAAGGTGAAATTGACACCGCCGTACCGTTGCCCGACGGTGATGGGAAATATTATAGCTCATCGGGTCCGCCCGACACGCTCGGCTTCAAACAGGATCCACCACCGCAATATCCTAAGTTCTGCTATGCGCTTGACCCTGGTGTTTGCACAGAGGAGCAGATTGAGTCTATATTGAAGGGCAAGGCGGTGCTCAAACACTTCCTTCTTGTCGATCAGAATACAAGACGGTTGTTCCCCGAGGTGATTGGGGATGGCGGCAGTCCCACATTGCCACCTTCGTCTGGGTCGAGTTTGTTTGTGAAGGGTATCGGACGACAAGTAGGATTGTTGGCTATTCTCACTGTGGTGGTCTCTGCAATGATGTTTTAGACCGGTGGTTGAATCGTAGACAGATGAGAACCTTACCATATATACGTTATGACAAGGGGTTGAATATTATTACCTTATGTATTTAGATTGGATAGATAACTCTATTGTCATTCATTTCGACTTCATTGAGTCCGATCGGAACTCTAGAAGCGTGTTTCGCCTAACGGATTTCCTCGTCAAGCCCAAACATTCACCAACTTCGACTGACTGCCATAGCGGCTATCGTTGTAAATATAACTTGGCTATTATCGATCGATAGTATCAGTAAGTTTAAGCACAGTGTTGGGAATCAGCACAATCGCATGTGTAAAGGGAGGCTATTGAAAGTCGCAACAAGCCACTCCTTCGCACATTACTTGGAAAAACAAAAATAAGGCTAGTAGACCACTGACAGGAATCAGGTCTTCAGGCTTCGTGGAGCGGGGTCATGGCATAACTGTTTATGTCTTTAGGTATCCAAACCAGAATATCGCATGCATAGTTCGGTACATGACGCCCAAAGCGAGGCATATGCTGTGTTGGTGCGCGCGACTCTACCAACTACTAGTATTTGTTAGCAACAGCTTCGAATCACCAGAGGGTTCCAGTGGATTGCATACTGAGCGCTTCCTAGTTACGAGACATGTGTCCACAGTCACTGTCTGCCGGCCTTAACCGCAACGGATGCCTAGCAGTGTACAGGTCAGTCAAGTGGGAAGGACAGAAAGGACAGATACACCAAAATGGTCATTGCTGATCCACGGCGAGCACTTGTGATGGTTCCTATTCAACTTGTCATATTACAGAGTTGTTGGTGATGTTGTGGTTAAAGTCGTCGTTACCTTCCCCTTGATTTATCGGCTTGCCAAGATGGCACCCTTTAGTTATTTACTTTGCTTGAAGAGTAGCCCAGCCTGTTTTTTGAACCAATCTCTTGGAATTGAATACCCTGGCTCACGGGGAGTAATCTGCCGACTTTGGGACGCGCAATTCTTTGAAATGAAATGGACGTCTCCAACCACTGGCGGTTGGTTGGTCTTTACAGCTGTATCAGGCAGAACGACTGCCCTGGGTGGGAACGACACTGATGGGAGGTTGGTAATCATAGCCATTATCCGGGAAATTATGATCAAATGAATGTATATATTCTAGTTACTGGTGTTGTTCACTTTATCAGCCCCGAATATAATGCATCTTAAAGTCAAGGCCTGACCTGCTTAAATGCCTTCTTCACTCAAGTTTGTGTAATGGCCGATGATTTCACTGAAATAGATGCATTAGGTGTAAAACTCTGAGAGAAATATCACATTCCCAGAGACCTTGGTTCAAGGATCAACTTGGAACGATTGGAGTAGGGAGCAGGCAATATCATACGTTGAACTTCCTGTTTTCTTGCACACAAATCGGAAATTGGAAGCACTAATTTTTCCATTCCAGGATAGACAGTGTTAAAGTCATGTCTTCCCTGCCGACCTGCATGGCGTGTTCCGTGCATGATTGGGTTCGAGTGGAGGATGGCAGTTCAAGCTTCCTGAAAATCTGAAGACAAAGACTGGCTGATAGGGCCAGTTATGTAGGTCAAGATAAGCCTGAACCATACAGGTTCTTGCGAGAATAATGGCCCACTGTTGCAGATTGGAGAGGCTTATTCACTCAATGATGACAAGAAGCAGCTAAAACTAAAGCAGAAATTATCAGTAGGAAGATACCAAAGTCGAGAGCCACTTTGGGGAATACAAAACAAGGGGAAAAAGACAAGTGTTTCACAGTTCCAACCCACGTAAACTTTGAGCAAGGGTCAGCGATATATGAGTGACAAAGCCAGCAGAAGTTTACAAATATATAGTTTTGAATAATAAATGATGTGCGAGAGCTCTGGTCCATTATCCACGCCGACAGGGCTTGGAGTTGCAGCATACCCGCATCTTAACAATAGGAGCCTGTAATCGAGCAGATGATGCTGTATGGGGCATCAGATTGTATCCAGTATGGCGGACGGTTGACGTATATATTTCCGGCTTCACGCCGCAGTCGATGCTGCAGTCGATGCTGCTATGAGGCAGCTGTATTTGTGAAATCGAACTCCACGGTTTCCAGTTTCCGATGAGAACGCAGCCCGAGCCTCAGCTTAAATATAGACAGGGCAGATTTCAGAAGGTCCGGTTGTTCGGTGAGCTTTACCAAGGATTCGGCTGAGTTTTGAAGGTGACAATCAACTGCTGGATATGGCCTGGTCGGGGGCCTTGCATCAATGCTAGGTGGGAATCATGAGACACGTTAGAGGGGCCACTTGCAGGGGGCTGTTTGGCAGGTAAGATCAAAAGCTTCGAGAACAAGACTAAGTCGCTGAATGAACAATGAATGTCGAAAGCCGAAATAAAACGAGTCTTGATGGAAATATTCTCTTACTCACAGTGCTTGCTGCATTGGCTGCTTGCATTTGGTGTTTCCTGCTTGGCTCTCGGCCTCGCATGCTTTTGTTATCTCCAAACCTGTTGGTTGTTCAAGGAGAAGATGGTGACTGGCATATTTTTCTTTCTTCCTCGTCTTCGGCAGGGGTCGCCATCACTGCGCCGTCGTGCATCTGCAGCTGCGGCGGCTTCATTGTCGACCACTGTGCCAGCCCCCTCTTCCTCTTCCTATTTGCCCTTTGCAGCTCACGCTCGTCACACTTCTGGAGCGCTGTCAACTGCTCTGAAGGCGCTGGCACTCGTTTTTCACTTGCTAGAATTTCCCTGTTTCAATTATTTAGCGCCTCTTCCAGACTCTTATTTTAATATTCAATCACAACTGTCCCGAATTGTCGCCCCCGGTTATTGGCTGCTTGGTGCAAGACACCTCATATGCCGTTTCGTAATTAAATTCATATCATCCACACTTGTCTGTTCCTGATATCTGTTGCTTTATGTTGCAAGCTTAGATCGCCACCCAATAGACATAGACACAGACTCACAGCAGGTCGACGCCCCTTATTTTATCGATTATTTCGAGTGTTTCCAACCCAATACACCACAGTCCATCGTGCCTCGCGCTCGGTTCCGGCCCATCAGACGTCACATTTCCATCACAGTGCAAGCAAGGCTCGAAATTAGCCATCGCGGTGACCACAGAGGAAGATAGATAGCCCGTTCTTGATCGCCAACGGTCCTCTGTTCGCCTATGGCGTGACTTTCACATTCCTTTTAATACCATCTCTCAGCGAACCAGCGTTGTGGGAAATAATTGGACTGGAGTTCCGTCAGTGCTGGAAGTATCTGGAATCATTCTTCGTAATGCGGCCGCTACTTGCGATAACGTGAAAGCACATGGGCGTCAAGTGCTATGAGCTTCTCTTAGAACGGTGGAGTTTTTCAAAGTGTGCAATCAAATTTCTTAAACCGGCACCGTTGTCCTTGAAAGACCACTCCATTATTACGAATCTAAACCAAGCCCGCCTCATTGATCTCCATCACTATGCCGTCAGTGAATACTCTGGAGCCGAGCCCAATAACGTCGCGAGCAGATCACCCAGGTCTGAAGGCCCATAGACCCCTCCCGCGAAAACGCGATATATTACCAACGCAGGAGTCGACATCAATACCTCCATCGTCCAGTCCGAGACCAGATGTCACGCCTCCCTCGAACGGATACGCTTATCCTACCGCGCCAGCGCTCCCGCTGACACCCCCTGGCCTAGGATTAGGAGCCTGCGAGAAATCAAGCAATGGTATTTCACGAGAGATTTCCCACGAGCTTATTCCAGGCACGACAGGGACTGGTACGCCAACGCACCAGCTGAGCCCCCCGACACCCGACATTACGCCTCCACGAGCTTTCTCTCAGTTTAAAAAGAGGGAAGGTCTTACTCCAATACACCCGTCCATGTCCTCGAGGGCTGAGTCGTTCACAACTGCCCGAGAAGCTTTGTCATCAGAGGAAGAAGAGCTAGAAAGGAGAAATGTGCCCGCGACACCACTATTGCGCCCAGCCAAACACAAGCTGCCTCACCCTCTACGAACAAATACGTCATCTTGGGAGCCAGAGATCTCGAAAAATGCAGGTCCACTCGAGGACGGCGTCGTTGCAGAGGGAATGAATGTTAGCCAGACGGACGCAACCACGTTTGATTCTTTCGATGGCCAGCGGGCTAAGCCACAGGAAATCGTTACTACAAAATTCCAAACAAGGAAACACAGGCGTCGGCCAATTCTTGGGGAGCACGATCCATTCTCCCAGGTCAGCAGTAGCCCTTCTGATTTGAATCACATTTCTAAATCATCGTCGAGCCGGGAAAGGAGCTTGAAACAGCGTGTGCAAGATTCTCAAAATACTCCCCATACCTCGTCCGTTGAGGGGTTTGCGGAGGATATAGGATGGGCCGCGGAACAGGAACAGCCGGATATGAGCGAACGCATCCACATTTGGCGTCTCTCTGGGATCTCAACCACATCAACCGTGGAAGCTATCGTGATAGACTCTCCACCACGAAAACTGCCGACGTTACGGCATACGAAAAAGAAAGTCTCCCTTCGTTCTGCCAGTTCACCTCTTCCCAAATCACACTTTGACGATTCAACGTCTTCTTTGGCGGACTCTCACCCTCGTTTACTCCGAAGGTCAGCCCGGATTACCAATGAAAACCGATGGAGCGTGTCATCAGATATGTCCTTCGCCGCCAGCGCAACCTCCACGCGACCAAAACCGAAGCACGATGTCGTACCGGTTGTAGTAATTCCTCAGCGGCGATCCTCGTTGAAATCTACACATTCTGGCAGCAAGGACCATTCACGAACGCATTCTCTCGGTTCTAGTTGTCGGCCTGCAACTGCGCCGGACAACTCTATCGGGTCTTTTGACATAGCTCGGCGGACAAGACGCACTTTATCCGCATCTCTACCTTCCACGACCTCAAAAAATGTGGGTTGCGGCAGTTATTCGTCCGGACCAGTTATTCCCCAAAGAAAGTCCTCGTTATCCGCACCTACCAGTAGAAATAACTCGAGGGCACCTTCGCTGACGTTGGAGAGTTTGCGACATGCACTTCCTCCTACCTCCCAACCCTCTGCCCCTGAACGCCGCAATCACAGCGCTATGGATTACGGCGCTATGGATCCTGTATCTATCAAAATCCCCGCCCAGGAACCTGCCAAACAGTTTGCAAACCTAACTCCACATACAAGCCAACAGCCATGTGATGAAAACGGCCCAATGATATCTCCGTCCCTCACTCTTACGCCGTTTCAAGCATCCATTCAGTCATTATCTCCTGGCCCAGTGGAGATTCACGAAGCCAGGGCTGTCCCGTTTTTCTTCCATAATAACAAGTCACTTTTGCTTGTAGATCAGCAGCCTATCACCGAATCACGAGCTGTTCAGGAGCTGCGCACCTCTCCAGGCGATATGGAAATGAAAGTTGTTCGACCGACGACCCCAGATACATCTAATCAAGACACAATAGCTGATGTTGACTCTCCACTCCGAAACCCTCGTCCTCCGCCAAAACCCCCTGCCGTCAAGGTTATTCCTCCAACACCTATGGATGAAATTAACCAACCCGCTGTTCCAGAAACAATCAATTCCGAAAAATTCAATGGCGGAATGCGTCGCCTTGGCTCAGTTCGCCGTGCTTTGAGCTCCCGGAGACGTGCCGAAACATACACTGCCCCGGTTTTGTCTCAAAATGTACGAAATCCCAAAGCCGGCAAACACATAGACAGCAAATTACATCCATTTTGGTTACCTCGACCATTTTGGGAAGGACTTGTGGACTCTGACATCGATGGCGAGGGTATCACCAGGCCTGATTCTCCTAGCACGAGGAATATCGATGATCTGTACGTCAGTAACTCTTTGGGTATACCGCATAAGCGCGTCGTATTCGCCGGCCCACTGTCAGTTCTTCGGCGGATGTCCAACCGTTCTCGGCATCGGACCGCGCATCGCAAGAGTGGCAACCAAGAATTTCCATCCTTCTACAACACTGGTTTCCCACCCCTTCGGGTACGTCCTACGCGCCGTAATCGCAATTTTAGGCCAAGAATGGTCTTGCAAGTGCCCATACGATCCTTACGCGAGCTACAACAGCGGATTCTCCAGATCCGGCGCCAGAGGGAACAAGATAAGCTTGAGGAGCGAAGAGACAAGTTGAGGAAAAGCATCGGGGGACGAATTCTAACGAATAACACTGCCATCATCTTTCCAGATGGTCGATAAATCTCATATAATGAAGATCTTTTTTTTTTCCCGGCGCCGGTCTCGCGTATCTACGAAATATAACGAACAGGGAAAGTTTCCACTATTTTTGTTTTTCAGTTTGATATATCCGTTTGATCTTTTTCCTCTATATACCTCATCGGTTTTTCGTTTTATTTTTATTTTGTACTGCTTTTTAGCGGGTTATGCCGAACATGCAAATTTTACGTGAGAGACATGTATCATCACGCTGTGTTGATATGATATGACGATTTTACGAATACCTTCTATTGATGCTGGGCCGGGTCTGAACCTGAGAATGGTCTCTTCGATTTAGCGTGGTTTCCCTCCTCGTTGATCTGATATATATTTCTATTTATTTTATTATTTATATCCATGATCCCACTTTCCCGTGCTTTCAGATAGCTGTGTCTTGCTCTTTTTGTTGCCTTGGTGCCCGTTTGTCTCTCTTCTTTCTCGCGTCGAACTTGGTGGTTTATAACATAGATACGATAATGAATTTATATGAGTATGAGACGAGCTGTCCCTGAAAGGAAAGAAAAAGAGAAAAAAAAAAAAAGAGGGGAAGCGGGGGGAAAGGGGGCAAGAATGCAATTGGCATTCTACTCGGACAGGCAAGCGATTATAACGATGCTTGGAAGCCCAGGCGGCTGGAAATATGAGAATTTTGCTTCAACATTTTTATCCCGTTGTTTTCTTCTGTTATTCTGCTGTCATCCTGCTGTTCTATTCTGCTCCTCCTGTGGCCCGTCCTCTGCCTCTCTCTTGGCTAATTATATATCACTGCTTGCTGGCTCGAAGCTTGAGAAAACTGTCCCACATGTCCATTCTGCAGATGTATACTAACACTTCTCGCCACAAAAGTGATGCCTTTTGCAATACAACGGCTAACTTCGTGGCACGAATGGATTTTGCAAAATCTGCGCGTACTACTTGTGATAATGAAGAGATTCCTCCTGTAAATTCTCTCTCACCACTCGAATGACAGGGAGTATATATATATATATAAATATATCATCTTGAAATTGCTAAGAAGAAGGCAAATGCAATCACCCTCTCCCCTTTGCTCAAACTTATCATCCATCAAACCCTCCCTGCGGCTTTCATCCGTTCCAATGCTTCACTCCCATCTAAAAATGGTTGGGGCGCCTTCGAAGAATCAAATTCGATCACTGGAAAATCCGTTTCATCACCATCACCATCGTCCTCTCGATCCTCCCGACCCCCCTGACCTTCCCGCCCTGCCTCCTGCTTCTGTCCACTTCCACTTTCAGACCGCTGACGACTCCCGGTAGCTATAATGGTAGACCTTAACTCGACATCTGCTGGGTGTGCGGAGGGGTTAAGAGGCTTCGAAGATTTGGTTGGTTTTGAGATGGGTTGTCTTGGAAGTAGTAAGGTTCGGTGGTTTGGCGGACTTGTCATGTTTTTCTTCTTCTTCTTCTTCTTTCTTGTCTTTTCATTTATTTTTCCCCTTAAATTTTTCTTTCTTGGAATGTTAATGTTGAATTTTCCTCCCTTGGGAACGCCGCCAAACTTGGAGCACTTGCCCTATCCCACGTGACACACCCCACCAACCTCCAAACTCACCGACATCGGACACAAGTCGAGTCAATCGCTCAGTTAACCCCGCCAACCGGCCGCAAGAAACACTCAGACGCTGAGATTTTGCTCTTTGCGATATCTGCAACCACGCCTCGACGTGGCGTATCCTGACTCTTCTCCTCCCACGAGTGGTCGCTTCCCTGCGGTCCCCTGCGACCCGCCAGGGGCTTGACCTTGCCGATTACGGCCTTCCGTTGTCCTATTGCTGGTCTTCCCCGGTGAGAAGAGATTCACAGCGTGGCTGCCCTGGCATTCAGCGACGACCGTAAACGCAGGGCCAGTGGCAGTGGGAGTGTCGCTGGCGTTGGCGTTGGGAATAGTAACACAGTCGGAAGCGGTGCTAGTGCTCCAGGGAGGATAACAACTCCCACCGGAGCAGCAGCAGGAGTTGGGCCAGCAGAGCAGCACGGCCGCAGCCGGCGTCCCAGCCCCGCAAGGAGGAATACGGTTGGTTCGTTTGCTCTTCGCCCTTCTCCTGCTTCGGTATCAACTCTTAGCGGTGGAAACCAGAGACGCAATGGGCCTACTGGAGGTCTGGGTAGTTCGCAAGGAAGCATTGAGGATACTGAAGAGACGGAGAATAATACCAACAATACCCAGGATGATCGGAAGAAGCAGCCAGTGAAACGCGCTTGTAATGAGTGTCGCCAACAGAAGGTGAGATGCTCAATTGATATATTTTGCCCCTTCATTCTTTTATTTTTTTGTCGTAGATCGGTATACGTTTATTTTTCTAGTCTAAATGAGCAGTTTACTCACATGTTTTGCAATCGGCTAACGTTTGTCTTCCAGCTCCGGTGCGACGTTATACAAGAACCTTTTGCAGCTTGCTCACGTTGCGGTCGTCTTAAGCTGGAATGCAAGATTGAGTCGAATTTCAAACGGATCGGCAAGCGTAGTCGGAATGCTGAGATGGAACGTGAGATAATTGAGCTGAGGAGACAGATTGCGAATGCCAATGCCGCCGCCAATGCGCAACAACAGCATCAGCAACACCAGCACTCATCCTCCATCAACCAAGGCCCTTCATCAATTTCTACGCCGTTTAGTTCATCTCAGCGCAACATATATCAGACGTCGACGGGCCTTTCAGGGAGTCAATATATGGGATCGCATGAGGCTGTTGCATCACTGCTTGATCTTCGATCAGGACTGGATTCTTCTAGTTTTCTTAGAAGCTCCAGTAGTCAGGTTGCAATGGCCAAACGGCTTGAAGGGGTGTCACTCGCGCCAGAACGGGTGACGGATTTATTTAGCCAGTTAGTATTCTGGATTGAAATTATTGAGCGAATCCAAATCACATTTATGCTAAATATGGACTAGGTTTTTCACATTTTATCACCCTTTCCTCCCATTTCTGGATCGAGATAGGTCACCTGAAGAATATCACTCCACGTCGCCGCTCTTGTTCTGGTCTATAATTAGTGTGGGTTCGCGTCGATACCAGGCCGACCCTACTCTTCTAAATGCTTTGTCGGGGCCGGTGTCGAGATTGGTATGGAGTGTATTGGCAGATGTTCCTCAAAGCTATCACGTCGTTAAAGCATTGGCGCTGTTATGCACTTGGCCCTTTCCCACCAGCAGCACGTCGACAGACCCAACATTTATGCTTTGTGGTATGATGATGCATATAGCGATGCAAATAGGCCTCCATCGCCCGTCTCATGCCCAAGACTTTTCTAAATTCAGGATCGAGTTCAGAGAAGGGGAGTTAAAAGATAGAGTTAAAACTTGGGGTATTTGCAATATCGTTGCTCAAAGGTATAATTTTTTTTTTTTTTTTTTTTTTTTTTGCGTTCGTCAAACCTCCAGTACTATACCTCGTACCATTGGGCGCTAACTCTCTTATCAGGGTTGCAACTGGTTATGGACAACCGTCGCAAACTTTGTTTGACTGGACGTTGTCATCACCGGAATCTGCTGACCAGAATTTCAAGCTTCCAGCGGAAATAAAATGTCGACTAGATATCGAAAAGTTTTGCGATAAAGTAACCAGAGGCCTCTACAGCAATGCCCGAGATCCTGTCGGGCTATCGTGTGATGATGAAAGATTCGTTGTAACATCTATTCTAACAAAGGACTTCGAGGAACTCGAAGGCCAGCTGAGGCAAGAGCATAATTGTGTGTGGTTTTCCTTTTCTCTTTTCTTGTCCCTTTACCTCCCTCCTCCTTTTTTTTCTCATTATTTTTATTTTATCCTTTTTTTTCGGCTGGGAGACTTTACCCACTAATAATTAATTGTATTCTAGCCATCACAAATCTCTATCTTCAGGCAGGAGGTCTCCACCTCCGCCTTGCGGCTTTTTTCGATAACCCGACAGCCAAAGACTATCGAAAAGGCCTTCTGGCGCTCTACCTTGCGACAACCCTATTTCTTGATGAGGTGCTGAATCTCGAAAAGAATGTTGGACCTGTCCTTGCATATATCCCTAATTACATATATCAGATGACTTTAGCTGCCGGTTTCATTTTGCTTAAGCTGTGCAAAAGCTTCTTCGCAGCTCACATTGACATGGACTATACAAAAGCCCTTTTCAACAGGACTATTTGGGCTATACGAAGCATGTCTGTTTCAAGCAATGATCTTCCGGAGCGGTTGGCAGAGGTATTGGCGCAGATGTGGAGGACGGGCGGAGCTCCCGTCTCTCCACATGTTTCGAGATCGTCGGTCAGTCCGGAAATGGATGACACCCTCCAGTTGAAGGTCAGATGTCGCATGAGTATGTCTCTTGTCTACGACTCTGTTTGGCGATGGAGAGAAGATTTTCAAGCCAAAGGAAAGAATCTGGAATGTACGTCCTCTCTCACTACCAATTTACGTCTGTCCGTTTACATGTCCAGGCCTGTGATTCTAACAACAATCAAACAGCCTTCCTCAAAAACCCAACCAACCCGGACTCCAATGCAGACTCCTCAGCGTCCTCTGTTGCCCCGTTACGCGGTACAAGCTCAACGCCTGGTGTTCCCGGCGCAGACTCCAACCTTCCATCCGCACCATCATCTCACACAATTAACATCGGCGGAGAAGGGAATCTCAATACATCTAGTTCCGGAAACGGGATGGGATTCCTGGGTGGTTTCATGGAACCGAATTACGAAGTATTTGATCCTCTAAATTGGATGCTGGATGGGCTGGTGGACTTCCCATACTCTCTAAATCCGGTTCAGGGACTGGAGTCTTAGGGTATCTCTTAGCCTTCTTTTCATTTATTCGTCACATTTAAACCACTATATACTGCTTCTTTATCTCCTTACCAGAATAGAACTCTTCATTTTGTAGCTGGCTTTTCCTGGTTATTTTACATTTCTATTCTCATTCTATCAAAACATAATTTGATCCAAGTCGCTACCACAGTTGGACACGTTTTCGTTCATTTTAGTGAGTTGTATATTCGCCCGAGAAAACATAGAGAAGACAATACATTATCTTCTCTGTTTCTTGGTCTTGCTGGGACCCATCCGTGTTTAATATGGTCCCGGGCATGGGAAAGCACCCCGTAACAAGGTGTTGTACGTCGCAACAAAACTTCGCACTATTTTCTCATTCTCCCTGCACGCCCAGACCGGATTTAATGCCATTGGAAGTTAGCATAGGAGAATATTTGAGTTGAAAGAGCACCCTACTTCAACGAGATAACCGTGGCACATGTGATAACTACAGCACGCTCTCAAACGTGTGATCTGTGCTTGTATGTGAATCATTAGTTGGAAAAATAGTCTTGTGTTCCAAAAGATGCTCGAGAGGCGATGTGGTATTTCTGATAGAACTAACTCTAGATGCAGTTTGTGGGTCTTCATGCATACACCAGCTGCGAATATGATGGCGCATGGCATCGTCTCTAGCTACCTGTTTCAGGTGCTCAGAAAGGAAATACAAGAGTTTCCTATCACTTCTAGACCTGTGGAGTATATATAAATAATTAAAAAAAATAAATAGAAAATAAATAGAAAAATAAAAATATTACGGATAATATAAAAAAGATGACAAGGGGAGAAGGAACATGAGAAAGTTTGCGTGATATGTTGTCATGGGTCAATTTAAGGTTGCGAGAGATGAGAGACGAAGAAGGTAAGCCGATGGAAGGGGGTATCACACCAGACCATTAGAGAGTTCAGAGTTCGAGAAACAGAACGACAGCATTCACAGTCACGTAAAAGAGCAGGCCTTATAAAGAGCCATTCAACGAGCGTCGTAGAGAAAATGCACGAAAAGACAGCGTTAAACCGCCATCAAAAAAATGTTGTCTAACTGGGTATCAACGCCTTCATAAATGGAAATCCAGCCACCCGTGTGACGTATTTAAAAACGATTGAAATCGGAACGAGATGGAAAGCATTTGGAGAATAAAACAAACATAAACCCGGAATTCGTCGCGTATGGTAGTCGACTATGGGACTCTCTCCATACCAATATGCGTGCTATCAAAGAATTGAACACCTACCCTCCTTTCTCTTTTTCCTTTCTCCATCACCGTCGCTCCATTCAGTCATTCTACCTCTCAGCTCTTCGTCCCTCCCCCGTCGTCCTACCTCTGCATCAGAATGAGAACTTGAAATCATCCGGCCTGAGCGTGTGTCAAAAAAGGCGCCACCAATTGCGAGCCTGCGACGTGGTATATCTTGCGATCTTGGCCTAGAATGTTGAGTTTCTTGGTTGGAATGGACGTTATCAAGGGCCTCGACACGACGAGGTTCATGAGATTGAAGATGAGGTGAGGACATGGCCTGAGGCTTTGTAATAATCGGTGAAAAGTTGGGTGGAATGGAATAACGGTAGGTGTAGTGTGTGCGTATTGAATCCGATAGCGATGATCTCGAATGAGTGGACTGTCTTGCTGTTGGGAAACCCTCAATAGAATCACGTGTAGCTGACAGTCGTCTATTTTCTGTGTGTATGAAGTCGGAAGTGGCGGCTGGGGGTGATGTATTAGGATCTAAGTCGAAATGATCTGTAGGCCCATTCCTACCAATTACTCGGGCAGGCATTGACCCAGCTCCCAAAGCAGACCCAGGAATAATAGATAAATTTGGGCTTGGATTTTCCAAAGATGATACCCGGGGCGGCCTAGTGTTTGGAAATTCTGCTGTCAATGACGATGCTTGTGTATTTAGTACAGGGGGTTGAGGCGGGGCGGGAAAGAAAGATGGCTCAGTTCCATCTCCATGGTTCAGTACGGGAGGCCCTATCGGACGGCTTCCAATATGGCGAACCTGGTGAATACCAGACTGGCTCTCGGTTGCAGAAATCATCCCGGATACGCCATCGGTAGCTGCTCTTGTATGACTAGAGGAGGAATGTGAGGTATTATTCCTTCTAAGTAGGTTTCCTTGCCCTGAAGTCTCTGGTGGCGTTCCCACTCTCATCCTGAGAAGGGGAATACGTTCCATGGCTGACCTCGTTCGTTCTGTAGCATTATGTGCAGTGGATTCAACTCGGGATGTTTGTGTGCGTCGCAGGTCATGGGTAACATTTCCATGAGACCTCAGTGGCAGACGGTTAGTCGGCGAGGACAGTAGCGTCCTTTGAATATGATCTGGCAGAGGCTCATCCGCATCAGGGGTATAAGGTGGCGGAGGAGGAACCCAGTTGTCTGCATCACTTTCGTGCGGCACCAGTGGTCGCCGGTTCACCAAAACTGAATTTGCATAGCGGGCATTTTGGAAATGATTCCGATCATGGTCAGGCGCTGCAGGCGTTGCAGGCGTAGCTGCTCGACTAAGGAGGTTTTGAGATCGTGGTTGGTTGTTGGTATACGGAATCTCAATAGCATGGATGTCGACAGCTGAGTTGGGATCTGTAGGGGAACTAGGCTGAGAAAAGCTATTTCGGTGAACCCTAGTTGGGACAGGTGGAGTTTCAAAACGCGTACTTCCAATGCTGGCACGATGTCTGGCGAGCGTAGCAGAGCGCTCAATGACAGTATTGCGATTTCTCCCCGACCCTCTGCGTCTATTAACTCGCGTTCTCCTTCTCTCCAGCTCAACTTCGACATCCATAGTTGAATCCTGTTCCGGTAGAGGTATTGGAGCCGCTTCGCCTACCTCAATTGTCAACTCAACTGTATTCCCATCAGTCGATGAACGCGCAAAGTCAAAAATGACAATCCTGCCGCCATCGACTGGCAAAATACCATCACACATTTCTCCCAAGAAAGAGTTAACGCCGCCAGGAGCTGCTGCCACGAGTCGCTGGAGACGTTTCGTTCCCGAGCTTCCAGGGTTGACGCCATCCACCCACTTTATTGCGGTGATATCATTCATAGATGACAATACCCGCCCATGGATCAAGTGGCTGGGTGGTGTTATCACCTTGTTCAGTCTCTGGGAATTTGTACGGACTGGTTTTGAACCCCAATTTTTCTCTAGCACGACATTCGATGCAGAGGGTCGATCCGAAACATCTGGAATACCATATAGCCATACCCCAGATCCTTGGAAGCCCAATACCAATAGTTCCCCATTACAGCCTGCAGTAGGAACAAAGCTTGGGCCGGGTTCTTTTATCTCGCCGTCACCTCCGGGTCCCACAAAGTACGTAAACCCACCCCTAGCATCATCAATCTGGCCAAGCCGAAAAACTTGTAACTGGGTGTCATATCCAACAATCCAAGTGATGCCTGCATCAACAACAGTCGATGGAACGAGAGTGACGTTATTGTACCCAATCGTGATATCCGGAGATAATATCTGGGTTGTCCACATTCGGGACTGCAACTCTGGCGAAGGCAGCTCGGAATCCAGGTCCATATAAAGAGGCGGGGAGATGGATACCATTCTGGCTTCAAGCGGATCGTTCGACGAGCCAACTAACATCAAACCATCCCGTGAGAACGATAACATATCGGTATGGAAACATCGCACAGCCCTGCGATCTGTTGCCAGTGCCATCTCTCCCAGAGCATGAACCTCGATACTTCCATCATAAGCGATGGCTAAAACTGTCCCTTCCGGAGATAATGAGATTGTACGAGGAATATTGTCTAAAGTAATGGCCTGGATTAACTTCACATTCCCGCCAATGAGGCGGTAGACATTCGCTTGGTGAGACGAAGAAGCCACCGCCAGTAGGCTTGCGTCGTCAACAATGGCAGCCGCGACAGGTCGTCGCAAAGTCTTTAATTCGTAAGAAACAGATATTGGATCTATGGATAGGTCAATCACGAAAATCCTAGATGAACTTAACGCAAGCAATTGATTCCCATTTGCTGAGAAAGTAAATTGGAATGCTTCTCCTTGGGGAAATGCGGATGATGAGCTTGCCGAAGTTGAAATGAGGTTGATCACGGTTTTCTGTGGCCTGAGAAAAGATTCGAACAGGTTTCTCCGAGTCTCACGGGCAAACCTGCGCTTCAACTGCCACAGATCTTCTGATAGCCAAGGGTGCCGCACGCTATCATCGTTGCGCAAAGCAGGAGATGTACAGCCATCTAGATGATAACGATATAATGCAGGAAGATCAGACACTGCCCGCCATTTCCTATTTAACAGAGCAAGAGACGCGAAAGAGTTTGCGTCGACGGTATACAAAATCCTAAAAGATTAATATAAGCGTCATTCAACAGATATCAAATTTTCAAACTATTTTTTTCTCTCCATTTTAACTGATGTGCTGAAAATAACCATCGCCTTATCTTGGACTACACGCGAGTGGCGCAGGAAGAGGATGATCTTAAGACTTACTTCTCAATTATTTGAGACGGGAGAAGGCCCAGTAAGCCACGACCCTGGCATTGAGGATTGCTTAAAACTCTATCATTCTGCTGTACCGTTTCACCCGTCGAAAGTCTCCTGGAAGCAGGCTTTTCCGCAGCAAGGTAGGGCGTTAATGGACCTGCAACCACACCGAGTGTCGTCATATCTGATCCAATACTGACGGGATTCTCGAGACGATTCCAGGGTGGATTAGAATCACCGTCTTCCATGGCCGAGGTGGTAATTCCTTGCAACTACACATCATCATCAATGGTGGGGCTTGAACTGTAGGACAGGACGGGAACAAGACATGGCGATGTGGTTGATGGAAAATGCTGTTTTTGCTCTTTGTTTCGGTGCCGTAAGGTAATGAACACCCGAAATTTGGCTGGGTCCAAAGTTGGGGGCTGTGTTGAGTGGACCTTGAGGCAGCTTCTGAAACCTTTGATCTTTGCAACTCGGGAAGCACTATGGCTATGCTCTGGCTGGTGGAAGTGGCGTCAAGGGATTCACCCAGCGATCTACCTCAAATTCTGAAGATGAGTTGAAATCGAACCACTGCAGACGCGGCTGGCAGGACACACGCAGTACTTGTCTTAAAATAGCAGCGCATCCTGCTCACTAACTGTGGGCCGATGGTGGGTCATGTAAGCGACAGGGATCATGGCTGCAGCCTCCAGGATTCGTTGAGGAAAGAAATATGCTGACGCCATGTCGACGGTTTGACGATTTTTTCCGCTTGAGCTGTGCGGCCCCTGGACCGCCGTCAATATCCTCTGCCTGGAGATTTTCCGCCATCAGCCAGACAGCTTTCCTTCTTGACTGTGAGGCTATCATGAGAGAGTGCATTTGTAGATCTAGTAAATCACGTGCCAATATATTGGCAGTCACGTGGGTCATTCCGACTGGGTTAGCCGATGAATTGCCGGAGCAAGCCATATCAAGCCATATCAAATTGACGATTACAGTTTGCGATATGCTGCATGCTGATCAGCTACTCAAATAATCATGGTTGCTTCGTGTTTGTTTTATTTGGAAGTATTTAGATTCGCTGCATTGGAAGGAAGACACTATTAGTCGCCAAAATCCTTTCTTTTGATGCACCATTGATGCATCATTGATGCGCAGATGAAGGTGCAGATAAGATGTCCGCATCCACCAGCCCTCCCCCGAAAGGAGTTCCAAAGGATTACCATTCAGTTCCTATTTCCACTGGCACCCGTCCTTATAGATCTCACAAGATTCGTGCGTGTGATTTATGCCGCAAAAGGAAGTCTCGATGTACAGTCGATCTGCCGGGAGAATCATGTCTTCTTTGTCGCGTTCAAGGCGCTGATTGCCACTACCGTGAAGGCCCCATAAAGCCCATTACAACTCGGTTTTATGATCGAAATTACGAGCAGAGTGCTGGAGGGAGTGCAGTCCCTCTCGGTGGATCGCAATCTCCGCAAAAACGACAACGGACCCATCAATCGCTGAGCTTCTCAGGGGTGCAAACATTGGCAGATGAGACACCCAGCCCAAACCCAAAGTCCGGTCCGCAAGATGACAGAAAAGCCGGACATAGCTCTCCACGCGCATTTGAAGAGCCATTTGGTGAATCGGTCCATATCGTTGGGCCAGTTGCTGCTGAGGATGCCCAGGTTATTGAGCGATTCATGCCATCGGAAAACTCCAAAAAACGACCAGATGCTAAGACTCCATATAACGTTTATTCCAATGACCCTAAGAAACCAATCCTTTATACTACGGTGTCAAGACGCAGACAAGGTCTACGGACAACTGGGATTCCCGGTGAGAGCCAGAAAGAAATTCTCGAACAGATTCTTGGCCCGTTTAAGCACGATTTAGTAAAAATGTATGCAAGGCTTCCCATCTTGTGTGCCAACTGGGCTTTTCTCTAATTCCGCTCGCAAAATTAGCTTTCTGGACAGAATAAATTCTTCATTCCTCATCTTTGATGAGGCTTCGTTCCTGGAATCCTATAAATCGGACAATGGAAGCCTACCACCCGCTGTGATGTGCCAGGTGTATGCTCAGTCCCTTATATACTGGGGTCAGTCTCAAACTCTAGCACCACATCCCAAACCAGATATTCGATATGCGGTCAATCTTGCAGTTGCTGCATTGCATGAGGAGTTTTCTGCGCCAGGGTTATCAACATTGAGTGCTTCTTTGATAGACCTAACAGGCAGGCCGATTTTCTCCATGACCGGTAATGCAATTAACAGCGGTCGGACAGTGGCCCTTTCTCACATCCTTGGCCTCAATCGTGACCCGAGTAGCTGGAAACTCTCACGTGCTGAAAAACATCAGCGCATTCGCTTGTGGTGGGGTGTTCTCATCCATGATCGGTGGTAAGTTATCTTGATCTCCATCCCCACTAGCCATAAAACTGAAAGAATGTATAGGGCGAGCCACGGGCATGGCGTTCCTCCACAAATTAATAAAAACCAATATGACGTACCACTTCCTACAGTCCAAGTCTTAGTACCTCAAGGGAACCTTAACCCTCAAAGGATAAAGGCAGCGGAATGTTATATTGCGTTGTGCCAGCTCACCGAGACGTTAGGTGATCTACTCCCACTGATATACGGATTGCAGCCAAAATCCCAAAATGAAACCTCTAAAACACTTCGAAAATTACGGACAAATTTGGATACATGGGAAGATTCACTCCCTGAATGGCTGAAGTGCTCCCCTGCAGATTCTCCGACTCCTGTTTCGGGATCCAGCAGCTTATATCTCGCTTGGCTGACTTTGAAAATGCTCATTTGCCGCGTTGAATTACAGGTGACGTCCTCCTTCAACTCCTCGAATGTTGGATCGTATGTGAGAACCTAACTTCTATGCACTTGTAGGAGGTCAATAATTCAGATAGCCCGACCAATCCTGAAGGGCGGCAGTATTTCCAGACTGAATGCAGAAGAGCAGCAGAAGATGTAGTGGGATTCATGATTTCATTGAAAAGACTTAATTTCGACGAATTCTGGCTTCCTTGTAAGGAATACTAGGGGATCTTCATGGACAAAAAAACATATACTCATATTGGGATACAGATAGCGCTTACCATCTCACATCAACCGCGACACTTTTGGTCCGATGTGCCCTCGAAACGTCCGACTCAGCCATCGCTCGATCTTGCCTATCTAAGGTAGACGTACTTCGCGATGCACTCTACCGAGCCCGAGTGGAGTACGACTGGGATCTTGCCGATATGTGCCTTGATCATTGTGAACGGATCTTGACCAAGCAACGGGGAATTACTTCAGACGATGCACCAGGTGTCGACCAAACCAATCAAACCCCCGATCCTGCTTGTTCGCTTCTCCCAGATACACTAACGCAGAATGACATTGTCAACGATATGATGTCAATCTCCGGCACGTTTGGTACAATGGATGGGTTCCCGTTTGATATGACTGGAATCTGGGACGTGTCCGGGTGGCAAGATGACTTTGGGTGAATCTGGAGAACAGCACGGGGCTGACAAACGTAACCCTCTTTGATTCAGTATTTCTCCTATGGCAGTTTCGGCGAACTTAGTTGCCGCGATAAAAATGAGACTTTCATCAAAATCATGTCGCATTCCAACGGCTGTCCATAAACATAATCATAATGACAGTCGGGTTATTGAGCGGAATGAACTCATCGCCGAGGAGAATTCTAGTTTCCCGATCGATGGCCCTCCCATTTTTGGGTTTCCCGACGGGCTCGTGTTTCTCCAACCAAAGAGACTTCCCCTCATGAGGGGGCGGTTATGCAACGGTTATACAGGGTCGTACTTTATAAAGCAACATATCCTCTCCAGAAGTATATGGAGCTTCCTACTCCTTCAATTGACATCCAGCCCTAGCAGAAACCACCATTCTACGACTTGCAATACTTAAACATATCACCATATTACGTACAGCTTGACTTCAATAAGGTGTCCCCAACAGCTCGTTGCAGCAAAATTCAAAACTCCACAATGGGTCCAAGTGTCAGTGACATTAACAGCCACTTAGCTTTTAAGACAAAACCAGTGTCTGCGGAGAACGGCCCAAATAAACAATTCACGTATTCAGCACTGCCAAACCTGAAACGGGCGATTGAGAAGGCTGGGGCCGATTTCAGGTCCGATGTTTCGACCGTCCCTACGGAGGATATGATGCAGGTGAGGAAAGCTGCTTTGCCCGGACAAAGGCGTGAGATTTTCACCAATATTTTTGGATTGAAAAGGCAACAATCTCCTTGAGCTGGTTATGCATTTGTCTTGTCAGCATTTTCGCGTCATTTCGTTCGAAGAACTAGTACCAATGCTACAAGTGGGATGTATTGAACGTTCAGTATTACTTAAACTAATATAACTGGCAAAATAGGCAATTCTCGAAGCTTCAGTCGGCGATGATATATACGACGAATTTGGCGATGTCTCTGTCAACTCTCTTCAAAATAAGCTCATCGAACTTACAGGCAAAGAAGCCGCGCTCTGGGCGCTTTCGGGAACGATGGGAAATCAAATTTGCCTCCGGACACACTTGGTGCAGCCACCACATACAGTTTTGCTCGATCATCGAGCTCATGTTTATTGCTGGGAATCGGGAGCTCTACCAGCATTGTCACAAGCTTCCGTGGCCCCCGTGATTCCCAGCAATGGAGTACATTTGACACTGAGTGATGTGAAGAAGAACCTGGTCTCAGGGGGTAACCGTGGGTTTACCTTTATATCTCTTCATTTTAGTCTTTTTAACACTCACCTGCTTCATCTCCAAACATACCCAAAATCTCCGTAGACCGAAAATACCATTGGCTAACCTCGAGCTGCCACAGTTCACTTCCCACCAACTAGAGTTGTATCGCTTGAGAACAGTCTCAGCGGCACCATCCTCCCGCTAAAAGATGCCAAAGAAATATCAGCCTTTGTCCGCTCCTTTCCTGTCCCGGAAGGGCAAAAGCCTGTTGCCATGCACCTCGACGGAGCCCGACTATTTGACGGCATTACAGGCGAAGGAGTCGATGCGAAAGAATACTGTGCTTGCTTCGATAGCATCAGTATATGCCTTGCGAAAGGCCTAGGGGCGCCTATGGGCAGTATAATTCTCGGATCCCGAGCGTTCATTGAACGAGCGAAGTGGTTTCGGAAGATGTTTGGAGGTGGGACAAGACAGGTATTTGTTTTACTGAATTTATGTATTTGGTTATGCCACATTTGTAGTTGTATTGCATCCAATAATTTTTCCAAGGAAGAAAAATTCCTCGAATAAATAACGCCAAAAAAAAAACCCCTCTCACCCTTCTCCAAGATATATACATTTCGTCCATGTCGTTCAGATCCCTAACATTTCCTTGTCAATACAGCCCGGAATGATGGCCGCCGCCGCCCAAGCGGCTCTAACAACTTCTATCCCCCAATTACCCCGCGTCCACGCCCTAACAAAGTCCACCGCCTCTAAGCTTTCTGCATTCGGCTACAAATTCCAACTACCCGTCCAAACCAACATGATCATTGTTGACCTTGAGGCCTCCAATAACATCCCTCCCGCGGCATTCGTGAGTTATTGCGCGGCGCAGGGGTTGCAGGTATTCCCGTCTGGAAGGTTGGTGTTTCATTATCAGACGTCCGAGGAAGCAGTCGGCAGGCTTGTAGGTGCTTTAGAGAAGCTTATGACGGACAAGAAGGGGGGAAAGGCGTTGGAAAGCGAAGAGATCAAAGGGGGGTATTGTACGTGAGGATGTGGAAAGGAAGTGAGTGAGTTTTTGGACATTGGAGACTAGATAATGAGGAACGCATTGATGTGTCTAACAGTAAATTACCTTGAAGTTTGGTTCGAAGAGGCTATTCGTAGTAAAGTTGATCGGGGATAAAAAATTTTCTAATAACTAGCATTTTGAGTTATATATGATTGCTGCATACATGAATTTCTAGTCCATACCAAGGAGTGGGGTACTGGGAGCATCACGAAGAAAGGAGTAAATAGAAGAATATAAATAGATAATGCAAGCCCATGTTCTTCAAATGATATACATTTATATGTTAGATACAAACAAGAATAAATTAAATGGGACTGGGAACTCGGTTTGTTCCCCGGCCCTAAGTCTCACACCACCACCTCTTCCACCAGAAATTATGCATGTAAAAAGAAATAAAAATGTATCTAGGCCGGAACAACGAAGGAGGAAAAAACAAAGAATAGGAAAATAACATGGTAGGTAACCCTAACCATACATATATTGAAAAAAGACAGGGGAAAAAAAGGCAGCGTAGGTCTGAAAGAAGGGACATGACTGTCATGAGAGAGGAGAGAAAGCAGGGTAAAGAAAATCTAGATGTCAAATGGGCTAAAAAGTTAGGTTGTTGGAGTAAGATGGGGCCGAGGTGAAGTGTTGTCCGCCCTATCAGGCTCTCAGTGGTCGATAGGGGAGTGACAACGAAGGCCAAAAGGTTAGAGGAGAAAGGCAGTAATATTTCGAGGTATCCACGATTGGCTTTGCATATTTTTTTGCCATTGGTGTATGTATCACAACGAAAAACGACTTTCGATGATTCGGAATATCCTTTCTTTCGAGGGAAAGGCTGGAAATTTGTTATGGAATTGAGATCATTTCTTCGTCTGGTCATTCCCGCCAAATCCGAAGAGCCCAGTAAAACTGTTCCGCATCCCATTCATCTGTTCCTCCCTCGCTTTCTCCTCCTCCGCCGCCAACTCCGCCAGCCACTTGTCCCCATTCTCCCGAATCTCTTTCTCAATCAGCGCATAATTCCTCTGACCCCTCTCGCGAATTTGATCCCACAACATCTTGCCTTGCTCCAGACCAGCAGCCGGATCAACACCGTCGGTCGTTGGAGGTGTGGGCTTGATGCCCAGGAGAGATGCAATGCTGCTGACGCTGTACTTGGGTTTCCTAGCGCGCTCTTCACCCAGCTCCTTCTCAAACTTTTCTCGCATCAATTTCTCGCGTCGGGCAAATTCAAGAGGGATGTTGGTATCCTTAAAGGATTTGATGACTGGTCGTACATCTTCGACACCCATGCTTGCAACGTATTCGAGAAACGGTATGAGAGCTACAAGTTCCTTGTCGCGGGGGTCACCCTTCCATTTGTCAAGGATTATGGCGTTCTCAGGTTGTCGTTTGGCGTGGGGAGCGTGGGTGTCGATCATGATAACTTTTGAAAGGTCTCGGTTCAGGTACGAAAGATCCTGGAAAATTTGTTTAGTTATAAAATTTTGGAAATACTAGAAAAGACAAAAAATAAGTGAATACCTTAACGTGTTCACCATCTTCGTACTTGGTTGCTTCTCGGAATAAGCCCCATCGAATGATCCGAAAAGGATCAAGCTTCCGATGCACCTGGTCGGCCATCATACTGGGAACGCTAGTAAAAAGAACCAACTCATAATACTGATTGAGATACCGAAGAAAATAGTCAACCCCGGGCCGCTTAGCCACGCGATACCCATGTTCCCGCGTCCATTCACTGTGGACCAAAAGATCTTCTAAACTAATAACCAGCGTATAAGGCTGTCGCATTAACGGGTCATCATCAGGGAGAAGTTTCTCGAATGCTGGATCCTTATAGTAACTTGTGATATCAGAGAAACGAGCTTTGATGCGGGCGAAAAAGAGCCCGAATCCCCAACCGGAGGGCGCATCCTTATGAAGCTTCTCCTCCTCTTCCGTGTCCCAATCGCGGCCTAAGAATATTGTGCCCCCCACGCAACTTCCCAGAAACAGGGCGTACACAATACTGATGAGTCTGTTTCGTCGGCGTTCGGTCGATGACACATACGGGTTTTTGGGGACGTCTCCACCTGCACCGCCCTCGGTATCTTCCTCCGTGAGGTTAAGGCTGGTAGGACCACGATGTTTTGAACGAGCTTCAAACTCCTTCGCTATGGTAGAAGGGATGCCTCGGGTGAGGTCTGGAAGGGGTTTTTGAGACTCAACCTTCGGAGAAGCAGCGGCCGTCTCAAACTCCGGTTGACCGTTCGAGAAATCGGATTGTGGATCGGAGCTCCCACTCCGCGGTGTCCCGGCTCCTGCTCCTGAGTCAACAGCATCGGGAGCGGTACGCTTCTGAGATTCCCCGCTTGATTCAGATTCCGGCCGGATTTCCGAAACTTGCCCTTGTTTGGGAGGAACCGCACTGGACGAATGCGAAGGGGGTGTGGTGGATGCTTTGAAGTTTGAAGACGGAGCCCCAGGAGCTTTGCCGCTATTATTGGCGAAATATCGCAGATGTGCAGGGGAATATGTGAAGGAGGAGGCCCGAATAGATATTGGAACCGCACGAGGCCTCAGCAGAGGCAGCACAGCACGGCTGAGCATGCTGGAAAAAACTCTTTACACCAATGTGAAAGATATGAAGGTACTCTATATTCTCATATTCGATCCGCAAATCATATGAGAAACAAGACCTGGCCGTGCGTTTTGCCTCTGCGGGAGTTTGTACCGAGAGGAGAGAGACTATCATTCTCATGGTTAACCATTTTTCAAAGAAAACCGCAAAAAAAAGCTATGCTCCAAATCCCTGAACTACGGGAGAGCCGATAGGCCGAGAATGCAACCTTCAGATATTGCTTAGTCAACTGCACCACGCTAAAACCTCTATCCACAATTTTTTCTGTTCTTTTTTCCTTTCCTTTTCTTTCCCAACCTATTGAAAGTTGAAACCCAGCGGAACGAAATTTGACTCTGTGTTCATCCATTGTGCATGGGGTTGTAGATGCCGGGGAGATCAATGCTCCGTCCGTCGTGCCACCCCAAGAACGTCAGCGATGATTTTCAATGAAGTCTGTGAGCTGTTCTGTTCCGTTGGCATCGATATACCAAGCCCACAACAGTTGGCGTGGCATGGTTGCTTCATGTTCTACAATCCCATTTGTATAGATCTACTATATAGGAACTATGCATCTCGTCTTTTCGTTTCTCCTCTTTCTCCCTCCGTACCCTAGTTACTTGTATGGTATTGCTCGGAGCTATTAGAGTAGAGATGAGAAAGCGTGTCCTGCTCCCTCTTGAGAATAACATGAGGCCTTCAGGCAATGATATGACCTTGGTATATTTACAGCAATAACATCTACTGTGGCAACTGGTATCCATAGCTGTAGGCGTTGTCGTGCATACAACTGTGCTTAGATCAGGTTGCCTTCATGTAATTTTGTTTCTATTTCTTTATTATCGAGAAGATAAAACCTGCCCATCCATCCATATTCTAAGACAGGTGGACCAAAAATTCAAGGCCGTGAGACTTCCCACTTCCTATACTAGTCGTTTCCAGCAGAAGAGGTGGGGGAGAATGAAACTAGAGATAATGATAGCCTGATATTACACGCTGAAGAGAAAAGGAAAAGTAGAAAATTGAACATAAAAACGATCAAACTTCATAGTTCCTCTTCCACATCCATCAGCTCACTCTGCATCCCATTTTTACTCGTTTCTCGGGCCAAGGAAGCTTCCTTATCGATCATCTGTCGTGAAACCGCGACGATGTTATCTTCGATGAGCTGTTGGGCTACGTCTTCGATGTCTGCATTTATATCACCCGGAATCAGCTTATTAGCGAGACTAGACATTAGAAAAAGCAAGAATAGATGACATAACACTAACGTTTCTTCGGATCGACCTTTCCAACATATCGAGTTTTCAATTGATCTTTCGTCAACTCCGTCTCCTCCTTCACGCGCTTAGCATAGCCTTCAGCGAGGCTGACGAGTTTCTTCAGCCTATCCACGTTCTTGTCCCCTTCCAATCTAAAATCATTCATGTGCAGCGCCTCCGTCCACACATGTTTATGAAGGTTCATCAGCATATTCTCCTCCAGTCCCGTCTTGCGGTAATTGATGGCAATGCTGTAGTAGTGGCGATTTAGGCCGTGGATAAGCGATTGAATGGATGGCTTGTTCAGATGACCGAGATTGGAGGTAGTCTGGCGGGGCTCCTGACCCATCATGAGCGTTTGCGAGGAAATGAGGCGAAAGGCGTCGATGACGACCTTGCCTTTGACGGACTGTATAGGATCGACGACGACAGCGACGGCGCGGGGAGTTAGTTGCTCGAAAGCTTGCTGGGTATTGATGTCCACGGAGGAGAGCCAGCAGCCAAATCCGGGGTGGGAATGGTACCATCCGACGACAGTCTCGGGCCTGGAAGAAAGTTTACGAAAGAGTCGGTCATGATTTGTTATAGATATAAGCAAAAGGGTGAAAAAATAAGGAAATACTAACCTTCCCGTTTGTCGAAGCATCTCCATCATCTTGGTTTGGAAGACAGGGTCCACAGCTTCAACACTAACTCCGGTACCACTTTGAGGCATCGCGAACACATCAACAACTCTCACGGTAAACTCATCAACGAAATCCCCCAGCATGAGACCCATAACTTCCATGGGCACACCCGCCCGCCCATGTCTCAACATCTTGAGGAGGGCCAGCGATGATATGTGAACCGTTTCCGAGTTATCGATGAGGTTAGGTGCATCCTGCGAAGTCATACTGTTAGCTTTCCACAAGGCCCTCATAACCAAAAAAATGTTTTTGGAGTAATTGTTATTGCTATGGAATATATGTACTCTCAAAGACAGCCAGCCTTTCTGACAGGGCTATATCAAGGAAGCATATAAAAGCAAACAGAACGAGATGGAACGTGACACAACCGGGGCAAGTTAAACTTACTGCGCCTGGAGCTGCGTTGGTCATGCCCATGCCTTGAGCAGCCTGCAACATCCGATTAAACCGCTCCATTTTAGTGATATGTGTTAGATGAGTGTAATGTCGAAAATGGTAGACAGCGTGATCCGGCTGTGCCTGGCTCCCGAGAGATGAAACTCCAAGAGCAGGTTCCGGTGCTTGCGAGGCTTAAACTAGCACTGAACAGAGCTGTATCAAACGAGGGTATCTTCGGCGGAGAATTGAGGAAATTGTTAATCAGTGCTTAAGATATGATATCCGTGAAGTAAGTCAAGGAGTCGAAGGGTACCAATAGTAGGTATAGCAGAGCATGCCGTTGGGTCTGATATCGAGATCCGCTTAGTCAGCCCTACCCTGACCTCCAGCAGCGAAGCAAGTACGGAGGGCGCTATCAAAAGAATTGTGCCGCTCAGATTCAATTTATACAGCTAAGAAGCGCCACAATGTTTTAATGAGTAATTACATTTAGCTTCAAATGACCCCACATTCTATTTATATGAGAATGCCATGTATTCTGAATTGATTCCTCCTTCCTCTCAAATATGATGGGATTCAACAGCTGCTTTGGTGTGGGAATTCATCTGATCTCAATGCAATTGAGGCAGCTTGGCCTTGGATGAAGTGCAGAACAACAAGAAAAGAAGCTCCTAAGAATTATACAGAAGCAGTTAGAGTATGGGAGCAGGCATGGAAGAATCTGCCACAAGAGAAGATACAGACATGGATTGAGTGGATTCCTGTGTATATTGAAAAGATTATAAAGTTAGAAGATGGCAATGAGTATAGAGAAGGAAGACAGCATGGGCAGGTGAAGGAATCAAATATTTATCTGATTCTGCAGGGTGGCAGATTGGCACACAGATTGGCAGACAGATTCCATGTTGAATGGCAGTGGAGACAAGGAATAATCAAGAGCTGAGTATTCAGTATAAAATACAGTGTGAATTTCTGCCAAGATTTGTGGTGCTGTCTAGTTGTCTTTTTGCCGGCGCAATTCTTTTGATAGCGCCCTCCGTACCGTACACAGTGAGGGCTTGCTTTCTAGCTCTCCAGATGCATCTCGCGACTCCACCATCAGTCCGCTCCATAACTGGCACTTTAGTCGATATATGATGCTGGTCCTTCCCTTCTCCTGGCGATATCCGTATACAGTTACTGTTTGACTCTTCGCTCCGCACCGCTCCGCACCTAGTACCAGCCCTCGCCTTGGAACCTGGTCACTCCTCCCTTTGAACTTACAATAGGCGGGCGCTTTTTTCATCATGTCGTCATTTGCACCCCTCGACTTGAGTATAGCTAATGGGCCGGCCGATAAGAAGAGGGTCGCTTACTTTTACGATTCCGATGTGGGCAACTATGCCTATGTCGCAGGCCATCCCATGAAGCCTCATCGGATCCGGATGGCCCATAGCTTGGTTATGAATTACGGTCTATATAAGAAGATGGAAATATACGTACGTATTCTTCGTCCTCGCATTAAATTCTGCTGCCCTTTTCACCATTTTTTGTCCCTGGAGCGTTGCTTGACTCCGCTGCTAATGAAATATGTGAGCACTATGTCTTCTCAGCGTGCAAAACCCGCAAACAAGTTCGAAATGACCCAGTTCCACACCGATGAATATATTGATTTCCTTGCTAAGGTTACGCCTGACAACATGGACTCTTACGCCAAAGAGCAAAGCCGATACAATGTCGGCGACGACTGTCCGGTATTTGATGGCCTCTTCGAGTTTTGCGGGATTAGTGCTGGAGGAAGTATGGAAGGCGCTGCGCGCCTGAACCGAAATAAATGCGACATTGCAGTAAACTGGGCCGGCGGCCTTCATCATGCGAAAAAAAGCGAAGCTAGCGGCTTTTGTTACGTGAACGGTATGTCTGCCTCTTTACAATAATAGGTCCTGATAACGCTATTGCTCTCACACTGCTTACGACTTGCTTTAGATATCGTGCTTGGAATTCTCGAACTTCTCCGTTTCAAACAAAGAGTTCTTTATGTCGATATCGATGTCCACCATGGAGATGGAGTAGAAGAAGCATTTTACACAACCGACAGAGTCATGACGGTTTCCTTCCATAAATATGGCGAATACTTCCCTGGTACTGGCGAGTTACGCGATATTGGCGTCGGCGCGGGTAAACATTATTCTGTTAATTTTCCCTTACGAGATGGTATCGAAGATGTTAGCTATAAGGGAATTTTTGAGCCCGTTATTAAACATGTCATGGAATGGTATCGGCCGGAGGCGGTTGTGCTTCAATGCGGTGGAGACAGCTTGTCTGGAGACCGTCTGGGTTGCTTTAATTTAAGTATGAGGGGACACGCGAATTGTGTCAAGTATGTGAGGAGCTTTGGCATCCCAACTATGATTGTTGGCGGTGGTGGTTACACCATGAGAAACGTAGCTCGAACATGGTGCTTCGAAACTGGAATTCTGGTGGGTGAACAGTTGGGGACTGAGTTGCCATATAATGATTACTATGAGGTAAGGCGTCTCACCATATTTCAATTTATTTTCTAGTAGTATGTGGCAAGCTAATGCTGCAGCAGTACTTTTCTCCTGATTACGAACTTGACGTTCGCCCGTCGAACATGGATAATGCCAATTCCAAAGAGTACCTCGACAAGATCCGAATGCAGGTTATTGAAAATCTAAAGCGGACCGCTTTTGCCCCATCGGTGCAGATGACGGACGTCCCACGCGGGCCACTAATTGATGGCATAGATGATGAAGCCGACGCCATTCTGGACGATCTGGATGAGGACGAGAATAAGGATAGCAGGTTTACCAAACGGCGGTTTGACCAGTACATCGAGAAGGAGGGCGAGCTAAGTGACAGCGAAGATGAGGATGAACAGGCTGCGAACGGCATCCGGCCGCAACCCGGAATTATCAAACGTCGGAACCAGGTCAACTATCGAAATCTCGACGGCGGTGATTCTGGCGTTGACAGTGGCCTGGTTACTCCTCGGGAAGAATCATCGTTGCCAGATGAAGACGCCGGCCTTGATGAGAAAATGGAGATTGCCGAAGAAGCTGAAGCCGAAGCCGAAGCCGAAGCCGAAGCTGAGGCACAAGACAAGGGAACCCCGTCTCCTGAAGAACCTGCGACACGATCGGAGTCAAGAATGGATGCGGATGATGTATCCATCAGCGAGCGCAATGAAGTTGCTGCCGCTCCTGGCGCTGCGGAGGAGGAGGAGCCGTCGGAGTCTGTACCTCTATCAACTCGTGAATCAATCGCACGGGAAGCTACTACCGATATGGACACAACGATGGAAGATGCACCACCCGAAGACCCTACCGCTACTACCGCCACTGCCGTCCCAGAGGTACGAAATGTACCTGAAGAGGAGCCACGAAGAACAACACCACCAAAATCACCAGCAGCTGAAGCTCCTCAAGCGGCTCCTGCTGAACTGTTGCAGTCCCCTTCAGCTCCAGAAGGGTCATCGGGGCCATCGGAAACAAACGCAGACACGAACACAGAATCAACCACCGCGATTACGAAAGGGAAGCCTTTGAAGCAAGAGGAGAAGGATGATGAACAACAGCTACAATCATAAGTTGCAAGTATGTTAGTGGGACAGGGACTATACATAATATAACATGACTTGCCCTGCGACAAAATTCCTGTTTGCTCCATACTCAGTTCATTGGCTCAGGCTCAGGCGCTCTGGGCGTCAAATTTGGAAGGCATTTCTGTTGTGTTTGTTTTTGTTTTAGTCTGTTTTCTCACATCTCATCGTACCATGCCTGGTTATATTCAAAAGGCGTATCGCACCTAGCAGTCTTCTTCATCCCTTCAACATGCTCCGGCCTTCTTCTTCTTCTTTTTTTTTTTTTTTTCCATTTTTCGCACCTTTTGTAGAACTATATTTGTATTTTTACGTGTCCCTTGAACAATGATTATATGAAGCCTAAACCTTCTGGTTTCCCAAACCGACTTAGTCTTAGGGCAAGTCACGTGTAGCTGATTAATGCGCCAGATTTCCCGGCCAATGCGTCGCCAAGATTTCTAGCCCACACTAAGCGAAAAGCATTGTGAACACTGTTCTGGCTGGAGACAACACAAAATATCGCGAAGCCTCGAAACGACGACACACAGAGACGACAACAGCCCACCCTCGACCGTGTCCGTCGCCAAATCCACCACCACCCGTTGCCATCTTCGAGTTACGCACAAACTGCATAATCTAGCATCATGTCGAAAAGAGGGTAAGCTTGATGAAAACCCACTTCGTTATTTTGATTTCATTGTGAGGGTGAGGGTGAGGAGGGGTGGACGGAGGGAAAGAGGAAGAAGGAACATAATGGCGGAAAGCAAGAGGAAGATGGATGAGATTAAAAGACGTTGCCAAACAAAAACAGGAGGGGGGACAAAAGCGCAAATTGATGTTTTAGGGGTCGAACAGGGTCGCTTGGGGGGACCCTTTAATTGAAGACCGGGGTTACTGAATTGGTGAATACGATTTTACTGATATTATTCTTGCTGTTTTGTATAGTCGTGGCGGTGCCGCCGGTAACAAGTTGAAGATGACTCTCGGTCTGCCAGTGTACGTTTTCCCATGAAAAGTACCCTTTGTTTCATTCCCCAGCTCCTATCCGGAAAAAATGATGTCGCAGCCTACCCAAAACGCCCATCATCGAATCGTCGAACAATCAAACACAAACGAACGGGGATGCAATGCAAATTATAAAGCTAAGTTTCTATGCTGACCAAAAGTTATCTCCCATAGCGGCGCCGTGATGAACTGCTGCGATAACTCTGGTGCGCGAAACATCTACATCATTTCCGTCAAGGGCATCGGAGCCCGTCTCAACCGTCTCCCAGCTGCAGGTGTTGGCGATATGGTCATGGCTACGGTCAAGAAGGGTAAACCCGAGCTGAGGAAGAAAGTCATGCCTGCTGTTGTTGTCAGACAGAGCAAGCCATGGCGACGGGCGGATGGCATTTATCTATACTTTGAGGATAATGCTGGTGTGGTGAGTGCTTTTTTTCCCCCCTGTATATGTAATACTTCATTTCCTGGTCGTTTTGTCCTAGCCCAGGACAAGGATGAGGCTTTTTTCGGACAGGGACGAGCTGCGTCTGTTTCGCAAATTGAATATTTTAAGGCCCCGATGCAGATATATTGCAAGCCGAAAAATAGGATATCATCTTTGTTTGGTAGTCCTGAATACTAATATGTCTAATTTTGCAGATCGTCAACGCAAAGGGTGAAATGAAGGGCTCAGCCATCACTGGTCCTATTGGAAAGGAAGCTACGGACCTCTGGCCGGTACGCAACAATAGGTGTCCCCCGTACTTTCCTATGAGAGATGCACACTAACATGTATCACAGCGTATCGCAGCCAACTCTGGAGTCGTCGTGTAAAATGGTGAGGGGTGTTGTTGATATAGAAAATGAAAGCAAATCATTCTTCTACAAGGCGTTGTTCTTTTTTATGCGATACGCAAAATTTGTTTAACCAAATATATCTATTTTTTTTTTTTCCTTTTGCTTGCTTTTTATCCCTATTGAACGTTTTTTCTTCCCGACATAATTCTCCGTAGAAGCAAATGCAACACCAAACAAAATAGCACGGCCAAGTGCAGTCATCGATGAGATGAACAATACACTGAATGCGAATTCTGGAGTAGCCTTTTCTGGTTTCTGGCGGGGAAATTTGTGAAAACGATATATTGAAAAATACCGGAGTCCCAAGGAAGAGTTCGAGACTCCGTTCCCACGGAACCTCAAATGTTGTATTTAGCCTATGACCCCCATTTCACAATGTCATGGTTGCGAATATCACTGGAAGTTTATTCATTATTTGGGCAACCTGCGCAAAGGCACGGACAAAGTAGCAAGCCTGATGTCAAATTGCCACCAGACAATTTGCTCAGGAGGATCAGTTCCATTTTTCTTACTTCCGTACTCCTAAAAGCCATAGGTGAGCAACAGGAAGATGCAAACGCAAGGAGATAATAAGTCAGATACATTGTACAGATGTAATGAAAATTGGCAATAAAATCGGCCCTGGACTAGAAAACAAGCTCCAAATGCCCTCCCTCTCGCTATGATGCTAATTAGGACAGAGTGCTTGGTATTATTATATATGGCTCTTGCGCTGAAATTAAAGTCAAGTAAGGAAGTAAGTGTTTATCCCAAGAAATAAATGCATGAGTACAATACTTTCATAAAGATGGTAGCTCGGAATTTTCATTTATCGTTTGCATTCCGCTTCAAATCCTCTCTGGGACCATCGCGTCTCCCCTGGTTAGTAGTTCGTGTTTTCGCATCCTGCGTCCTCTTCGCTAAGTCAGCGCTTTTATGACCCAGAGCCTCACCCTTGACCCCCTTTGCATTCGATCCCGCAGCCACTTCACCAAACATCCAACCCCAGACACCCAACGTCGCAGAGACTACAGAGAGAACGGCCGTCACAATCGCAATAATATGGGTGGCCCACCACATATGCTGCACGCCAAACCGGCAAGTGGAAATCTCATATCTCCATTCCTGCACGGAAGGATCAGAGTCGAACCACAGGGAAAGGAAGCCCGCATTGCCGCCATATGCACCCATCATCGAGCGAAGGGTAACCTCTCTAATGTTAGGCGTATCAGCTGGCAACGGTGATGACAGCGAAGAGGGAGAGGAGCGGCTTCTAGCATATCTTGTCGCATCCCACGACCAGCCCGGTGACATGGCCCCCTCCGGATCATCTGCTGGTGTCACAGATCGATTGACAAAGTGCAGAACGTCACACCCAACATGATCGTGGCCGGTTAACACAAGCCCATTCCGGCCCATCCCCCCAGCGGGGACATTTGGGCTCCCGCTCATACCGAACAACCCCTGAAGTATTCCTGAATGGCTGGCATGTTGGCTCAGATGGTTCTGCTCCCGCAAGCCCCCAGCTTTATACCTTGGTTCATGTTCCTGTGGCGGCTTTGGATCGTCCTGGTCGTAGAAGCGGAAATAGGGAGCATCGATACAGATCCCTTCGCTTTTGTGGAGTGGAAGATGGGTTAGTAGGAGTGTGAAGCTGCTCCGGTCTTCGACTGGCTTGGATCGTCGCTGGATCACGTCATTGATGAACTTGTACGTGTGTTGCTGAATGGATGGGTGAAGGGCCGGAGTATCCAATAAGAGGCTGTTGAGTACAATAACGTGTATTGAGGGGGTAGTAGTACTGGATAATGGCACACGCACAGGATCCGCGGGAGTAGATATAGGCGTGTCAGCAGAAGCAGAATGTATACCTTCTCGTGTAGTCGCTGGATTATCCCGGGTACTAGCGCGGTATTCGAATCGAATATCCCAATTAGCCCGTCCAAATGCCTTATCGAACCGCTCCATGCGAACGTCGCTGATATCGCCCGCGTATCCAACATCATGGTTCCCAGCAACATTGATAATGCGACGTTCCCATGGCCCAGTGGAGCCAGTAGTACCGTCGCCACCCTGCATATCTAATGGTAAGTCCTCAACCACCTTCACATCCCTCCCATGTACATCCTCACTACCCGTGATGGTAATATCGTCATCGACCCTAACCCCACCACGAAAAACGCGGTTCCAATACCTCCACGCGCGCCGTTTGAATTCCCCATCGGTCACCCATTGGCTCCCGATCAGATCACCCAACACAGTAACATGCGTCGGTTTCGACCACCAATGCAACGACCGGTAGATATGAGCTAGGTAGAAATCATTTCCGAAGAGATCTATCCGTTTGCGTGTCGCTCTGAGCGAACGGGGGAGATCGACTAGCAGCATGTCCCGGAGACTGCCCAGGATCGCAAGCAGGATATCCTCCCAAGTATCTGCAGATGTAATTGCTTCTCGGTAACCGGCCAGGCGCTTTAGGAAACTGTCTTTTGGATTTGGGAGGGACGAGTCACCTTCTAGCTGGGGGTCGGCGAGGACAAGGAGGCGGAAAGGCGCCGCCCGGGTGTACTTGGACATGTCAAGGTGGGGGATATCGACATGTTGGCGGAGGGTATTTAGGATTGGAAGAGGAGAAGAAAGGTTGCTCGAAGCACTCGGGGCTGTAGGGGGAAAATTACAGCCATGGAATATGGGGTACGAGTAGAGGTAGACTATCGATGTTATCGAGATAGGGAGGAGGTAGGAGAGAAGCTGGCGGAGGGTCGTCGGCAGGGACATAGAGACGCACGCATTAGGAGCGTTTGATTTATCTCCACTTATATTCAAATTACTCGTGAGATGGAAATAACCACCTTAAATAATGAAGGAATGAATGAAAACGAACAAGAAAGGAAATTTGGAGCCCATTTTTCTGACGGCTCAGGCGAAATGTTTATTTATAAATTTAGCCTCATCGCCCTCCCTTGGCACCTCGCGCTCTGTCAAACTCAATAAATATCAACCAATATTTCACGGAAACATGGAGGAGCGGGGGATGCTGAGCAGTTGGTGCTGCCAGCGCTTCCGGGTTAAAACCATGATTGAAGGGTACCTGCAACAGTCAATGGATCTCAATCATACGAATGCCCAGATGCTCTTCGGTGGAGGAGCATAATCAAAAGAGAAAATGGGTAAACAGTGGCAATATCTGCTAGCATCTAACTCACTTTATTTACAGCCTGTTACATAGATTCTTGAATCCAAAAAGTATCCTTGACTCCTGAGTATTATCTTCAATTTAACCTTTTGATTTCAGCCGTGATTTGACCCGGGTTGTCGGTGTCAAGCCAGCCTCGGAAAAGGAGGTATATTGGATATTGACAACCAGCCAATGTTTACTAATTTCAAATAGGTGTAGGGATAGTATATGCACTTTTTATTTATTTCTATCCAGGCAGTTCCCATTCCCTGATGCAGATATACTAAATAGTATATAGATCTTAGTTGATCTCTTGGGCAGCTACTCCGCACGCAGTCGAAGCGCTCTGAAATCCCAGAAAGAGCCCCGATCTCGCGATATGATCATATAGCGCACGGCTGGGGCTCGTAATAGAAATACGGTAGAAGCTCAGACATAGCCAGATCCTCAAACAGAGCTCCACAGCAGCGCACAAAAGCCATCAAGGCCTCTTAAGAGTGAACGGTAGCTATCTGTTCTGTTACAGAGCTTGTATTCCTCCGCCAGATCTCAAATTAACCGTATAGAGATAGATGCCCTTAAATAGAATTGTTATACAGCAGGATGGTGTCCCTGCAATTGAGAATTCTCTATAAGCAGAAGCATTTGGGTAATGTAACTCTCACGGCTTGTGCGTCCCTCTACGGAGGTCGGTTTCAAAAGTTTCGTTCAAGCACTAAAAACGCCACAACCGTCACTAGAAATTTATACTAGATTTTACATGTAAATTCTCTCTCATTATTTCTTCTGCTTTCATCTATCTTCTCTATATTTATTACCACCTTCAAGCTCAATTATCTTCTTAACATGCACTGGAATCTGTTCAATCCATGCCTGTATATTCAACTGTGACAGCTCCTTCCATGTCTTCTCCCACATCTTAACAGCCTCTGCTTGTGATTTTGGAGCACCCTTCTGTGTTGTTTTTCTCTTCATCCGGGGCCAGGCAGCTTCAATTGCATTCAAATCTGATGAGCTTCCACATCAGAGCAGCTGTTGAATGTCATGAGCTTTATAGATATAAGTTCAGAGCCACTATCACAGCACAGGTTTAGATATCTGTATTGAGAGCCATATTGAAAATAAAAGAGAAGACAAATTTGATTCATTAATCTCTGGGGGATTCTCTGCGATTTAAAATGAGAGGTAATTAATTCTCATTAGTGGTATCGATAATATTTCAACTAGCATATCAGTGGCGTAGATAGTAGCTTGGCTGAACGAAACTTTTGAAACCGACCTCCGTACAGTATTAAATGATCAGTGTTTAGGAAGGCAAATTATTCGTCAATAAAGCCCGTACATCATCCTCCATACAAGATTTAACATTTAGGCATTTTTTTTAATATTTTTTTGAATTATTTTTACCGCCACCTTGTTTGTTTTGTTTATTTTTGGCAATTTTAAAAGGAAAGTGATCAAAATCAGCTACGTGGGAGAGAAAAAACTTCGGAATCAAGAAAGTGTTCACCATTCTTGAAACTAAGTACTGGTTGTTCTGCAAAACCTGCCGACTCATGTCTCATCTGTGTCCTCCTCGTATCTCTTCATATCGTCAACGGGTAAAAAAAATATCTTTTAAGGATCTACATCATAGGTACCATATATCTCAACTCGGGTGAAAGAAAAAGAGAAGGAAAGAGGAGGGGGATTGGTGGGTCCGCCCGAGGGTGGCGGAGGGCGAGATAGAGAGGTGAAAAGAAAATTCGACAGCCGTCAACAAAAGTGGGAATAATGAAAAAAAAAAAAAAAAAAAATCCAGGGATGTGGTGGCGTTGACCGTTATCAAAATAAAGTGAGAAGTAAAAATTCAATCATTATAAAATTAAAATATCCCTTATCCCACATATACACTTCAGTTGCAAAACGGATTAGATGTGATATGAAATGCGAAAACGAAAATAGAGATCGTCATTGAGAAGCAATCTCCTGATTTGAACTTAAAATAGACACAGGAATCGGCTCAGAGGATTCACTACCGCCTGCTTCGACTGTCGTCAGCTCAGGCTCAGGTTCGTTTCTGTCAATGCTTTCCTCCAGAGATTCAATAATATTCAAGCCCCCGGTCACTTGGTCCCCGTTGGTCCCATCGGTGTTGCTCTTAGAGGACGGTGATGATAACTTCTTCTCCATGCTTTCGGGACCCATGAGAGCCGGCGGACGTTGGTTGGTCGCGCGCGCTTGTTTCAAACTGATTGTCTTCTGTTTATTTGTGGTCTTAACTGGTAGATTGAGATCCCTCTCTATCGTAGCTTTCATCAATGCCGCCATCCACAAACGTCCCTGTTGGATGTTGTCGACTTGGAAGAAGTGGACGGAGGGCTTTGTAAACTGAACTGCCCTCGATAACCCAGCCTTTGGTGGAACCAGCTTGAAGATGAACGGCGCATCGCTGGGGGACGACTGAGACATATTTGACAGCGAATCCGCTTCGGCGGGAGCATTCCCGTTATTCCAATTACTTGGGGAGGTCGGGGAGGCTGTTGCTCCAGTGAGTGTGGCGTGAAGTGCCGTGATAGTGTCTTGATCAGCACGGAATACGCGGTGTGAGGAAATATCGATTAGGCCCCGTTCCTCTGTGTCATCCTCTGAATAATAATACGAGAGTCTACGGCCGCGAAGAACGAAAAGCCGCGGCTTCCATGTAGTCATTAAATTTGAGGACTTCTTCTTCATCCAGCCATAATAATCGCATCCAATCATTTGTTCTTGCGGGGTCTTCTTCTCTAGACCGCGCATGTATGCACTAGTATCTTTCTTTGATTTTGAGCGGGGATTGGAAGCCTTTGGCATTGTCACCAATGCAAAGCCTCCTTCAACGGTTTTCGTGGAGCTATCTGTGCTCTCCATTTCGAAGCTTTTAGACGTGCCAGATGGAGTACTAGAATTTGTCCTAGAGGGCGACTTCTGTGAGTCTTTTGACGTAGACGCAGAAGTAGGAGATGACAATGCCATTGTTTTCTCATTGCCAGTGACAGAGTCTGAGACCGCACGTAAACCTAGGGCACGACGAACTTTAGGCGCAACGTTTTTGAGATGCGACGATGGTAAGGGGGAGGAACGCCCGGAGCTTTCACCATTCGTCTTCGTGTGGAGTGGGGATAGTGCAGAAAATATCCCAGAGCTGGAGCTAGTGTTTTTCTCTTCCAAGTTGGTTACAGGAGGAGCATGGGCCAGGTCTCCAAACGATTCCTTAGAATAGACGTCCTTGTCACTGAATTTCGTACTTGACGGACTGCTTTGGTTAAGTTTGTTTGGAATATGCGGAACAAAATCCCTGGGGTCACTACCAAAGTGCGAGTGTCGACTAGCACGGACTTGCTTCAAATCTTCTCCAATGCTAGTAGAATCCCGTTTAGTAAGGACTTTTCGAGACTTCCTCACATCGATTTCACCACCCGAGAAATACCCTCTATCCAAATCCGCAGAATCCACAATGAGAGACGAGTCGGATTCATTATTGCTAAGAGGGTCTAACGTCCGCTGGAGAAAGGATTCAGAGTTGTAACTGGCACTGACCAAGTTCTCGGGCTGATTGTTTACAGCCTGAGATCCAGTTGCCATAGTCCAACCCCTGTCAAAGGAAGTTTTTTTGCCTCTAGGAGCGCCATGTGCTGACCTTGTCCTCTGGTTAGGGGATGCTTGAGAACCATCCATCGATGAATGGGGGCGAGGGTAGTTTATCTGGCGAACTGACGCTGCTGACGGTCTCGAGGAGCCACTTAAGCCAACGGATTGATTCAAGGGTGGTACCGAAGCAGCGTTGCTGCTCGGAGTTGAGGATGCAGAGACCGTTGTCCCTGAAGAATGTTTTCTAGACGCACTTCTCGGTCGTCTTGAACTGTGACTAGGGCTTTCATTAATACTCGGTATTCTGGGAAGGAGAGAGCCTCCAGCTCGACTCTGAGACCGATCGAACTCCTCAGAAGAGCGATCTCTACCCGAGAATGTAGACGAGGACTGTCGCGGCTGTCTGATCCCTTTGATCTCTTCTTGGAAGCTTTTGATTATATGCCAACTCTTCAATCGTTTCCCCATAACCCCAAAGTTAAACTCCTTCATGTAAATAAATTCTTGGTCCATCTCCAGCAAGACGTCTCCGGTGATTTCTTGTTCCTCGAAAATTTGGCAGTGGTTCGGATCCATACCAAGGTGTTGAAGATGTCGAGCAGTCTGGTGGTGGTCCCAACTCCTGACAGTGTATTCGTTTAAAGAAGCACCCCCTTCTTCTTCGTCAGTTTCTACTCCAGGGATGTATGACAATCTATGGTCTGGATGGCTGCTGTATTCACTGCCAGAATCATTCGGGTTCCTTGGGTCCTGCGCAACGACGCTGTGGCGCGGGGTGTTGAAATTTGAGATGTGTTCATTGATAACGCTCAAGGTTTCATTTAACACTGGGCTATCATCTCCGTTTCGACGAGACATAGTTTCACTGACAGTCCTTTGCACGGTCGGTAGCAGGGGGGCTGAAGAAGAGCGATGCGATATGTTGGGGCCCTGTTGTTGTCCGAGTCGTATTGTGGCATCACCTGTGGGATCTTCAGCAGTTGGCTTAAAATCAGCACCACTAAATTGGCGTGATGCTTGTGAGTTTAAATCCTCATTTGGTGTTTGAGATGCCGGTTCTGAAGTGGCTCCTAACGCTGTAGGTGATACTGGGGACTCGTTGTTTCCGCGGGATTTCGATGCAATAGTGGAATTCGACGCTGTGGTGGCCTGTTGACGAACACCCAACTTTGGGATGGTTGTCGTATAAACTACAACATCAAATTATCAGCGATGACCACGTCTGAGGGAAGGAAAAGGTTCTTACCGCCGGGAAAAAGCCCAGTTCTATTCTCAGCCACATGTTTCCCCAAATACCATCCATCACCAAAACCTTCGTCTAGCTCTAGTAATTCAACCTTGTCTCCTCGACGAAGGGTCAGTTCGTCCGCTCCCCGAGCTAGGAAGTCATCTATCACATATGATGTTATCAGAGCCGGCAACTGCAACTGAGGAGAATGGTATACACTAACGGACAACTATTAAAATATCTCCTGGGCATATGCCCTGTGGAAGCTCAGGTGTATGGGGCATTGCCAGAACAAAGTAAGAACTGGTGGCGAAGTCGTGGAAACGGAAGTGGTCGGTCGTCTGGGTGAGAGAAGGAATAAGACCATTGAGAATACAAAGATTCGCGGCTCGCAAAACGGGTGGGAACTGGGATTTGCACAACCGGTCTTTCAGCGAAGAATACTTAAGGAATCGTAGATGGAAATAGTGAGTGCTCTTGTTGTCTGATCCGAGGTTGAGGGATGGCTCGTGAAGCAATCAATGAATGGTATGTTGAGTAAACGGTCAATCGATAGATGTCTACTGCGTATGGGCATGGGACACTCCTCCGTCGCCCAAGACACACGTAGACGTAGTTAGTTCCAAAATCGAGGAATAATTTATGTTTTTAAACAGCGGACCACACAGGTCCTGAATTAGAAAGGACAAAGTCTTGAAAGGGAAGAAAGGATGGGATTATGAATATGTCAATATATATCGAGAAGATATCAGTAAGAAAAAAAGGATAACGGCGGTCGAGGAGAATGGGCTTGCGTAGCTCTGGGGTTGCAGATACAAAATGCGTAGGAGGAAATCGAAGCAAAGGCGGATGGGAATGAACGTGGTGGAGAGGGATAACTAAATCAGGGCCAACAACAGACTCTGATCCTGCCACGTCCAACACCACGCCTCGACCGAATGGAATCGACGCACACAAGTGTACGAGTACTATAGTAGGCCGTTGAAACAGGGATGTTAGATGGGATGGGCGGGATTAGCATTCTGGCTCTGTGGGCGAGTTCTGGATGCTCCCATAAGGCTCCGGCACGAGCAACAGGCCTGGACAGCAGAAGAAGGCCCCAATCCCGTGATCGCCCTCTAGGCACAGCAGAAGCCCTTACGCACGCTACCTAGAAGTTTACGTTTTAACTAGACTATATTATATGATGTGTATTACATGCGGAAAAGTGAGAATATTTTCTGATATAAATTTAATGAGATGTATTTAGATTACTAGCTGTTCTTTTCTCATTTCTATGAGAAAAGTTGAATATTTTGTAATATTTGGATTATTTCTTTTGAATACATTATTTTCTATTACAGTTCATGTCTTAAAATACAAATATAATGCTTTATATCGTACAATTTTTAGTAAAAATATCAAGTATATATTGTGATGATAATACTGTAACCTCAATGTCAATCTCATAATTTATATGTGTAATTTATGAGGAAAAAGCATAAGATAATACAGACTGTAGCTCAACAGTATACTGACAATTTAAATTTTAAACAGTGTATGTTGGTAATCAACCTGATCCAGGATTCTACGTAGCAATTTCCTCGTCCACTTACAAGAGCAAGAGGTACATACATTCAGCGACAGCACCGACACCTGCGCTCGTACCATTGTGATGGCTGTTGATCTTATGGGATGTTTTAAGTCAGAGCTTGAATGCATATCGAATAACTAAATGCTTGAAATAAGATCATTCAACTGTGAATGAAACAAGTTTGTATCATAAATTTAAGTCATTTATAGGTGTGAACTGCAAGTAATGTTCCTCATCAGAATACGAGAAAGGGTGTTTGGAATAATAATTGCATAATCACAGCACTTGAAACAACCGTGATTGTGAAAGCTAGATAACATATGATTCATTTGTGATTTGCAGGTGGAAGCATAGCCAGCAGCTGTGCCTCCACAACACTAGCTGTGGAAAATCGCTCATCATCCCTCGAAACCGAGCACCCACAAAATTCATTCTCCCCTCTGAGTATGGAGTCCCGGATCCTCTTTGAATCAATTCTAAACGGCTCTCTAGTATAGCTGACTCCTGCAATCACATCAAAATGGTACTGTTGATGCCCCATCTTCAAGTAATCTGCAAATTCTCTGGGTTCTAAAATTGGAATATAGTCATAAAGATAGCCTAAAAAGCAGCTTATGTGGCGGCAGAAAAAAAAGGTGCATGTCTAAAGTATCCAGCCATTTCCTGATGAAGGAATCTAGAAGTTGATGTAATGGTGAAATAAAGGGCCATCTGATGGTTCTCTGGGGCTGCTAGCTTTTCTGCATGACAATGTCTGGAAGCTTGATATCCCAGTCGGAGACTGCAGTAAGAGCAACCACAGAATCAAGGAGGCCCACACTCTTACTTTGCAGTTCAACAAGATAGCAAGTGGCCTCCTCAATACCAATGTACCGTGCTTCAAAGTCAGGAGGTGGAGCGTGCCAGCCTCTTTCAATAAGTGCATCTGCTGCTTCCTTAACATCGTCCACAACAATGTGTATGTCAAAGACACCAGTGGGTACTCCATAGTATGCTAAAGCATCTTTGGCTCAGAGATAGCATGGTATACCACTTTCCTTGAATATCGCTCAATAGACCACGGGTCATCACAAGCTTTTTTTGTATATTGTTCAAAGAGCCAGCCCTCAATGGGTGAGACTTTATCAAGGGTGGGCGACATCGGTGAGGGTTCAGGGGAGCTTTGTATTTGTATCACGTACCTTGAGCTGTCGAAGGCCGTGTTGATTTTAACTCTTGCGACTTGTAGTATCTCGATGATGACCCGGGGGATAGTTAGAACAGACGGCAGGGCGAGTCGATACGGCTCCAGCAGAGGTGTCGACGACAATGGTGGGAGTAAAGAGGATGATCGAGGGGCGCTAGGCCTGCTGTTGCCTGGCGATATCTTTATTGCTATATCCTAGAAGACGATGTTGGGCTTTTGATGATATCACGTAGTCAATAGAGTAGATCCTCCCTACACAATAAAATCTCCTCAAACAAAGATTCCATAAGGATTCCTAAATAAACAATGAGCATAGAAGGCCAAGTCGAAAAAGGCGCCAAGAACCCAGCGAGGCTTGGCTCGGCTTTGACTAGCAATCAGCATGTAGGCCCTTTCCACCACCCAGGATTTTTGGCCATAAAGATTTCTGCCGAGTAGCTCTTGAAAACACCAGTGATAACCTGGCGACATGTTCCGCAGGTTGCGCCAATGGGGGGAAGGCATTCTGAGCAATATCAATGTTCACACAGAAAGGTTCTTCACTCTGATGAGAGTATAACAAATCCGACTTAAATGTTGAATGTAATATTTCTAATCTTTTGAATCATATTTCATCTGTGACAATTGAGAAGTGAAGTATCACTGTTATACAATAAAGTACTATAATTGGTAATGGAAAGGACAAGCCTGGGAGGGTTCTTTGCTTGTCGCCTAGCGTCTTATTAGTGAATGCAACCACTATTGCATAAGAGATTCACAATAATGTAGGATACTAGTAATTTTAGTCTCAGATGAAATCAGAATGATCTAAAAATATCGGTCACTGAATGCACAGCGCAGCTATGACATCTTGCTCCCAGCAGTTATAATATAAAAACGGCCAATAAGATCCGCTGTGATTCAGCAGGTTCATAATGACTATACTTAGCCAATATTAAATATTAAACTACAGTTGAATATGAGTAACCTTAGAAGATTAAAAAATTACTGTTTAAAATCCTTCGTTGTGCTTCAAAATGTCTTTCAAAAATTTTGATCCTGTGACCTGCAGGGTCAGCTGATGTGGCGCTCGCCCAATCACTTCCAGGGCTAAGTTACTGTAGGGCTTTGCCATCCATGGATATCTAGGGTCCATATCCATACTTGTAGATCGCGCCGTGCCTAAACATGCTTCCCTGACATCAGAAGAGTTGACAATGCGGTCACCACAACGTCTTCATAACTGCCGCCAACCCCCTGATTCCCGCGATTCTAACTTGACTTCTTTAAATTCAACACTCAACAAATTTGTAGGGTGCCGGCAAAAGCCATGGATGTTAAACTCAACCTCCAAAACGAGCATCGCCCCACCGTCGAAACTGTCAACTCCCTCTCCCGCACCTAACCAAAAACCCCAAGCCCCCTTCCAGCCTAGGGACATTGAGATGGATAATGAAAGACGTTCAACATCAGATACTGTCAAGCAGCCCATTCCCAATAATACACAAGGCCAAAGTGGACCCGATGCTCTCTCGTCGAAGGAGCTACCAATCTCTCCTGTGTCCCCTGACATCCCCTCCCGACCCGCTCCTGTATCGGCCTCAGCATCTCCTCATATCTCTAATTCGTGCCCCACGCAGGCATCTCATAGCGTGTCTATTGCCGATCGCCAATTCGGTGTGCTCCCATCCCCAGATTCGAACCATGGATGCTCCACAAGAGCTACCAGCGAGACGAGACCAAGTGACAACTTCATTCCAGAGGGAGTTTCTCTTTCCCCACATCAATCAGGTCCCCCACAGCTGGTTGAGCGTGAACCGCAAACAATATCCCCGTCATTTGCATCCGCAGATGACATGGGACATTCATCATTGCCCATGTCACAAGCTGCCAGAGTTGCAAGGACATCACAAATCCCAGTAGCACATCAGGGTGGACGCGCGCAGGTTTTGTCGTGCAATTCAGCTATGCCTCAACAATATCAGCCCCAGAAGGTGGTTCCAGCCAATCCTCAGCTCGCGTCTGATATGACGAACAAAAGCCACGCCTCCTTGCTGAAGTTCTTGTTCGCTGAGCCCATCTCCCCGAAAAGATTCATCCCTCTGCTTGATCGGATTTCGGCAGCACCAGGGTCTTGCGAGAAGAGCCGCATACACCTTCTACGAAATGCTTGTGAGAAAGGGGATTTGTTCTACATTGCCCTACATCAGGTGTATTGTCTGCAAACAACATGCCCTAGTTCCTTAGATCCCTCTAAATTTGGAGCTTACCAAATGGCAGGTCTGGAGCTGGTTTCGCGCATTCTGATACGGAATGAGTGTCTCTCAAAGCCTTTTGTCGAAGCATGCGCCAGATTCCCTGCCTTAATTGGAGAATTTCTTCGATATTGCTCGATTTGCTCTTCTGTTTTAGACCAGGTTATACGCTTTCTAGAAGCCATGGCACGTTCCTGGTTGCCGTTTGAAACGTCTATTACTTCTCGAGGATATCCGCCACTTATTGATGAGATGATCGACATTCTTGGCCTCACCACACCAACTTTTCAATATGTTATATTCACAGTATGCTGTCGCCGTCTTACTGGAGCCACAGATGACGTTCCTGTCAAATTATTTACCGCTACGTTCCGAAAAAACGAGGAATATTACCAACAGCGTCGCTTACGAATGCACAGTGCAAATCCTATACCTCTGTCCCAGGTCCAAGCTGAGAACGAATTCCTCAGACAACAATATCTCCGGATATCGGAGCAACATGTTTTACCTAAGCGGGTATTCCACGGAGCGATTATCCATCAGGGGCCTCTAGAAAATACGGGGGCTAATTTTCGAATAACGGACACTGGTGGTCCTCAGGTCCAAACTCAGGACCCTCTCACTCAGGAGCAACAACAACCTCCAATACGGCGTGCTTATCACCAAGACCCGTCCCCATACCCTCCACTCGCATCACACCCTACCCAGTACTCTCTCCAGCCAAATCGACAATATGCTTCAATGCCAGTTCCCAACAGAGTACAGATGACTGTCCCCTCATACACACGTGCACATCCAGCACCCCCTGCGGGGTGGTCTATGACCGCCCAACCTCTCCCGAACCAAGTTCCCCCAAATTCGACCCGGTTTGTCCTGTCACATAACATGAATACACAGTTGCGCAACGATGTCTTTGTTCATCCATCCGCTCAGCTGTCTCAAACACAGCCCACTGCAGCGCAACCTTTATATCCCAAAACAAACAACTTACTTCTGCCTCCCCCCGGAATTCTCCCCATGGAATCTGCTAACCCAAATCCCCTTATTGATGGCCTCCACCAAGCTTATCTGAAAGAGCAGATCGTGGCGCTTCATGACAAAGAAGGCAGTAATGGTCCAACATCATTATTCCCGTATCTTCACAGCTTTGCTTTGTTTCCCATTCAATTGCAAGCGCCAATCCGAAAACTGCAGTTCACAATCCCGCCAGAGGAATTCCAAAAATTCCCTTTTCGACGAAAAACTGTGTCAAAGAATGGTTCGCCCGTATGGGGAGTTCTGGATGGGCGTCGAACATATCAGATACGGTGCATAAAAACGAATTCCCCCATTCCAAAGCTCTCGGAGCATCAATGGGCTGTATCGGACACTGCATGGCCTACTGCTATATATATTCACGTTAACGGCATGGAGCATTTCGTTCGCCGGAAAATGCATTTTGGAAGGGATATACCGCTTAATGTCACGAGTTCCCTCAAAGAAGGCATGAATGAGATATCGATAGCTATACTCTGGGGCTCCCCAGAGTACAACAGCAAATCGTCTTATGCCGTGGCTCTGGAAATACTTGAATACGCATCGCTTAACCGTGTCCGCTCGCTCATTCAGCATCAAAAATCCGCTACATCTCTAGACCAAATCAAGCATCGGCTTGCAGGATTAAATACAGATGATGACGATATTTCTGTCGTTGATGACCACATAACGATTGACCTAGTGGATCCCTTTATGGCGCGGGTCTTCGACACCCCCGCCCGGACCAAGTTTTGCCCACATATGGAATGTTTTGACATTGAAACATTTCTAATGACGCGCCTGTCTAAAGCATCGAAAGGATACGGCATGGCAGAGGATTGGAAGTGTCCTATCTGCGGCAACGATGCCCGCCCCCAGTCCCTGATCATTGACGATTTCCTAGTTACGGTCCGGCGTACACTCGACGAAGGCAAGCAATTAGATGTAAAAGCGATACTCGTGCGCCCGGATGGATCCTGGGAACCCAAGACAGAAAGGAATAATAACAATAATAATAATAACAGGCCAAGCGAACCGGGCATGTTGAAACGGAAACGGGAAGATGGCTTGAGTATCACCTCCCCAAATAATCATGGCCAGCAACAACTCTACCCTGACAGACCTTCAAAGCAATCCTCCACCCCTGAAGTTATTGAGCTCGATTAATTTTTCGAGTTTGAACCCTTTGTTCTCATGCTCGTTTGCATACATTCCGCTTTCGTCTTTCTACTGAGCGCGTACTTCAAATTATCTATACCCCATTTTAGTTTCCCCCGATCGCATCATCTCAGGCGCAAATACCATCTCCTTTCTCCTTGCATTTTTATTATTGTACTCCTAATCTTTCAGGCTTGACCTTTTTTTATATCCCTGGAGGCGCGTGTTAATTTGGCAATATTTGATATCCCTAGCTAGCATTTTGTTTTTTCCTTAACCTAACTTTGCATTTAAAGAAAGACCCCACGGTTCTCTGCATTTAACACATTTACACCCTTGTTCTCATTACACTAATTCTCCTACTCCAAAGGCCCCGCACCACCAAAAACAAAAAGGTTTCAATAGGACAAATGGAAATGGGAAGAACAGCATTTTCTATCCTTACTTGCATCTTTTACTTTCCACTTTGCTTTGGTTTAGACAGGATTTGAGCTCACAATTTCTGCCAAAGCTCAATTGTGGTCCATCCACACCTATATATATAAATTTTATGAATACATCCATCCATCATGGATCGATTTTTGTGTTTTGTTCCCATCCTTCCATGTGTCATACCATAAACTCCACTGGGTTGATGATCTTGGCAGACTTATTGAGCAAAGTTCTGAGGGAGTTAAGTCAAAACTTCACACATCTCAGAAATAATGATAGTAGAAAAATAAACGCGTTGACATACATATATATATAGACATATAATTGTTTATTAAAATGGGACTAATGGGGGGAAATGGGCGAGGATATTCATATTCAGAGGGAGAAGAAAAGGAGCATGAAAGCAAGTAAGATGAGGAAAATGAACTCCTGCAAATTATGTGCTTATCTAGCTAAGATGGACGAATGAATAAACGGAACCCCTGTTTTCTTTTCTTTTCTTTTCCTTTCTTTTCATGATATAAGGGGATTTTTTAGGCAGAAGCAAGTAAAGAAAAGACCTGCTTTTCCATCACTTTCTTCGGTTTTTTTGTCCCTTTGAGCTTCCGTCCCTTTACGCTGGGTTATTTTTTTTAATTTTTATTTTATGTTTTTTTGTCTTTCTGTATTCCATGTTTGCGTATATCGTTTGCTGAATGGTAATGATCTGAAGAGGGTATTGTGGCTGTGACCTGACGAATAGACGCATGAGCACATACGTTCTACGGAGGAGGCCCCGGATATGTATGTATCCCACCGCGTGGAACAGGCAAACACTAGCTTATTTTTACTTCCTCACCTGCCTGGCATGTTTGACCAAGTTCTCAATAACACCCTCAAATGCCTCTTTCTCGCCAATTTGCGCGTCGCGGCGTTTTAACCAGTATTCCAATACCTCGCTGGCGCGTACGGCTATCCTCTCCAGTTGTGCTATGTGCTGTCTCAGTTCATCGTCTGTGAAGTTATCCAGTGCTGCATCTGTGGTGGCGCATAAGCGACGGACGGCTGAGAGATCTAGTTCCGGGGGGGGTTCCAGACCACGACGTCGCGGCGGACGGCTGCGTGATGTGGAGCGAGCTGAGTCAAGAAGGGTAGAGGAGTGTCCTTGGTAGTCATTTTTTGCGTTACTAGTGGGGGACAGGCCGCCGGCGGCTATGTTAGAGGAGGATGAGGAATTACCCTCGAGATTTATCGAAGGTAGGACAAGCTTTTTCTGTTTCGAGGCGGGGAGGATCTCGTCTAGGTCAACGGGGACACCTAGGGAGACGAGGAAGACACGGCGGATACGGGATTTTGTCCAATTGGCGGGTTGGAGAGGAGGTGGGGAGACAAGTTGTGACCATAGTGAAAGAGAACGTTCGGTAATGAATATGGCAGAGGAGTCTGGGATGGGCGAAATGGGTGGGAGAGATGGAAGATTTGCGGAACCGGGTAATATAGCATCGAGGTGACTGGATGTTGCTGCGAGAAGATCCGGGAGGGTTTTTATAGATTCGAAATCTAAAAGCGGCGGCTAGATTGAATGATAACCTATCAGTTTACAGTTCCTTTTCTTTCTTGAGGAAATAATCAGCTGTAGACTAAATTGTAGAAAATAAACTTTTCTCGAATCGCCCGATGCCGTATACGCATGGTTGGGATTGTACTTTATACTAAGACTACTTACAAGTGAAGGCGATGGAGGTTGTTGCATGGGGACACCGTTAATCTGGGCCGTACTCTCATTGGTAATCTCCATTGGTTGTGGAAATTCAGCCTCCCCAAAATCACCGAAATCGTCCTCTTCAATGTTTCCTTCTCCTTCTTCGAAATCATAAAAATCATCACCAAAGGCTTGGTCATCATCTACAGCAGTATCATGTGCAAAACTATCGTCAGGGGCTTGTTGTTCCGTTACAGAGCTTTTCCGTCGGACATGGCTTCGATGCTCGGATCTACTAGTCGAAGAGTTTGGAGACCCTGGTTTGGTCAATCGTCCCTCTGAAATCCGAAAAGGGTGGGCAAGGAATAGGAGAGAGGCATACCTGGAACGTCAGGAATTGTCTGAATGACATCTGGAAGTGCATCACTAGGGCGTCTTCTGTGTGCGTTAAATAATCGTCGCGAATTGTTTTCAGGTGGAGATTCGACCCGGGAAAGTACGGTTTCCGGAACTGGACTTCCCTCACTGCCGCTATCCCGACGTCGATTTTGCGATGTGATGCAAGTTTGAGGTGTCTGTTCTTGGATTTTTAGTATCACATCCGGTGCAGAATCTGCTTTATGGGATTCATAAGCAAGTGTCCCTGGTTCTTCTCCGTAGCTCGGTGAGGTTGGGTCGATTTTCTCGACAACAGTCCGTGGAGCAGGAGCCAAGTTCGGGGGTAAGGCAGCTCTTATGCTCGCACTTGACTGCGGTCTGCTGGGTGGTCTGCTGCCAATAATCTCGATCTCATCTGGAACAGCATCTAATACCCTTTTTTCGTATGCAGGGGAGCCAGGAACCTCTCCGTAGCTTGGAGAATCATCGATCTTCTCTACACGGGTCCGGGGTATTGGTGACGGCGTTTGAGAACGGAGATGGGTTGCGATGCCTTCAGAAGCGTCAGAGAAGTGTTCATCTTCACTTTCGCACGCTGCAGACAACATATCGGTTAGCAGCCATTCCTTCTACTAAATATAAACTTATCAGTGAGAAATAAAACGTACAAGATGGCTGAGCCCCAGGGTCATCCAGCTCAACCCCTTTCGGTGGCGGCTCCAACAAGATGCTCGGAGGGCGAGAACACCGCTCTGCCATTATAAAGGTCTCAAGTCGTCTAAATCAACGCCCATTAACCAGCACATATAACGCAGTATATTGTGGCACTATTAAAAATTGTGTCTAAGAATGAAATGAAAATGAGCAAGATATAGTTGGGCCGACATTTGACGTTTCAAGGTGCTGAGATTCTGCCAAGGCGGTCTGGAGCCAGCAGTCCTGTTATTGTATCGTTACCGTTTCTCGAAGCTCTCCTCAGTAGAATGTCGTGTGTAAAACATTGTATGATGTTGTATCGAGACCTCGCCGCGACGCCAAAAGGAGCTCTGCACAATTATCCACAAAACACTTCAACCGTTCAAGGCCATAGAGCTGTTGCTTTTCCAACACCCGTATAATATCCCTCTAACTGGTTACACGAACTACTGTTATATTTACCCCAGGTTGCACCACTTTATACGTTCTCATATTCCCCGTCTAATGTTGACAAGGTCTGCTTCAAATTCCAGATGTAACTAAGTCTACTGTACTGACTGCCAAATTGCTAGGAAACACCCGTTCTGAAACCCAGGGAAACAAACCACAGGTATCTTCTGCCACGATGTCTAACCTATTTCAGTTCGGGACCTCGTCTACATCGGGAGGTTCCAATGCTCCTACATTTGGTACAGCGGGCACCTCGCCATTTTCCCAACCTGCGCCCGGCAAAACTACTGGTGGTCTCTTTGGCAATATCGGGGCAACACCCACAACAACAGCAGCAGCAGCAGATCCGCCTTCTGCACCCTTGTTTGGAGGAGGCTCGACGACCCCAACAACAGGGCAGACGGCTTCTTTGTTTGGAGGTCAAAACTCAAAATCTACGTTTGGCAACACGTTAACGAAACCTTCAAATCCAGGACAGAGTGTTGGGCACACTCCGACGACGAACCTATTCGGAAATGCAAGTCAAACCCCTAAATTAGGGGAGCCTACATCATCTGGCAAGCCGCAATCGGTATTATTTGGGGAACAAGGAAAAACGACTCCAGCCACTAGCGGCTTGTTTGGAAGTACTACTCCAGCACCATCGAGCGGACCATCATTGTTTGGGAACCTGTCCACCACACCTGCCGGACCACCCCCTCAGACCTCAGCTGGGCAAGGCCTTTTCACGAGCCAAGCATCGACAAAGGCCAATGAGCCAGCATCTCTTTTTGGACAAAAGCCAACTTCCTCCCCTTCCTTCCCAGGCTTCAGTGCAACAACCAGTGCAGTGTCGCCACTAAACGCTCCCACAACTACGGCAGCAGCACCAAGTTTCTTCACAAACACTACTCAAATGCCAACGCCAAACTCAGGCAACTTATTCACTTCCTCGCCCGCCAAAGCTCAAGGCGCGGAGGCTGGAAAGTCAGATGCAAAACCACCCCCACCCACATTCGGTGCAGCCCCAACGTCAACCACTCCCGGTACTTCGGGAAGTCAATCACAACAAAAGCCATTGAGCTTCCCTACCTCCAAACCCTCTTCGAGTGCTTTTACACCAACCGCAATGTCAGACACCGCTCAGAAACCCCTTTTTGGAAATCTGGCGCCTACCTCTACTGCATCGGCTACAAGCACAACGACAACGGCACCCGCTGGTGGGCTATTTTCTAGTCTAAGTACTCCGAAGACAACTGCCCCCAAAGACTCGACTACCCCAGCCACTTCATCAGGTCAGCCAGCCAGTGGAATGTTCAACCTTGCTAAGACGACAACCACAACAGCTCCACCAACGTCATCTTCAGAAAAGATTTCTGCTTCTGGAGCAACAACTACAGCCGCCGCCACTGTCACTAGTGCTAGTGCCACAACTGCAACGCCCGCGACAGCCGGTGGCCTTGGTGCATCGACAGTGGGACCGGCTCCCCCAGCACAATCACGGCTCAAAAATAAAACCATGGATGAGATCCTTACTCGCTGGGCCACTGATCTAGCAAAATACCAAAAGGAGTTCCAAGAACAAGCTGAGCAAGTTGCCAAATGGGATCGGATGCTTGTAGAAAATGGAACGAAAGTGCAGAAACTGTACGGCAATACCGTCGACGCAGAAAGGGCTACGCAGGAAGTTGAACGGCAATTAGCATCTGTAGAGGGACAACAAGATGAATTGAGCTCATGGCTCGATCGTTATGAACAAGAGGTTGAAGCTTTGTTGTCGAAGCAGGTCGGTTTTACAGATTCATTGCAAGGACCTGATCAAGAACGTGAACGAACGTAAGTCCAAATTGCTTCGATACCAATGCCAATCCAGTTTTGTCATCTTCTCCAGCTCACATATTTGCAACCCAACTTCGATAAACTAACCTTATGCAGATACAAACTCGCGGAACGTCTCTCCGAACGCCTTAATGAAATGGCCCAGGATTTGACAAGCATGATCGAAGAGGTCAATTCTGCTTCCTCCACTTTGAGCAAAACCACCAAGGCTGACGAACCGGTATGTCCCACTAAGCGCTATTTATTCATATTACAAAAGCGCACTCTCTCTGCTCGTCCTAACCTTTTCATACCTCCCAGATATCTCAAATCGTCCGCATCCTCAATTCTCACCTTTCCCAACTTCAACTCATCGACCAAGGCACGGCAAATTTGCATGCAAAGATCGCAGCTTCGCACAAGCTAGGTAGCTCTCTTAGCGTCCATCAAAATATGGGCTCATATAGCCAATATCGGAATGGGACTGGAAATGGGATAAGTGGCGGAGATGCCGCAGGTGACTTCTATAGAGCTTACATGGGACGTAGGTAAAGGATGGAGTGGTGGAAAGCCTGCAAGGGATGCCTGCACTTTGTCTCATAAATAATAAGCCCGTACCTCTTCTGGACTCATTTGGGTCGTTGTAGATATACCCAAAATTTTGTGATCATTGTTTCCGTTTTCCTTTTCTTTTTCTCTTTCACTCTGTCATCCGTTTCCCTCCAGTTAAACCAATTTTTGACACTTTCAAATCCTCCGCTAGCTGTTCTTGTAAAATGAGAAATGAATTCGATGAAATACAGGGGCTAATTATCTATTTTCATTTTTGTCTCCCATCTCATTGGATGAAACCCAATCGAACATATATATAAACTCGCGTTCGCAACTATACAATCAAGGATGCTTTTCGTGAAAACCACCAGCTTCTCGGGTTAAAGTCCCTGGCCATGTCTTGCAGCAATGAAACAGTAACCACGATGGCATTGAAGACATGTATTCCCCCCATTTGAACTTCTCTTTCTCCTTTTTCCTTCTCATGATGTTTCATGCACACGTATCTGCTTACCTTCTTTGGAACGGGGAATCCGATTTCAAGGAACCATACTCTCGACGACAGATTAGTTATCAGCAAATAACATATAAATGCCTCCTTCAAATTTTTTTCACCAGCAATCAAGGGGAAGCCCAGCGTATCAAACAAGAAAGAAAACACTACAAGGAACCGGGAGATATGTAATTGCCTTGGGTTGATTTTCTGGCCCTCTTGTAGCAGGATAGGAATGGAAAAGAACAGGAAAAATGCAAAGAATAAGAAACGAAACGAAAAAATGAAAAATGTGAGGAATAAAATAAGAAGGAAAAGGGGGAAGATAATGACAAAATTGGGTGGATATCGTATCATCACAGGCGGAAGAAAATCATTGATATATATATTCCAACTATCTTTCCCACCACTCGACTTGTTTAAGACACGTTAAAATGTGTATGTATATGAAAATATGTGTCAGAGAGAGGAGATGATGAAAATGAGAGACAAAAACTCAAAGAAAGATGAGAAAGAGGAATGGAAAAACTACCTATGAGTCCAATGCTAATTTTTCACTTTCCTTTCCCTTCCTTTTTCGATTTTCCTATTCTGGCCCCTAAATTTTCTTTCTTTCTTTTTTTTTGGTACATATACTCTTTTATTTCATCCTCTTTTACAAAGGCTACTTTGCACAAACTAAAATGCACAAGTAAAAGTGGAAAACAGAATCAAAAACCACCCAAACAGAAAATGTTTTGTACATCCGTAGATTTTTTAGTTCTGTTCGCCACCGTGTTCTCTGGTGAGTTGTTCACTGTAAAAGAAATTCATAATGGTCAGATATACATATATACATAGATATAGAGGATGGTGCTTTGAAAATGCAAAGCAGCACGGGGTTACGGGTGGGAAAAATGGAAACAAATATAGGCACGTACATATGAGCATCAAGTTCATCGAGATGCTGGCGCTGTTGTTTCAGCTTTTCTCTCAAAGTACGCAACCTGTCCGATACGTTTAGAATGTTTAACATATTAGAATTTCCCAGGGTCCTGCCCTGTCCACCTCCCCAATCCTCCAATTGCCTTCACAAATTTCTAGAGCAAGGAAGACAGGGGATCAGGGAGCGCGGCGGGAGGGATCGGATATAAGGATAAAAAGGGAGTACAACGTACTTTTCCAGCTCCCGTTGCTTGATATACATGGCTTCATCGGCAGCTTCCTTCTTGCTCCATGAATTGCTAACGTCGAATAATTAAGTATCCATTAGCTATCTTATTTTCCGATAAAAAAATTTTTTAACTTCCTTTGCGTTTTTTCTTTGCGTAGACAATCTGAACAGCCTTCTCGTTTGTCGTGACGGGCAGCTTTTGTGGACGCAGAGAGCGCTAGAGAGATAAAAAAACAAAGAAAGCTTACGTAGTGGACAATTTCCCGGTGGACTTGGGAGCACCAACATCACCTTCACCCATTCTTGCGGCGGCAACGGAGAACAAGCGATTGAGGCGTGGCTGGCTCGCGCGGAGAAGAGGCCTGGCAGTTTGACGCAGCATGTTTGATCAGGGTATGAGTTTGTGTAAGCACACAAGCTGAGAGGAAATTGAGTTGGGTGGGAGAGCGGTAAGGGAGAAGGGAGAGCTGCAACTTTATTCGTCAGAGATGTACCTTCAACAATTGCTAGCACTTTCTATTTCTTATAAAAGGGGGAGAGATCGTACATTTGCTAGTGCGGCAGTGACTGTTTGTTTGGATGGACGGGAGTGCTGTTGGTGGAGGTTTGCTTCAAGGGCCCAGTTTATCCAGAGGCTAGCTTCCTTCGGCAAACAGTCGTCTGGCACATGCGTCATTGCTGACTCAGCCACGTGCGAGACCCCAACGTTGCCACAGTTAAAGCATAATTCGCTGGTAAATGTAAGGTGGCACATCAATTATCTGCCGCCAGTTCAGATCTACTGTGCAGGAAAACACAGCGGAAATACAGTGAATGGCTCCAAGAGTGTCACGAAAATATTGACCGACTGTAATTCTTATGAGGAATGAGGCTAATGTTTTACGTAGATCGATCTGACTTGACTCAGAGCTGCTCGTAAACTGGCAACTTCGGTGTTGAACAATAACAAATGGAGAGTCATTCCTCCTCTTCTCTTTTGGCCATATCAAAGAATCGAAACGAACAATACCGACTCTCCTGGTAACTTTGTTCCCGTTGATGCCTCTCTGAAGCGGGAGTAAGGCGGGGAAGCAAAATAATTCTTCCAGTGTCTGTGAAGGAAAGAAAGAACTGATTCTCTCTTCAACGCTGCCTTGCCAACCTGCTTGCCGCCATTTGTGCGATATCGCTGGGCTAGTAATAGTGTGATTGAGAAAATGGGAACACCCAGCCAACTGCATGTCGAGAGCAAGAATTACGCCTTATATGCACAGCGCTTCTTAGCGTTGAAATTCTGTCTAGGGCACAAGGCTCAGTCGATATGGATTTCGAACGGCTGGACATATATCAGATAATTTTTACCTTTGATAAATTCAATGCACAATCATAGCTCAGTCCTGTGTAAAAAATTCGTGCATAGAATACGAGTCTTATCTGCTCGATACAACGTGGGAATATTGAATGTACCAGCAGATAATCGTGAAACATACCCGCTCAAGACTGGTGTAAAACGTAGAGGAGATAGTAGCCGGGAAAATGCCATTTTGAAGATATGATCAACTGTGCATCGCATGGACGCCTTGTCATTGAGTTGCCCAAAGAGCGTGCTGGCTGGGGCCGTGACTGGGCCGTGTTGCTGACTACTCCGCTCAACCTCCTCACCTGATCCACTCTCACCCTCTCCATTTCTTCTATCTTCAACCTTCTTCTTCCCCCGATGTTCCAACTCTCTTCCCCTCCATCCCATCTCTGCACACCCACAACGTCTGCTTTTCGGTCTGCCTCCTAATCCGCCCTCTGTCGATCAATCACTGCTCGTCTCAAGACTTTTATTCTTTACCTGTCTTTCATCTTAACTTGTCACAACGCGTTGCCTATCCCAGGTGAGAAGTGTTTCTTGTTTTCTGTGTGTGATTTCACTGTCTTGCGTCAGCAACCGGCTTCCATCGCTGCATTAACACCCATCGGTATTTCTGTCCAAGATTATATGTTTTCGGGTTGCAATTTTTGGTAGTCTGCATCCATATCCATGCTTCTACCATCCTTTTAACTTTATCTGCGTCTCGTCATATTCTCTGGATGGTTGAGAACTACCATCGTGTGGTGTCACAACACCAAGCATTCCACTCCTAATTGTTCCCCTTCTTCTACCCATCCCCTTTACCCATATTTCCTACATCACAGCTCCACCTTGCGCATTTTATTGGGGATTTGGTTTTGATGCTATTTCCAAGACTCCCATGAATGTGAAGCCCCCTCTTGACAAGCAACCCCTCATATCTTTTTCTTCTTCTAGTTGAATATCTTGGTTATGCCTAGCTCACGCTAACTTATATCAATTGTAGGAATCTTGATTCATAATGGGTTACGAAGATGCTGTATATCTGGCCAAGCTCGCCGAGCAGGCCGAGCGCTACGAAGGTAGGTCCGATATTTACTATTTTCCACAAGCGCTTACCATGATAAGGAAGATATTAACTCCGGATTAGAAATGGTGGAAAATATGAAGATTGTGGCTTCCGCAGATAAAGAGCTAACCGTGGAGGAGCGTAATCTACTTTCCGTTGCTTATAAGAACGTGATTGGCGCCCGACGTGCCTCCTGGAGAATCGTCACCTCGATTGAGCAGAAAGAGGAGTCGAAAGGCAACGAGTCGCAGGTTGCTCTTATTAAAGAGTACCGTCAAAAGATTGAGACTGAGTTGGCCAAAATCTGCGAGGACATTTTGGATGTGCTGGATAAACATCTTATCGCCTCTGCAGAAACTGGAGAATCCAAGGTCTTCTACCACAAAATGTAAGCAATTCTTTGTTTTCCTGATTTTAGTACATTGGACTGATTTGCTGATTTGTCTGTTGGTTTTAGGAAGGGAGACTACCACCGCTATCTCGCGGAGTTCGCACTTGGAGACAAGCGCAAGTCTTCTGCTGACAAGTCTCTTGAGGCTTACAAAAATGCGACTGAGGTTGCTCAGACCGACCTTGCCCCAACCCATCCCATTCGTCTGGGTCTTGCTCTCAACTTCTCTGTCTTTTACTACGAAATCCTGAACTCCCCAGATCAGGCTTGCCACCTTGCCAAACAAGCTTTTGATGATGCTATTGCCGGTACGTTGTTACTTCAAAATGATTTTGTCCTTTAGAGCGTAACTAACTTCAATTCGCAGAACTTGACACACTGAGTGAGGAGAGCTACAAAGACTCGACCCTTATTATGCAACTTCTGAGAGATAACCTGGTACGTACTCCCTCTTCTTGTCCCATAATCAAACTCTGGAAGTAGGCGACTGAATATCTAACTTGTGCTCAAGACTCTTTGGACATCATCCGAGGCGGAACCCGCTCCCGACGCTGGCTCCGCCGCGGCTCCCAGCGCGCAAAAGGAGGATAACACACCCGCTCCTGCTGCCGAGGATGCCCCTAAGGCAGCTGAGTAGATGATGGGAAAATAATTGAGTATTTTTGCTGTTTTTAGATCGGAGGAGTGGATACAAGGGAAACTGTGTGTCTTGCTATTTTGCCCGTCTTTTTCGAAATATTCGTTCTGTTCCTTATTTACCTTCAAAAACCCCGCGCCAGCTCCTGATTACCTTTTTCATCACTCATCAATCTCCCAGTGACACACACTCTCTCTCCTGTCTCTCACTCTTAATCTCCCACTCTCGTTCCTCCTTGATTTTAGCGGCTGGGAAGTTCAACAACTATTATTCTACTTTCTCGATTTATCTTTTTCCTCCCTCACACTTCCCCCTTATTATTGAAAACTAAAAAAGAAGATTGATTGAGTTGACAAATACGCTTTTAACGTTCCTCCATGAAGAAACATCCCCCCAACCGTTCATTTCCCGTATTCTCTTTCTCTCTAAAAATAATTTTTTTTCCTTTTTTTCTTTTGATAAATGGAATAGGGTAGGTAGAGCGTGGGCGGTCACCCAACTTTTTTCGGAATTCCTTCAAACTACAAAATCATCACCTCCTGCAAACCAAACCCCCATATGCTACAAAATTAAAAGAATAAACGAAACGCAGTCGCCACAGATATATATATTCATCTCATTTTAGCATTCGCCTTCCCCCTCCCCTTCAAAAAGATAAAAATAAAACTGTTATTTTACTTATTTCTTGACGTAATCTCAAGTCACTGTAAAATTGGTAGAAGATGGGGCAACAGCAAACAGAAGAGATTATCATCGTCTTTTCGAATTCTGAAAAGCTGATCCTGTCAAATCCTCTGCATTTTCCATTCTTACTTTTCATTCCATTTTTGTTTTTGTTATGCTAAATTTTCTTTTTTTCATTTCTATACAGCCAGGTCTTTCTCTCTTTGCATTCAAGCAAATGAGGGTTTCGATAGTTCTTTACTTCCTTGATTGTGTGCATTGGACTTCATTTCAAAAGAGCAATGGATGAATGAATGCATATGCTTCTCTTTTTACATTACCTCTATATTTTATTCTCTCAAGTGATGTCAATCCACAAACAGTAGACATATGCACATGTGCATGCACATGTACATGTTCCTGTGATTCATGTCTTTATGTTAGTTAGACCGCTGGGGCAAAAAAGCTCAATCATCATCAATGCCATGTCAGTAGTAGAGAAAACCAAACCCCCCGCAGCTTGTTTATTACTTCTTAAGTCAACCACTATCCAATCAGTCACAATCTGCCAACAAACACAATAAATAATCAATCTCCATCAAAGTCTATATTCATCTTGATACCTTTTTTTTTCATCACAAACCCAAGACCTCTTGCAGTTGATTTTCAAGTGAGGGGGTGGTGTTTGTTAAATCTTATCTAGCCAACTTCTTCCCAGCCCTCAGGATTTCTTGATCTCCCTTGTTCACACCCTAGTGAGTGAGGAATTGTGATGACTTTATTTGACACTTATATACATTACAAGGTTATATATTTGGATCATCTTTTATCTCAGCATTGGGTTCTCACACTAATTCATTGTCTTATTCTGTTTCGAGTTTCAAAATGGGAGTGCGTGTTCAATGATGTGATGACCTTTGCTATATCAACAAAATATCTCTTATACGTATATTTCCCCTTTTTATTCTATCTATAAATAATGTCAATTCATCCTCCAACAATAGTGGGTAGTATCTAATGATTTATGAGTTACAAATTAGATTCGTTTGTCGTTTACCTCTCAACTTTCAGCTACAGGAAACTAATAGGCGGCAAGCCGCGGAAGCGGGAAACGGGAAGTTGAAAACGGATGAGGAAAAAGTATATAATTTGCATGAAAAATTTGAAGTTGAATCTTAGGTTATTCCAGTGGACACTTTTCCTCCAACCTAGCCGTCCCGTTTCTCTTTTCTATTTTTGAGCGCTTACTGGTTGGTATATTTACCTAGGAACCATGCATGGGGTGGCTGAATTTACTCCTATCTGAAAAACCAAACGCAGAGGAAGTAAATCAAGACAAACCTTTGCCCGGCAGCCGTTTTCTTCAATACGTTTTTACCTTTCGAAAAAAAAGAAAAAAATTTTCCTATGGATGTTACGCGAAGGAGACGTATTAGAGAGTTGGGTAAAGCTGAATTTCATATGGAAACTCTAGGCCGTAAGAAAAACGAAGACGACAAATGTACTAAGTATGTATGATATCTAATGAAATTTCTCTCTTTTAGGAGCAAAAATAAAAAGAAGGAACTAAAGCATGTCCTTGATTCGAATTTTCTACTTTTGTTCTTTTTATTCGTTAGCTTGAACTGTACATGTACTCTGTGGATGCTGTGATATGAAGGGTATATGAGATATGTGTGGGGACGAGGGTTATGGGGGATGAGGTAGAGCAGAGAATAAAAGCTAGGTTCAAAAACTTGCCATGTTTGATAGGTAAATGGATGGATTGGGATTCTGTATAGGGTGCTTGAAATAGAGGCGAAGGGGGTAAGAGGTAAGTAAGTGGGACGTATTCTCATAATGTACGATGGTGAAACCCTTCAGGCAACAAAGCGGCACCGAAACAAAAAAGACAAAAGACGACATAATGTAGTGGGTGATAGGGCAGCAAAAGCAGGGACTCCAGGAGCTGCGTTGAAAAGTCTAGAACGCAAAAACAAGTTGAAAGGTATGTGTATATATATATGTGTGTGTGAATGGCATGGTATTTATTTCTTTCCATCGAGCCCGAAGAAATGATATTTTTTAGTTCTGTTTCTTGTGGTTTTTTTTTTTTGAGAAGAGGACGGAAGAGCTTTATAGTCTAGTAAAAGCTCCCTCCACCCCTTCTATGCGACAAATCCTTTAATTCCATCCATAGTAAGAAAAGAGGGAGATAAGAATTTCACCAAGCCCTTTCAACACACGTATATGAACTCCATCAACCACGCCTGGTGTGTTTCTTCCGACATGAATTTTATGTAAAATGTCGGAAAGATAAGAAAAGAAGCATATGGAATGAAATAAGAGAATTTGGACAAAAAGGGGATGAAATAGTGGTAGAAGGAAAAAAGTGGAAAGAAAACTCAACGCCTCTGCTTTGGAGCCCACATAAAGAAACCAGAAGGAACAGAAAAAGCACATAAGTGAATAACAAAATAGTATAACTCTGTTCAAGGAAAGCGAAGGAAAAAAAAGATCCGCAAGAAAGGGTCTGAGGAAGGAAAAAATCATACACGGCACAGGTGAAAATTAAGTATCTGATAGACAAGGGGAGAGAATATATCGCACTCCTGATTCAGCAGGGGATCGGAAAGCCTGATAAAGACAAAAGGTTGAAAAAAGAATCGTAGCATTTGATCCCAGTCTCAGCCATGGGTTGAGCATATTTATGTGCAGTCAGATGCAGAAAGTTTTAGATCCGTCCTCCTTTGTCAAATCGGCTCGATCAGAGCGAGTGATAGGGGCTTTTCAAGGGCAGCAGCGCAGCAGCGCACTACACATCGACCCAGAAAACGCATACGCGAGGAAAATAGTTGTGTCGATTTGAGGGCTACGTAGACCATGCACGCACCATCACCTAGCTCAGAGATCACAGCCGCGCCTTCTTCTCACGGAAGATAGAAGACGGAAAAGAACGAAGAGATTAATAACCCAGTATGGGCACGGAGAAATCCGGGTATTGTTTCTTTCTGACGATTAGGTTATATTTGTCTTTCTTTAGTCAGGATGAGGCCACATGCTCACAAACTGGGCTTGCCACTAGCCTAATAAAATGCCTGGATTTGATTTCGGGCTGGCGATACCTCTCTTCCTCTCTATTTCCACACCGAACGGGGTACGACTCGTGCGAAGATGGATAAAAGCATAAAGAAGCAAGCAAAACTTGCTAGTGTCTAAAACTGACGGGGTATCTTGGATCGAAGGGGGTGATTCTAACGAGGCGTAATACGTAAAACTCGTTTCGCAACCACTCAATAACGATAAGAACACGTCGCTCAAGAAACGAATGATAAAGTAATGCGTTGCAGTCGACTTTCGCGGTGGGGAGTGTGTTTGATTTGGAGGTACAGACTCCACATGATTAAGAAGATTAAGGGTGTATTATAGGCGATAATAAAGGTTATGCTAACGCTGCTGATCGAGGGTCGTAATGCGTAATAGTATCATGAATGGATCGAAGATGAATTCGAGGTATGAGTCGCTATGTCCTCAACCTGGTCGTCGAGACCAAGGGAACAGCCAATTGTTTATTTTGAGAGTGGGTGGGGGAAGAACGGAAATAAGAGGTGGGAAACGCATTTCAACATCCCCCCGGGTTTAACTGATCACTTCTGTTGTTTCTTGCCTTTCCCGACACCACTGGTCGATGTAACCTCCGTCTTAGCGGACATCGTCCGTGTGAGACCACCGATATAGTCCTGTAGGAATCTATTCTCATTTTCTAGTTTGTCGTGGTCTGACTTGACCTCATCAATGCGCTCTGCGAGGGCTTGCAGAGATGACTGCAAGGTATTTGCTTGCCTGCACGGACGCGTCGGGTTAGCATCATATATAGAAAGACGTGGGACATGTCAACTTTGTCAAAGGTGGGGGAAAAACAACAAATGGCACAATAGCCAACCGGAAAGGGTTATATCACGTAAGAGAAGAGTCCTTTGTCGATCGATTGTATTTTTTGCGCGAAACTCACTTTTGTAAGGCCTCTCTTGCTTCTCTACTAAGTTTCTCAACATCTGCCGAGTTCCTTCTCGGACTCATGGCACGAGCGTCGTCCGGGGGGAATTCCTCCTTCTCGATCTCAATTTCAGGATGGTCGCGGGGGACAAGAATGGAGGCACTGGGTTTCCGACTCGCCAGGCGGGGACGGTCAGCCCTGGATTTTCGATCATGTTCAGTATCCGATATTGAGGATGACGAAGACGAAAGAGCCGAGACATGCACGCTGTTGATATTCTCGTTTGGAGATGGCATTGCCGGCACTGGATCTGATCTATTGTCCACACCAGGTCCAACAGCCATTCTGCGATATTATGGACCCCAAATCCGCCAAGTGAAAATATTAAGTTGAAAAAAAGAAAGCTGAAAAGAAAAATGACGAGGTGCCAGCTCTCAAATATCACACAGATGGCAATAGATCTCGAGGTTGGCCACGACGAATCAAGAAAAGAAGCTGTTCGAGAGGACAGTAAACACCCAAGCTAGTGGGAGACCGCCAACAGCTATGATAAAGAAATCAATCCACGAGGCGGCTATAAATCGAGAAGCTGCTTTTTTTTTTTCGGGAATGGATAAATGATCCGCAGAGAGAAAGCGAAAATATGGGGAGAATGGAAATGGCGGGCGAAAAGTTGTCAGGGCCCAACGAGTCGAGCGGGTGAAGTGGTATAGAGCCCTTTTGGGCGGGGGGTGTTGATGTATCAAGGAGACAGAGGGGGGAACGTGTGAGAGAAGAGGGAAATATAAGGTGAGAAGAGTAGAGTCTAGCAAAACCGATGTATAACGAAGAAACCAGTCGATCACCTTGTAAGGCGCTGAGGGAGGAACAGCGGCAGGGGAGACAAAAAGTCAGGAGAGGTGTGAGCGTTCGCTGGTTGAGAGAGAGAAAAACACCTGGCAGCGGCAATGAGGAGAAGGACGGTGAGGCAAAATGAAGCCAACAGCGCTGATTAATGGAGACAGAAAGACAATGTTGGACGCTTTCTCTCATCGACGTCGCTGACCGTGGAGTGCTGGGAAGGCCCTCTTGTCGCCGTTTGCCAGGCAGTCTCCGTCTCTGGCTTTCGGTCCTTTTAACAGGCTGTAGCGCTGGGGTGAGCGAGTGAGCGAGCGAGCGAGCGTGAGCGAAGGCTTGACTCTTCTCCTGGCGGTGGAGCAGTGGATGGGGAGAGTGGCCGGGGATGTTGGGCAAGGGTGGAAGGTTAACGCTGGTAGTGGAGTGGTAGCGCTGGTAGCATTGGTGCTGTTATTGTGGTGCTGGAGGTGGAGGTTGGCCCGTATTATTGGTGCGGTCACGTAACCGTGACGGAGAACGTTACATACAAGGCAGTCAGCCGATGAGGGCGCTGTGTCCTACTATTTGCTGGGTTTGCCAGGCCCGGTATGATAGCCTGACCCGCTTACCAAACCAGTACGCGACCACTCCTGTATTGGCGTATGTATTGCTGTAACGAGGAGTAAGTGGCCGATCACTAGGATGGATGCAGCATGATGCTGATGAAGATGGTTTCCACAGTTCCAAGGTTAATCATTTCGCTCAACCCCCAGGGGTGTGTAACTTGTGATGCAGTTGGTATTTTATCTTATTCTTCTTCGTCTTTGGCTTACGATCACGAAGGCTAGCGCAGAAAAAAGAAAATGCAAAATATCGTCATAATTACGAAACAAAAAACGATCAAAATAATCGCTGTAACTTAACAGAGAGCTACCACCGTATCGGGTCATCTTAACTTAATGTACAGAATACTTTTGGAGCATTTGAGCAGTCCTTTTACCTTGACTTCTGTCCTATAACTCCTATAACCACCCATCAGATTATTTGCCGAAGGATGGCTACCGTTCCATAAAATAACCCACCCCCAAAAAAATTACACCAGTGGAAGAAGAGTGGCCAATGAGGCTTTTATTAGAGCTTCCGTTTTGGAAGTAATAGCCACAGTGGGGGTTGGGCGATATTACATACAGTACCTCCGCAAACTCATTAGTGTACACAATAATATTCTGTACACGACATACCATTCTTACAGTCAGCGTACAGGACAGTGGAAAGCTGCTGGCATTCCCAGCTGTGTTGAACTTATCGTGGGTCAATGATTCATCATCAACGTCATGTACTCCGTCTCTACCTGTACAGTGTAGGTAGGAATGGCATTTGGAGGGCAACTCACTTCCTTATTCCCCATTCAAATATCAACTTCATTCTAGCAGATGAAATCCAAAGCCAAAGTCAGTGAGTAAGAAAGAATGTTGTCTACTATGTATATAGCACGCTTCCGAAGGAAGACTTGGGGAGTTTGACCCTCCAGGTCGATGTGAAAGTAAACAGATGCCCTTCTTATATTATGCAACCCTCTGGTTTAACTACACATTTTTAAACGGAAAGAAGATAGTTGGGAATACTGAGGGGATGTATTAGACTCTGCTGCCATGAGTTAAACAATCAAACTGACCATCAAGGCTTGAAGCCTCCACGCGACGCTTTCTGTCCCACACCTCAATTACTTGAAACCTTGCACAGATTAATAGTGGAATGCGCAACCCCTCCGCTGACCTGATAACACGCTGGTCCTACAAGATCTACAAAAATAGACTGGGAACTGACACCGACTGGAGGGGTGTACTATGGTACCTGCGCAACTAGGATACATAACCCCTTACATACCGGGGTTACAAAGTAGAAGACGACAAGGGGTACAGCTTCGGGATTCCGATGCAGGAGCGGGAGCAAGTACAAGAGCAAAGTAGCTCGCCGCCCGTAGTTGGAGGTCGAAAATGTATGCTGGGTTTCGGCTGACCAATCTTCCATGGACAAGGCAATGTTGAATGCTTGAGTATCATTCCGGGGCTCCGGGCACTGAGCTTCCAAGGGTGAATCTGGACTTTGACAGATGCAGCTGTACCCCTTTCCAGATAGCATCCTGACACTGAATAAACTCACAATTCCAGGAGTAAATAATTCAAATGATTAATAAATAAAAACATCAATGGCAGCAGTGTTTTGAATAATATATCACAATCTACTTTAATCTTCTTGAACTGGTCTCTCTGGCAGATTCATTTATCCACATTGAATTATATCATTCTTCTATAGGTTTAGCCCATTTGCCCATCTTGCAACAGTAAATTGTCCATCAGCACCTCAGAGTTGCTCTATAACTATATTATGAAAGACTAATATAATCAATCAACTGCAGAGCAAAGAACAAGTTATCGCATTCTATATTATCCTCAGGTGTTCCGGGGGGCCGTTGAATGTATAGTACTGTAGCCAGAACAAACAGGAAATACAGAGATCCAAACCTAACCGTGCAGGCAGCGCATCAATGTCTAAAAAGCTATCGTTCCATCATCATATGGTATGTATACAAGTAATTGCAATTCTAATCATTTCCATGTTTGCAGCTCTACAGGTGTTGTCCACAGAGACCACGTGAGTCAGACGCCCCTACCTAGGTACCATTTCATGTAACCTTAAAGTTAAAATACCTACCATGCAGTGCGCAACCATAACGAAAGATTATTCCGAAACTTTGTGGAAACTTCGAAATTAGCACTTAGTGTTTGCAACGGCCATGACGTTACAGTCCGTATTATTATTAGAAATAATTTATTTTGTGAGTGGAGATATCCAGTTCAATAGCTCTTATTATTAAAAATAGAGGCGATGATACATTTTCCCGGTCAATAATCAATAAGATATTGAACAAGGTAGGGATACTGAAGAGGCAAGGGTCCACAGTTATTTTTGTGAAAGCAAGAGACAAAAAACCGTACCCGAAATTTGAATCGATCAATTTAGTTGTTCGAAAGCAACTCGTCTGACGGATTCAAATAATATCTATTATTACTGAACTTTGGAAAAATATGACTCTCATCTTTGATCGTTTTGGTCGTTTTCTCCCTCTTTTATTTTCCGATATAAAAAATGGAGGGCGGAATATTCGTGCCTTAACTTTATGATGAGTTTAGCCACAGCGGTCCGTGTTTGCAGTAAGTTGCCATTATGCTCTCCGCAAATACTAGTATTTAACTTGAGAAATGAGTTCAGTCCCCAACCTAAAATAGAATGCGAGTTGGATAAAAAGGAGGATGGTGGAGTAGTCTCTGATTGGCCAATCTTTTGGCAAACTGTGCGTCTGCAATAAGTAATCTGCTTAACTTCGTCCTCTCACCAATATCCTCTCGAGCCTCGTGGCAAATATGAAAGGCACCATTTTGGCCACATAGGGTCTCCTCAAATCCTTTCCCCCAGCCTATATGCGCTTGGCAGTACCGGAAACCACTAATCTGGGGAGCAATCTAGTTGTACCCCGGCTTACTTTGGTGCAGCCCTAATACACTGGTAAAACAACACCATGAATGCATCAGCGACCAAAACAGCAGTGATGGGAAACTTGATACCAACTACCACTCCCTTTTCCTTTCCTTTCAGTTGGTACTGTACATTCTCCTGGATTTGTACCTGTGTCTTCACTATCAAATCTTAATGTTTACAGCCAGCCTTTTTATTTAGTAGTTGCCAACTACAGCCAAATTTTAAATGTAACATCATTTAGTAGTTTTTCTCGTAGCTATATACACTGTGGAACACCAGCGTTGGATCATATTTAAAACGACATTGCAAAGAATATCTATTGTACAGCGCATGCGCCCAATGAATAGGTTGATCCAAAAGCTGTTTGTTATAAGTTGGGCTGCAATATCAAGTGAAATTTGAAACACAATAGAGAATGACATCAGAGATGATTGACCGAGCTGACTATAGAAAATTATGTAGGGATTATCAGCAGGAAATACACTGCCAACTTATTGGTTTGGATAACTAAAAATTACCAAACATTCTTTAGTTTGTTTCAAAAAACGCCTTATGATTCTCATTGTATCTCTGTTTTCAGAATAAAATATCTAGGTCTGTTTCACAATTTTTGTTTTAAACAACTTAGCTTTTGATATGAAGTTGTTAGTTTTGATGAGCTTTGAACCTTCGATCTTTGTTGAGTATTTTAGATCTACATGTACGATGTATAACTAGTGCAGAATGCGAAGGAAGTTCTGTATAATATCATACATACACATAGTTACAAAACTTGGAGGTAAGATTGTATCAAGCTAACACACCAAGTACACCGATATATCGACTTCATCTGAATCAAAATACCTCTTTAAATTGGCGCATTCGTTATCTTAAGCCTTCCTTTCTATGGAAGAACAGACAAACATTATTCCCTCTAACAAAACAAACTCTATTCAGTATTATTAATAATATTATTATTATTTATATTATTATTATGGAGCAAAGGATTTTTCAAAAAAAGCCAACTGCTAGAAATGAAATCTGTGAAGGAGGAACTGTCAAATGCCAAGCGCTTTAATTATCCGCCAACTCCTTCCCTCTAAATCTGCATGGGTTTCTTCCGGAAGAATACAGCATCGTGATTGGTGGCTGAGAAAGGCATTTGAAGCGATCATCGCTGTGCTGTGTCAAGGGGGGATAATCGGCTTCCTTTTAAGTTAGCTTCTAATTTAGTTCAATCATCATAAAAGGTTGCATCATCGCAGGGAGACTTTGGAAATTGCAGTCTCTCTCTCCAGATGAAACTGAGAGAGCGGGAGGAATAACGGGTAGAGAATCACTCGAGAGCTGAAACAATGGAAACAGGATTAATTTATCGCTGTCAGCTATTTTGACGAATTGTTTCAAAAAAGCCAGATGTATTCGAACGTAGCCAAAGCATAAAATGGAAAGCAGCCTGTTCACATCGTTGTGATGAATCCTCGTCGCGGAATTTGAGTGGAAGATTCCATCTCTGGCGGAGATTTAGGTCATGTGCTGCGAGGGATGATGAATGTGCCTCGAGGGGATGTCGAAAGAAAACCAAGCGGGAACAATATGATGTCAGAACCGAAATGCCCATGGATGGATGCACAAACGGAGAACAGATGCTGTTAGGGTCTTGATTCCGTTTTTTGAAAATGGTGAAATAATTGGAGGGGAGTGCGGACACATGAAGACCCATCAATGAGCTGAATTTCCAACCAGCGGAGTTACGGAGTTTAAAATCTGTGAATCAAATGGTCGGCAGTCCAAAGACATTGCCATAACCTATGGCCTGTTTCAACATGAATCAAAAAACAATACTTACCCACTGAAATAGCTGAGAGGCATTTTCTGCTATGAGGCCTTGAATCATACCACATGACAGATATTCCGTCCTGAGTTCTGAATCACACAGTAAATTACTGCTGAGCCTGAAGCCAATCATGCGGCACGGTCTCCTATTACTAAATTGTGACTGCTTGTCCAGCTGGTGCAGAATTTCTGTCGTCATCGTCCAGGGGCGATGACAGTCGAGAGGATCTAAAAAACATCTCAGCAAGAATGACTTGCCTCGCGGAACATACCGAGATATCGCCTCTCATTACCACGTGTACTTCTCCATAATATTCTGTCAGGGTGGAAATGACAACAATCACTGCTGTTCATGATTGGTGCCACAATACTAGAATAGGTGAAGGATAAGATGTCAGGCGCAGTTAGAAAATTTACACAGACAGACAACACAGCAACTTACGCAGTAAACAGTAAAGTACCAAACTGAAATAACGCATCAGCTTCTCACCATGGAGGAGGAAAAAAACGCGTGAAAGCCTCTTTGTTCAACCTACCTAACTCCAAAGGACCTGCGTAGATCCACAATATCGCAATCCCGTGCCATTGACAGCAGGCCATCCTCACGGAACCAATCAATCGAAATCCCGCCACGGAAAAAAGCAGGTACGAAGAGTCAAAGGGAAGAAATGTTGGACTCCGCAAGCCGAGTTTCCACTCCTCACCCAATCCCATTTCAATGATGTCTGCTATGTCTGAGCCTCTGAGAGTATATTAGCGCGCTCAAGATGTTCCTGGCTCCCTGCCACTTGTTAGGCTGTGTCCATTTTGTCCTAAATCAGTTAACTGGTTAATTGGCGTGTTTATTCATAACCTTGATAGACAGCTTTTTCCGTTGCTTCATTGCTTGCCTCTTTATAGAAATGCCTGATCTGTTCCCCAGTGAAACATGGAAATGAGCTGATGTGACGATGATGATAATAATGGTATGGAGAAGGCAGTTCTGTCAATACAATATGTTTCACAAAATGTTTCACAGAATAACTTTGGATCATAACCTGCAGGTCTTACTCTCCATCATCCACTGAATCTATCATCACTCTTCCTTCCTTAGAGATTCGAGCCAATATCTACTGTTACGCTGTTTAACATTGAAATATATTAATGTAAAATTATTTCGCTCTTTACAGTACAGCATAATTCATCAGTTGTGACATGGGTAAGTGCTGATATATGTGAGGGTAGCTGATGTCGTAGTTACTCTCCTTCATATTTCGTATACAACAATGTAGTTCTTATTACCCTCCTTCTCTTGCGAGTAATGTATTGGCACAAATTAACAGAGGCTCCTTTACACAGCTCTTAGGTTAAATTGATATTGGCAAGTTCTTAACTCAACTCATTCAGCTCAAGAGCACAGATGCTGAAGGATAACACTGTACTATGTGCAAATTCATTTCCTGTCTCAAAGTCATCAACTGAGTTATACCTCAACCTGTCCATCGTCCGCCCTTTTCGTCGTCCCATAACCCCATCTCTCTTTCGAAAAGCTTATCCTCAGCAGGATTTGGAGTAACACAAGGCCCATCGCTTTTGGGGATGATTTCACCACAGAATTTTTGGGCCTAACTTTCACGAAGGGATTAGCGACAGGGGCTCATAGACAGGGAATATGTTGGCGTGTGTCTTTGTCTTTTGTATGACGGGGGCCAATTGTCCCTCTTGTGAGATGAGTGTGATACATGTGCGTGGAGTCACCTGGAAGCGTCCCGCGGTCGGAAACGAATATCTAATTAGATACGGAGATGCCTCCCCTTCACCCTGGTTGGAGAATAGCTCTGTAGGGATTTTAGATATGATGCATCATGTTCAGGAACGTCCAGAACTTTCTCTTGGATCAGGCTGAATATATCATTGCACGCCAGGAAAGGCTCCCATGGATCCTCCGGGCGCGCAGAATCGCTGGTCCGGGCCCCGCCCTCATCATCCCGCAGAGCCTTTTTTAAAAGAGCTTCTGCAGGCAAGCCGGTGAAATGCGGATTTGAGGTGTTAAAGCTGTGTCAGCTCGAAGAGTAGAAAAGTCTTTATAAAGTGACTCCCTATGTGGATATCACATACTCTACCCCTATTTTCCTTTTTGCCTCTGCGGTGTGACCCTCCCGATTTTGAAAACCCGGTTCCTGGGAATATCCGCTTGCGTCTTCTCTACCCCATCTCAGGGTGGGGTGTAACCATGCTATCTACGTATCCTGAAGGTGCGCGTGTGGGAGGATGGAGATGGAGCCTTAAATTTTTTTTAGTTGCATTATAGTATCGGTGGTACAGTGTTCTGATATACATGCAGTTCAATATACCTATTTGGCATATATCATGGTAGTTAGAAGACGAAGTTGATTAAGTTGGCTGGAAAAGAAAACTTGATAGAAGGAATGAGATGAGAGCTTACAGGCCAAACTATATGAGGCCTGAAAGATGACTACGAAGGTAGGACAAAGTACCACCTATCATTTTGTCATTGCAGATATGGACCGATGAAGAATCAGGAGGAATTTAACGATGACAAGGTTTTCATTTCTCAAAGGGTTAAAACATGCTGCTCGTTTACATTAGCACCAGGAGGGAGAGCTGTAGCAATCCCCGTAGTCAAAAGCGCGCAGCGTCAGGCTCGTATATGCACGAAATGAAAGGCCACAACCACATCATCTAGCAAAGTGCACACACTCTAACACAAATATTTTGTTTCCACCTTTTTCCCGAGTGATGAAATGTTAGTTTTCCCTTTTTTCAAGTTCAGGTGTGAAACAGAAAGCTGTAGGGCACATGCGCCAGTGGAATGTCTTGTTCAACAGGCCGGTGAAAGTCCGAGTTTGTATTATGAGAGAGTTCAGCAGAGTATTGCATTTACATCTGTTGTGGGGAAGAATTCGCAATGGGAGGATAGGCAGAGATAAAAGCCAATGACAGTATGCCAATGTCTTCTCAAAATACAGGAAACAAGAAAACGAGGGAGCGGGTTCACGTGTCAAAGAGGAATGGTTTATGCAGGGTATCTGGAAATAGAGCGTAAAAATACCTCAAAAAAGTGTATGTGCATGGATATACCTGGGCTTCGTAACAGCCATAGGAAATAATTAACACCAGTTACTGTTTACGAGCCATTTCCCATTGGTACAAGGCTCGAAGGACAGCCACAGCACCGGATTGGGTTTCAACAGTTCGCCCCCGGCCACGGTCATTCACATCCTGAAAGACAGCAGTATTCTGCTGGCCGGGAGATGGGCGGGATATCCGTTCAATCTTCTTCTTTTTCACGAAAGGAGACTTCTTATATCCCCCAAAGTAGATATTACCATCTGCACTTTTCAGCATTCGCCGATGGGGCTTATCACCGACATCTGCAAACGGGTCTTCATTCATGAAATCAACTGCACCATCTGGCAAGGGAGATGTTTGGGTGGGATGGAGATCGGAGTACGGATACGGTCTCCCCCACCACATACCGAACTTTCCTTTCTCATCCTTCGTCATGTACGAAGCGTTCGCATTGTGTGCCACCCAAGAATAATAAGAAGAACATTTTTCTTGGTGCCATTCATAGTCTTGCCTCTGTGATCTGATCCGTTCGGCTGTTTGCTGCTTGCGAGTGGAGGCAGAGAAATATTTTTCTGTTTCGTTTATGAGAGGGCGACAGAATTCGGTGAAATGATGGAAGAAAATGCTTTTGAATGTTTGGCCATTTTGCGAACAGCTTCCTGAACTGTCGCAGGCATCCTCAAGAACTCCAGCGCGTCCCAATCCATGCCATTTTTGGATAGAAGTATTCGGCCATCCAGTCGCCTTGATCACATTTTCTACCAGCTGGTGACCATCTTCTAGATAGAATTTGGCTCCAGTGGCAAGCCAAAGATCCCTGAGTCCGCTTAACAAAACCCCTTGGTTGTAGGTGTATACCATCGTATCCAAAACATCGCATTTCCTAGTACCAGGATTACGTTTGTCCCTCCATCCTTGGATGTGGAACCCATCCGCATATAACCCATTTTTATCGGTCATATTAGAGTTCTTCAGCCAGTCGTATGCAGCAACTGCGGCATTTAGATGGGTCGGATTATGCGGTTTAGAGATCATGTCGCCCGTAGCAGACTCCGAAAGCAAGGGTGAATCGATGTCATCACCAGGGAAATGTAGATACATGCCAATGCTCGCTGAAATAAAGAGCTCGTTGGTAATTGCATTTTTATACGGTTCAAGGTAGGGGCTCCAGATCATTCCACCACCGCAAAGGGAAGTATTCCAGCCATTCGAAGCTAGATCATAGAACAACCGAGCTCTGTGCGCAGCGGGTCTCCTGAGCTGGGTTCCATACCACGATGAACGCAAGATGTCGTTCAAATTGGAGTAGGAGGAGTAGTGTAAACCGGAGTGGATTTTTTGGAATTTAATGTTCTCCAACCATCCTAGGACTACCCACAACATGTCATCGTATGCCTGCATTCTCAAGCTGAAAGCGTCTTCCCCAAAGTAAAATGTTGATAGTTGCAGAAAATAGTAGTTTATAAGGTTTTCGTAGGCAAGAACGTCGGAACGATGAGATCCCAAAGTGGCGGAGCCGCCAGCGGCTGCCGAATGATGGTCGTCGAGAATGGCATGGAGATTTATGCTCAGTGAAGAGAGCGTTGCAGAGACGTGTGTTCCTAAAACTGCTGCAGTCCAATCAATGCTTGACGGCCAGGTACCTTGCCAAGTTTCGAAATATGACGATTGCATCACATCCAACGCGTTGAGCAATTTCTTTAGTGTGTCATCAGAAACATTGGGGTCGTGGATTGGTTTTTGCGGTTTCGACCCTTTAGAGGCACTCAATGGAATCGTCATTGCAGGATCATTGAGAGGTTTCTGTCGGCCATCACTGTCCGAATAGCCACTGTTTTCTAGTGGTTGCGCCAGCGCAGTGTCGTGAAGGGAAAGACATAGAAGAACTCCAACGGTAATAATAATGAGAGAGAAGGGGGATAGCCCTTTTCTAGGACACCTCAAGCGAGAACCCATACCGACGCTATAAGAACTGGGTTTTCCAGGATTTCTGTGGTGTGACGATACCTAAAAATATATAATCAAAAGGAGTTGAGGAGCGTGGGTATGGCAAGGGTGTGGCAACTTTATATCTATTCCTTGAGATAGGATCTAGTACTGGTAGCTGGAAGGGAGAAGTAATAAACGAAAGCAGTGCATCAGCTAACCAATGACACATGTAATGATGAACTGCGCCATTGGAAGCGCAAGGGAGTTGGAAGAGCGGTTATGTGGATAAAGGATGATGGCCTGATTTCGATGTTCCTCGACGCCTGTTCTGCGGGGAAAGATGCTTCTGTTTTGGACCTTGGCCCCTCGCCAAACCTTCTGCACAAACTTTAATCCATTCCACTGGATACAAGACTGCGAATAAATCAGCAGACCTCACTTTCGCCTTGCCGCAATAGATCTATGTATTTATGTTTCTATTTAAAGACATGATCAAAAACAACAACCATACAGCGGCAAAGTTCGTGTTTTTCACACGATCCACAGAATCCACGTGATGATGCTGGACATGACAGTATCTGCCCTGAGCTTGCGTCATTCTCCGATAACATGAAATATTTCCAATATACTCGGTTTTTCTAACGCGCCTGATACACATAGAGCACAGTCCATTTTGTTCACACGGCCAAGGGTTTCATCGCATACCAACCAGCTAGTAAGATTTACTCACTAGCCCTACATATAATCTTGTGACGTTTGACGCAGCTCATGAATCGGCAGCAGCAGCTGGGCAGCTCTATGCCCTTACATTTTGTCACAAAATCTCTGAAACCGAATTATTGAGTTGGGAAATCCCACTGACGGTATGTCCTACGTCAATTTTGCTTTTAGATCAGAATTGAGAAGAGCAGCTTCGGAGAACGGACAAGAATGAGCTATGTGACGCTAAGTATGATCTGATACTTTGGTATGTTGTACGCACATTTGCAACTGTATGTGCGGAGTTGGTGGTCGCTCGCCTGGCCGTAAGAAGATACCAGAGGTTGTGTAGAACAAAGGGAGAGAACAACTGGATAATTGTCTGAAAATTTATGTCTGAAAATTTATATATCATTCAGTCCAATTTACGGCTAAAGAAGGTAGCTAATGACATTTTGTTAGCACTCGAATTGTGATGAAAGTCAACATGGGAAGTCTTACCTTTTCCTTCGGGCTATCTAGCGCCGACACTTCTGTTCCCTGACGCCTTCGCATCCGGACTATGCGTTGAGAGCAAGCAAGCTAGATGCGGGTGTCACTAAGGAAGACAGAGTCGGCGAATTAAAATGGAAAAGTCCACTGCTTAGGAAAATCGTATTGCCATGGACAAACCATATCAGTCCCCGCCAAATCTTTTCCACTCGGGGCTATATTTCGCTGGTGCATGTGGGTTTTCATGCACCTTGATATTTCGTACAAGTGAGTAAAGGGAAACACGACATTCAAGACAGGTCCACTGGAAATAACAATAATCCGTAGTAGAAATTTTTTTCGCAACCCGATCGGGTTTTAACTTCGTCCCGCTTTATCTTCGGGGCTTCGACTTCGATCCCGACTCCTGCTCCGGGCGCGACCTCCTCGAACTCGATTCCCAACATTTCCCGATTTGCCTTTGTTATTTGACGGTGGTGGTCTGACAAATGCGAAATCGACCTGGATGGTTTGATCAAGTAGCTTGGCACCGTTGAGGGCTTCGATAGCGGCCTTCGCTTCGGGTAAGGTTGTGAATTCGATTAAAGCGTAGCCCTGTTAGGCAAGTGAGCAACGTTGCCCGATTATAATAGTCAGCATAGGTGACAGCGACGGAGATTGATAGCAAACTAGACCAAATAAGAAAATAGGAAAGGGAAGCGATAGGAGTGGTAAACGGGGAGGGAAGTAAGACATAGATTGGATGGGGATGGAGATAGAGCTGGGCGCAAGAGATCATATGTTACTTGCCTTGACATAACCCGTCCTCCGATCTAAATTTAAATTGAAATTCTTGATCTCCCCATATTCAGCAAATAGATCGGTGACGTCCTCTTCAGAGGCCTCCTCATGAATGTTGGTCGCAAGAACAATCCAGCCTTCGATACTCCGGACCGCGACTGCCCCAGCTTGGGTCCGCGTTTCACTGGTTGCATGTGAGGATGGGAGATGGCCATCATCCTGCCTGTTCAGAACAGGAGGATCGATTTCCATTTCTGACGACATGTTTATATCTGACAGTACGATACGGTAAAACGATGTTGAAAGGATTATTGTCTAATTGTTGGACAATCAACCGCTCGTGCAGTTTTCAACAGACTCGTCCCTTGTTGAAGTCAATTTTGGGATCGGTTGATTAGGTAAGCAGAGCGGCAGAACCTCTGCGTTTGGTGAAAACAATATTCGATCCACCTTGACATCTAAACAACTAACCCTGGACTCACACGAGAAAACATCAAGCAATGTTAAGATGTGGTTTTAATTATCTTTCTGCAGGGTTTGGTTTCCGTGCCATGCTTTTCCCCTCTTGGCCGACTCAACCTCCCTTCAATCCGATTGGCAATGTGTTCATTTTCCGATGATACCTCGCGCGGAATTTATGAATCCTACCATCCTTTGCCATGTGAAGCATGGGCATTGTGCTGTGGGTGTGGTTGGGCTTCAAGGGTTGCGTATCAATTCGGATACTGAACAAGGGGGATGTCAGATGGTAGAAGCCCCCTTCATCAAATGACAAGAACGAAAAGAAAAGACAGATATTGGAAATTTTCTATAGAAGTATTACACTTGGATTACGCAAATTTTTGAAAAGGTATTCACTACTATAGCAAGGGCTTTGTTCCCTTACTCCAGTGTGAAGCTGGCCGCAGGTTGACAGAACGGGTCGTTTCGCGTCCCAAACCCCTTTCTCGTGGGAAATGTCTCCACCGGCACTAATGTGCTCTCTTGTGTTTGGCTATGTTTTATTTTCAGAGCTTGTTTTCCCTTTCCTATCTCTTATCAATGTTTCCCTGTTACGGCTTCTGCAAGGAATGAAGCAGCGCTATTCGCATCCGCTGCATATGACAAATGAGCGGAGATATCTAAACCGCCTCGGCATATAGGATCTCCTTTTGCGCATATCTCCATCACCTTATCTTCGGCAATAGCTACGAGGGGAAGGCCACGGAGCGGGTCACCAAAGAGCACGACTCTTGCTATTTGAGCATCCCGGAGATCCATAGAGGCATTATGGATCACTGAAGCTCCCTGAGAGTATCCAGCAAGGACTACCTTACTATTAGGGCATTGCGACAGCGACTGGTTGACGAGGTCAACCATGGTTTTTCCACCATCTTCCCCGAAGTCCAAGTTTCCCTGTTGTATGTGGTTAACAAAACCTCGTCTAGCGAGTGATATTCTATTCTCTTAGGTGAGACTTACTAGAAGAGAGGCAGGGTAATCGACTCCTTGGACAGTGACCTTTCCTTTCAGAAGGGTTCTCAATGCGGTTGTTAGAGAAGGACCGACTATTTCTCCCATATTCCCGATTTCGTCCGTTCCCCGGGCGAATATCAGAGTTAACGGCTGACAACCCTTGAACTTTTTGACCCCATTTTCGGTGGTCTGCCCGCCCTTTGGTTTTGATTTTCCGAAGAGGTCGTCTAACCAATCCCAGCCCGGAATTACACCCCGTCGTTCAATGCTATCCTTTCTTCCAAGTTCTGGTGATATTGCGGTTGGCAAGGTCGAGGCGGAGATACTAAGGATTGCAATTATCAGGAGGGAATATAACTTCATCACAATGGAAGGGAATTGCGTAAATATAACGAGGCTGATATATATAACACGGAATTTAGGGATTCGGCGAATGAGTGTATATGCGCATCTTGGGGGTGTTTCCGAGCGCTGGGAGCCGGGTGTCTATAAATACTCGTAAAAAGTGTCGCTGAACGGTTCTTTCTTTCTTTTCTTTTTCATTTTCATTAGAGATTGGGCAGTCCAACGCAAATCATCGCGTGGGTAAATTGCAGTTGAGCAAGGGAGGTTAGATGATCTACAGCCCTCCATTTCCCTGACTACCTTGCATACGGGCAATTAGGACCGTAACCAGCAGGCCCGGGAAACAACCTTGAAAAATAATGGTCGGAGAGAAGAAGCTAGGCACACGAGGAGTGGTTAGCTAAATGCTGAAGGTGATTGCAGTAAAGCACTGATTAAGAGACCGCATTGGTGCGCGGCTCGGGGTCACTATCCAAGGAATACCGCAACAGAGCCTGGTTTCCATCAGCCGAAAAACCAAGCTCGTGAACGGTAGGATCTCCTTGGTTGATAGCTTGAGCAGGCTAGTTTAATGCAGCCAGCGACCGAATAAGCAGGCTTTACTACTTCCTGAACTAACATGCATAAAATATGCATCCCTTCTGTTTCTTCGCGCGGTTAACCAAGTCATGCGGAAACGCAATCACAATACATATCAGACTTTGGCGACGCAATTGGTGGCTCATAAAATTGGCCAAGGACGGAGTAGTTGAGCTCCTGCGCACAATGTGGATCGGCGTGGTCTGTGCGGTTTTGGCGCAGCGAGGAACTCGTCCGGGGGACATGATTGGGCTTGGAGGATTTAGGCCAGTCAGGGCAATGAGGCCTGAGAACCGGAGGAAGCCGTCAACACCAAGAAGACAGCTTTGCGCACGAAGATCAAAGCATTCTTGTTCCATCCCAGCGAGGTAGGAGCAATATTTATGCTCTGGCTGTGCGGACGGAAGAACTTGGCGTTGAGGGAAGCTCGCCGTTGGAGCCTTCCTTTGCTCGTCCCTTAATACCCCCTATCCCACCTAGGAGAAGCCATGGAAATCAGCGAAGTTCTAGTTATCTGAGAAAAACTTAATAAGCCTGAAGGAGGAATATTTACCCCATTTGATGATCCTTCTTCCATCTCATTGTTTTCTTCTCAGCGAGAGGATGAATGGATCCTTTCCTTCTCTCCTTTACTTTTTTCTTTCTATATCTGCTCTTTCCAAAACCGACTATCATGTTTTGCCAGAGCGAGCGAGCATATCTTCAAGCGCCAGCAAAGACTTCGTCATGATGCCCGGCGGTCTACCCTTGGTATATAGGTCCTTGGGAGGCAGAAAAGACGTATCTTCTTCCCAACACTACTCCGCGGAATCAATGCCTCAGGCTAGCAATTTATAGCTCAAAAAGTTCGGAATTCCCTCCTTCTATTGCTGTAACGTATAGATGGTCCCATTCCACATGCAAGGGGAAGTTGTCTTTTCAGAGTGCGAGTAGTCAACAGCTGCCTTCTCTTCGAGGGTGTCTGGAGCACTCGAGTCGACTGCTCATGCACTCAAGGCCGTATTTAGCTTGCCTGAACGAAGCAGGACAGGTGAAAAGGCCGGGGTATCATGCAACATTTCCATGTCCAGCTCCTTTATCTACTGTTCTAAAGTTAGCAACTCGCTTAACTGAATATGTCCTCTGCTCTTAACAGCGCCTGTCTGGCCTGGTGGGATTTCGCTTCCTCTTCCTATTGTAAATGAGATCTGCCATGATACTCCATAGCGCGGCGAGAATTAGCCTTATGTTAGGTGTAAGTAGAACTTGATGACGCCTGATGGCAAGTATTGCAACTGTCGAACGAACTGATGTTCCTTCACTGCTGGTGCATGAGGGCACCCTGATACAAGTTGAAGGTCTGTGGTGACAGTCCTGAACCATTACAATGAGGAGCTGGCCACTGTATACTTGCCTGCATTGTTTGTGATTCATTTGATTTTGTTCATAATTAAGGAGGTATTAAATGCCTTGTACACAGTAGGTATTTAAGAATGATACACAATAATTTTTGTGTGTGATAGTACATGAAATATTCTGTATTTGAGGATGTTTTCCATTGCTATATCTCACATGGAGTCAATGACTTATTATTTCAAGAGATACTTCATCATTCACTTCATGGCGGGAATGGTTGACCAGCTGAATGAGAAAGAGTGAAGCAATCCCTTCAAATGCAAGTCATGCATTATAACGAAACTGGATTGAAAATTTCTTTATATGAAATTTACAAATACCATCTCAATGACAAGGTCTTTTTCTTTTTTCAATCAGTGCTGCCTTTCTTATTGAGCCCAGCTGTTTGAAGACCCTATTCTGTTCATTTTCCAACGCGTTCTTGTGACGAGGCTATCTCTGTACCAGCGGAGTGTCTAGCTCCTGGCTTTGTTTAGTGGAATACGACATGTCGCCGTTGTAAGTGGTATCTCCAATTATTAGCAAGGTCTTGAGAGAGAGGGGGGGATGCACGTCTGATCTAGCTCTTAAACAATATTTTTAAACACACCAGGAATGAACCGACGGTGCCGATGTCAGCCTTTGGCCACGCTTCAGCAGCGCCAAATGCTGGACCGCGAAACGAAAGAATCCTCCGTTGGCTAGATAGCCAGGAGGAGCCGGATTTTGTAAACGACAACCACCTCAGAACAAACGCTGAGATCGTAATACAAATCCAGGGAACCAAAGGCTGCTCTGATGAGTATATCCATCTCCGAGCCCCGAGAAGCAATCTTGACGTGGATTTCGAATCATCAACCGGAAATGTTACCATCACCGAAGTGACAACTGTACCAGAACCAGCGGCGGAGGCGGCATCACAAGAAGCAGCGGCAAGGGGAAAAGAAGAACCCTATCCCTCCCCAGGCTGCTCACGGCTAGAACCTAAAAAGCCCCCGCGCCTCTCCGTCCTTCTACGCCTCAATCGCAAGATATGCGAGCTCGTCAAACTCGAAGAGCTCAAAGACATGTCCCTACTCCTCAGCATCCGCGTCGCGAACGGCCAGCGCCTCAGCACAGAACACCACCAATACGGCTTCATCAGCGGGCACGTCGTGAGCGCGCTGGAGAACGTGCTTGGGCAACCACGGCAAGTACGCGGCATGCAGATTCTCCTCCCTGCCTCGCAGATACCATGGAAATGGACCGCGGCGACCGTGCTGGTGACCTTTGGCAAGATGTCTGGGCGGGAGAGGAGGAACATGGGCCTGATCTACCGGCGGGTCATGGAGTGTCAGTACCAGATCCAGGAGTACGACAAGGTGGTTCCCAAGGAGAGAGAGTTGGGGGAGCTGGTGGAGCAGGAAAGGGTGGCTGCGAGGAACTTGGAGGAATTGGACGTTGCGGATAGGCGGGATTGGTTGATGAGGTATGAGAAGATTGTTGATGAAGAGGCTGTCGTGAAGACGAGGGATCAGTGGGTTATGGAGGGGGAGAGGTTGAGGAAGGAGCACAATGCGCTGCTGGATGTCATTGGAGCATATACAAAGGCTGCGGAAGGGTTTGAAGGGGTAGCGCGTGGGAATCGGGAAGTTTGAACGGGTTGGTTTTGTTCGCTATGCTGGGGGGAATCTGGACTACCTACTACGCACCTGGGTTATTAACTACAGTTTTATCACATTTTTCCGATCGATCCCTACAGGTCCAAGGAGAGGGGCCAACCCTGGATCCCGTTTCGCTCGCAAAGTGAAGGAAAGACAGATCATCTGAGATATACATAAATTTCTGACATGAGGTTGCAAGAATAATAGCTTTCACTTAAAGGTCACGGTGTTTATCTGGCGCTTGATATGAATATTAAATTAAATACCTCTCAGTAGCTAGAACCGAATTGCAATAATATAATTATGTTCCTGGAATATTCCTGTAAATAAAATTAATTTAAGTTTTGAAAATAAGAAATACCCCCACACATCTCCACCGATAGAAATTTTCAAGTCGCCGCTGAATCCTGCGCAGACCGTGTGCTGCAAACACGAAATGGAAAACCGGAATGTCTCAATACCACCGGACCCTCCCGACCACATATTTGTGAACTGTGCTGCCCACATATGATATGCTGGACCGGACTGTCTGTGCCTACTGTATATCTGACTTTGGCGTCCGGTTCGATGGAGACTTGGGCCACAGGTTCCGTAGTTGCCTCGGCAGTTGAACCTTGGCACGCTTCGACCATTTGGGCAGGGTTGGCCAGACGACAAGAACAACGAAAACCAGCAGCCGTGTCTGATTGGACAATCAAGCCTGCCCTGCCCGATCCCGCTAAATATAGCCAAGCCCAGTCCCGCGGCGGAGGTTCCTGCCGAGCCAGCCCTGGAGGGCATGTGACTTCCAGATCGAATCGGTGATATGGGTCCTGCTTGTCGTCGCCACCACCAACCCTTGGATGATGGTCTGGGGATGGGGGACTGACTGCCCTGGGGGACTGGCCCCGGGAGGTGGTTCTCACTCAGGGCCCCTTCAGCCTTCGCATTTCGCAGTTCTACTCATTTGGCATGATGCGTGGTGGCCATGAGCCATCAGTGAGCCAGAGTGAAAGGGCGCTTGCTTGTTCCATGTTCCGCTGTTTGTATGGACGACCAATGCAATCCGGCTCCGTTGTTTGGTGATGGAACCACCAAACCAGCGCGGTGGGGTCCATAGTTCGAGCTGCGATTCTCCGGAAGTTTGGATCGACTGAGACTTCTGTGAAGGTGCGACAGCGCCCATGCTGTTGAGTCGACGTTCTACATAATCTACGTATGGGCCGGGAGGCCTCCTCCCTTCCTGAAGGTTGCTTAGAATCTCTCGTGGAGCCCAAGAAGTTAATAAGGGTCTGGAAGTCTGCGGTTTTGCGGGCACCTTCGTTGTCTGTTGGTTGTTCGGGCCTTCGATGGCTCCATCCAAACTTTCTCTGGATTTTTGTTTATTTATCTTTTTTTTTTTTGCTCCACCGCGCTGACCAGCAAACAATTACTCTTTTGAGTTGGACTTTGAGCAATGCTGTCCACTCCCTCTGAAAACTTTACTTTGCTCCCCATTAATAATAATTTCATTGCGCGTTTTTCTCCAGTAGCGACATTGTTTTGCTCAGTCCGTCCTTGCACTCGTTTAGGGACTGATTCCCCCCTTCGCAGCTCGCCTGGGACATACGCTCGTTATTATTTTCGCAAGACTCCTATAGTTACCGCGCGACCTGGGAAATTGGAATCGATAACAGCCGGTGCGCAATATCATTACGCGTGACCATTGTCACTTCAGAAGCTAGTTTCGGAGGGAGAAGAGAAGCAAGGCTACTTCTTTCTCGAATTGAATAACTACCGCCATTTCTTTTAAATGACCACCATGAATAAACTATCATAGAATAATCGATATTACTCAAAGTGCCGACATTTATTCCGCGGTCTTCCTTTCCACCCCAAACCACCACGCCTGCCATCGATAGCTACCAAACTTCAACAAAATCGATGTGGTAGCCAGCTTCGCAAGGCATCGCGGTACTTCCTATTTGCTGCGCGAAGGCTATTCCGTGTGAATTGTCTCTTTGCGCGTTGGACAGATTGAATATCGGTGGGAATTACGAAGAAAGCGATGATTTCAGCACTTCAATTTCCATGTCGGCTGTTAGGTCTTCTTATTTTATGCCGTCTTGCTGCACTCTCATTAGCGGCAAGCACGGAGGACTGGCGGTTCAGGTCTATATATCAGGTTTTTACGGACAGATTTGCGAGGAGTGATGGCTCGACGACGGCGGAATGCGACCCCCGCAAGGGCCTCATCTGTGGAGGAACGTGGAGAGGGATAATCAACAAAATGGATTATATTCAAGGCCTCGGGTTTGATGCGATCATGATATCTCCAGTCGCGAAGAATATCGACGGTCTGTCTAAATATGGCGAGGCCTACCACGGCTATTGGGCTCAGGATCTATATCAATTGAATCCTCATTTTGGAACACGTCAGGATCTTCTTGACCTCGCGAGGGAACTGCATAGTCGCGGCATGTACTTGATGGTCGATATCGTCATAAATAATATGGCTGTGATACTCGATGGCAAGCCGTTTACTTCGATTGATTACACGATGTTCAATCCCTTCAACGACCCAAAATATTACCATCCTTATTGCAAGATCGAAGACTACAGTAATTACACACAAGCACGAAATTGTTGGATGGGTGATGATGTTGTTGCGCTTCCGGATCTCAACACGGAGTCCGAAGAAGTCAATGAGATGATGGAGTCGTGGGTCAAGGGTCTCGTTGCCAACTACTCAATTGATGGCCTTCGGATAGATGCTGCAAAACATGTGGGCCCGGAGTATCTTAAGAGAGTTGCCAAGGCATCTGGCGTTTTCGCCACGGGGGAGGTGTACGAGGGCGATGTGGCTAAAGTCTGCGACTTTCAAAACCTCCTGCCCAGCGTACCGAATTACCCCTTGTATTTCTCCATGATTGAAACTTTTACTGCCGGGAAAACCAAGGTGTACTCAGAAAAGCTTTCCCTGGAAAAAGCGACCTGCAATGACATCACTACACTTGCAACCTTCACAGAGAACCATGACCTTCCGCGATTTGCATCTTATACCAAAGATATCTCTGTAAGTTGGATGTGCATCATTTTTTTGTAATATAAATGAAAACCCTCTACATGACCGCCCCAACGCTTCTCTAACCATGAACGTTACTAATCGCAACCACACCTCAGCTCGCCCAAAACGCCATAGTCTTCACACTTCTCTCAGACGGAATCCCACTCTATTATCAGGGACAAGAACAACACTTCTCCGGCGGTGACACCCCAGAAAACCGCGAAGCTCTCTGGACTTCAAACTACAACACTGACGCGCCCCTCTACAAGCTAACAGCCACCCTCAACAAGATCCGCGCTCACGTCATACGCGTCAATGCCGAATACGTCATTAACAAATCATACATCATCTATAGCGACGGTAGCGCCCTCATTACGCGCAAGGGTGTCGAGGGCAGTCATCTCACGGTCGTCTATTCTAATCAGGGCGAGCACGGAGGCCCCTACCGCATCGACCTGCGCAGTTCATACGCACCTGGCATGATCGTCACGGAAGTGTTAGGTTGCACGAATTATACAGTCGATCCTACAGGGACGCTTGCGGTTCCAATGGATGCTGGCTTGCCAAAGGTTATTTTCCCTGCGGAGAAGATGCCTGGGAGCGGTTTGTGTGGAACACCCGATTGGATCGCTCATAACAATACTTTGAACTCGGGATCTTCCAGTTTGAGGCATGGGGCTCTGGGATTGGCAGGAGTGCCAATGGGCATGATTTTGACTGCGTTGACAGCTTCCTTTATCGGGTTATTATGAGAACCTGGAGAGGTATATATTTTTTCTTCTATTCTATTCTTTTCTTTTTATTTCTCTCCCATCTTTTCGCTTGCCCGGGGCCACCCGGTCCTCTTTTTTGCTTATATGTTACGTCATGGGTAAGGCGTTTGGCATACGGTCGCGGGAAACTCTGAAGAGAATCGTATTATCTCGCATTTCCTAGCATGCATGCATGCATGCATCCTTATTATTTTGTTACGGAGTTTTTAATTTTTTGTATTGAAGAATTTGTTTTTTTTCTCCCGCTTCCTTTCTCCATGTACCATATATAAATAAGATAAAATGAAATAAAATAATAAATAATGGATTAAAGAAAAAAATAATAATAATAAAGATCTTTCAAAAGGTTATTTTACTTTTCATTGATTGGAATGTGGAATGGAAAAAACAAAACACTGATGCGACGTTGCCCAGCGCGTTAAAGAGCTGCTTCAGAGTCATATAGTTAATCGACCCCCTTAGATAATCTCATGTCTTCCTCATTTTTCCTGCGTAGTTGACCATGGCAAAAAAAAAAAAAAAAAAAAAAAAAAAAAAAAGCTGATCATCAACACGGTTAGCATAGATTCTAGCCTTGGACAAGATCTACTAGGGAGATAGGAGTTTGGCTCCTTTTTCTATCATTCTTTACGATCCTGCAACTCTACGACAGGTGTACTTAATTTTACTCCGGATATTTTCCTTATATAGATGTAAATATTATGCCAATCGTTGTCAGTCATTTAGAAGAATTCTAGTATCTAACTAGTTCTAGTTGGTAGGCTCTGCTCTGCTCTGCTGATGGGTGCTGCTGAGTTTAGCATCATGATGTGTTGTTGATCTCGGTGATGTTGGTGTGTGTGCCTGGGCCTAACTATGGTTTGAATTTGTAAGGCGATTCTAGCCATGATGGTAATGAGAGCCACTTTTCTAGGTAGTAACTACGTTCAACTAGGTGTCCCGTGTGAGGGTAATATTATTATTACCAATAGTCCAAGCATTGTAGAGATACAGATATTTCATTCCAAAATATAAGCAGGGAGGGGAAAGATATATATATATATATATATATCTTGGTCTCGATTATATTAAATTTTTCTTTCTTTTTTTAATTTTAATTTTAATTTTTTTTCCCCTTCATTTCCTACTCGGAAATTTTGATTGATGGGAGATTTTTCATAACCCGCTCTCGTGTTCTGTTCTGGTCTTGATGGGATAGATTGATAGGGAGAAAACAAACAGAACGAAAAATATGGCTTTTTATGTATACAGGCTGGGAAGGGGAGGGGGGAAACAAAAAAGTAAACGGGAAGCAACCTTCTCGGCAAGTTCGAAATGCTTGGATTGTGCACTCTGGGCCTTCTTCTTTTTTCCCTTTCCTTTCCTTTCCTTTTCTTCTCATTCGTTCTCCTTCTTTGAAGTTCTATTGGGGTGTTGGAATGTCTGTCATGTTTGTGTAGATGTGAACCTTCGTCTAGATATATCACCTCAAAATTGAGCATTTGGCGTGTACCTGTAACGTCCTAAGCTCTAGGGCATCCTACTTCGAGTGAGCCGGAAGCGTCTACTTCCGGTTGTTGCCTCTCATACCTAGAATCTGCACCATCCGGATGAAAATATTCAAGAAATCAAGCTCGAGACTGATGCTTTCATTCACGACGTCCTTCTTAATTAGTCGTCGCTCCGCCATGCGGGCATGGTGCAAGATCTTCTGGATATCATAGAGCGTAAAGCCGCCGAAGACCGCGAGGCCACCATATAGCCAGATGCGCTCAGACCACGCAAGGGTTCGGGCGGCCGTGGCGGGGACAACGAGGGGAGCAATGCCGGACAAGGCTACGATAGCAACGCCGGCAAGTAAGGGCCCGCCGAGATAGAGGTATTTCTCCTGCTTGGCCGTTGCACCGACGAAGGCGATAGAGCCCATCATGCCAACTGTGTAGAGGCCAGCGCGGGCGAGAAGGGCGGGGGATAGGAACATTAGCGGGGAAAGGACGGCGGCTTGGGTCAGGTTAAAGGCGCCCCACAGAGCGTATTTCTGGAGGTAGCTGTTTCGAAGATGTTAGGTCTCTCGAGGAATAGAGAAGACGGATGGATGGTGGCGATGGGGGGGAGGAGGAATTCGTTTTCCACTTACTTCTCAGGAGCCGTGTAAGATGTGCCATACATGGTCCCGATGCTAGCGACTAAACTCAGCCCGACAACCGCCCATGGATTGGTGGCCATCAGCCTGTAAGACCAACCGGAGGTGTGCAGAGCGCGAGCTGCGACGGCGATTATTCCGATACCAAGGCCAGTGTGCATAAAGGTTTGGTTCAGATACTGCCGCTCGAAGAGTGGCATGCCGCCATCTTCCCTCGTTTCGCGGTTGAAGATCATGTTTGTTGCAACGATGGTGCCTCCCACGATGGCCGCGCCATAGAGTAGCTTTTGCGTCCTGTTTCCTGACGCATGTGCTTCCTGGTAGGAGATTTGTCGGTATGTCCGGCGGAATGCATTTTGATATGTTTGATGGAATCGTGCGAAGGTGGAAGGCCGCTTCGGAGTCGATGATGAGGAGGATGGCGCTTGTTTCAAACGGGAGCTGTGAATGAATCGAGAAGTTGTGTTTGGCTGCCTTGGAAAGTGTTTGAGCGCCGTAGAGACGGCAAATGGGCGACGGAGAATGAACGACATGGCTAGTAGTGAGATCAGGATGAACGAAGGACCACAGACGTGGAATCTTGAGAAGCAGAGAGGAAAATGGGCGGATCTCCGGGTTCAAGAATCTTCCAAATGATGCAAATCACGTGATCCATAGATAGCTGCGAATGTCGAGTCAAACCAACCAAGAGGAGTGGGGGACATTGAACTTGCCCTTGAAATTTCATTTTGTTTGATCTACATATTTAAAGACCATGCGGGTTCCATCCATATTTGCCAACAGTTGTTTTCCCTTGGATGTGAGGCACCATCTTTATACCGTTCTTTAAACATGCCCTCCATTCAGACGATCCAGCTTTCCCATCTTCCCTCGAACAGCCCAGTGCATATCGCGTTATATCGAGATCTCCAAAATGCATCGTTTCTAAGGGAGCAACTACTTGCTGGAAATACTGAATTTGAATATGCCTTCATCGACGCTGCAACGGTGGGATTATTGCCCCATCAAACGACCCCGCACACGAGGGGCATTTGGTTCTTTTTAAAAAGTTCTAACCTGAAAGGCCGATAGATGCTCTCTACTACCCACTTGCTTGCAGCTGTGTTTCGAGCACTTAATGACCACCAAAACAACCGATTGAAGTCGAAGAATGTTCATTCAGAAATAGTATATTCGCTCAGCGCTAATAATAATGTCCGTGCCATCGTTCTATCTTGATCATTTCCCCACGGTATTTAGATGGGTATGACTGACTGCTCGATAGATTGCAGAATCCTTTCGAAAATTTGGGTTGACCGACGCCACAAAGGATTTAATAGTGGTAAAAGTGTCCATGTCACCAGGGGTGACAAGTGAGTCCGTAGCTCAACATCTGGGGGAAGTGGTCAAGGGAATCTCACTTACTTTTGACGACGACAACCTCCGTCTGGTGTCAGATATTGGCAGGATTAAGAAGGCATATAAGTTGGGTTCGGGGATTACTAAACCAGCGCTGAAAGCTGAACCTGGCAAGGCTGGCCAGAACTACTCCCATAAGCCGGTGGAGATCGAAATGAGAGATCTCGAAAGGACCATTCTTGGCCTCATGGCTTTAAGAGGCTCGTGATTAATCTTGATGCTGCGGCTGATTTCGATGTTATATCAGAAATTGTTGAATGGCCATCTAAGGATATTTTCCCCTCTCACGGCTTCGATTTTTTCTATTTCTATTGGATTCTTTCGCAAGCTTCGGCTGCTACATATGTTAATGATGGTCATTTTCATTCTTATTGTGAATTATGTCAGGAATATACTGGTCGGGGAGGGGACTTGTCATTCATAACAGGAAAGTCGTTAGCCGAATCCAGGAGATTTTTATTTAGGAGTTTTCTTTTTGATCAACCTGCCAGAATCTTTCTCTTGGTATCTGGCCATGGAACTGTGCTTACTACTAGTACCCTCTAAAAAGGCGGCATGACTGCCATTCCACGGCGCACAACTTGCTGCAAAAATAACTGGTGAAAGAATAGTAGTAAATACAATCAGTAGAACGAGCGCGAAATACCAGATACTGCAACAGAGTAGCAGTTCTCTTGGAATTGGTGCGTATTTTTATTCGACGGAGTAGCCAACAATGTGGTTGCCCGGACAGCACGCCACTCTGTCCCAATTGGGTAACTCTCCAAGATGACTGCGCCAAGCTTTCTCATTTGGTCAAAATCTCGACGTCACAGATAACATCGAAACATTGAAGCAGCATTGCGGCTCTCACAGATGTTGAGGCCTTTGGTGATTTTCTAATTCGCCCCATACTCCCACAGGCATTCCCGGAGCAATGGATAACTCTGCCATCACATCTCAATCAAACCCCACGCCATTGGTGTGCTCTGTTACTCCTATTATTGTTGGCTCGCCCCCGAGTCCTGCGAACGTCATTGAGTTGTCGTCGCCGTCAACCCCTCCAACACCTTTGACGTTGCTGGCGAGTTTCTCAAAAACACCATCTCGCAAGACAACAAGTCCTGACTCAAATGGAGAAAACACAATTTGCCATGGAGTCCGGCAAGTTAGACGTGTGCCAAGGAATAATCCTGGTAGGGAGAAGAAATCTATAACCGGACCATCAAAGGAACATAAACAAAGAACAAGGAGTCCTAAAACCACTACGCGAAGAGAAATCAAAATCGTGGAAGGGGATCGCCTCATCGTTGGCCACGACAAACGAGAGAAGAAAGGAGCGACAACGAAACGCATGAAAAAACGAGATGGCGTAGCAGATAAAAAATTGTATGCACGGGTTTCGAAAGTAAAGTCTTCTGAGAACCTTGATCTAGACGCGAAGATTCCGTCGTCGAAAGTCTGCAACAATACATTGCCATTGGTCGGAGATGACATGGACAATGAATCGAGCGAATTACAACTTGAACAGGCTATCAAAAGGCGGCATGATTGGACTCCTGCGAGAGAGGTAACAACACCAGTGGTAGATGTGGCTGAGCTCCACTCGTCGCCGTGCGGTAAGGCTGTGACTAGGATGCACGGCGTGGGGACTCTGCTTTCTGATTACGGATTCAGCGGAGTAGTGGAAACATCGCTGGGGACTAAATCAGAGAGCTTCCGTAATGCTCCCACGACTAAACGTCCGATGGAGGTACTTCGCCAGTTTCTTGCTATCTTGCCTTAGGTTGCTGGCTAACTGTATTCCAGCTCCAAAAATTTTCTACCGTTCCAGCAATCCCAACTCCTACCGAATCCTCTACAACTGAAGACATTCAGGGTTCCTCCTCAAAACAGCAAAGAGTGAAGGCCAAGAAACCACAGAAGGGAAAACTAACGACAATCACGTCGCACGCCACTGCCAAATACTGTGTGGCTGATCAGACGGTCGATTTAGATTATATCCAAAATGTGGCGCCAAAAAGTCCCGGAAGGAAGAACATATCGAATCGGCCATCTGGAATGAAACATTCAAATTCAGGTAGGGGGAAGTCAAGTACCTTGAAGAACGACAATGGCCCTCCGGTATTTAGGGTGGTTCCTCCACTTGAGGCTTTCAAATCTTTCGAAGGACAGGAGTTGTTATTTGGGACTTCGAGTCAGTTAGAACGAGGACACCCGGAATATCGATGCGATGAAACACAAGACATCCAAAACTCACCAAGTAACTCAGCAGCTGTTTCAGAGCTTGCAGTCCCCTACAGGATCTCTTCAGAAGGCAAGAATTTAGGTTCGAGTTTGTTTAGATTGTCCGGTTCGAAGAATCTTTGGTCAGCAAGTGCCAGAGATTTAACGGGTGCCGTTTTCGAGGTAGATGAAATTGACTTTCAAGAGCCTTCAATGGGGCTTTCTGTTCTCGCAACCAAATCCAGATGCCACCCTGGCAACAGGGGCCCACCAAGACGAAATTTGGTTGACGTTGACAATGTTCCTGACAAAAAATTGGATATTGACACAACAGAAGGGGAGAACGGGAACCATTCCTCCGTAGCAGACAATATTGTGGATAGAGAAAATCTCAATCCCAAGATTTCAGCAAATACTTCAGAAACAAACCTTGAATGTGCTCCTCGGAACAAACCGGCATTCAGCAGGTTTACAACGTCAGAATTGGCGAAAAAGGTTGCTGCGTATGGCTTCAAACCTATCAAGAGTAGGGATAATATGATCTCACTTCTTGAAAGGTGCTGGGAAACCCAATCTAAGACATTTATGCCGGAGTCAAAACCGAATCAAGGCACTGATGATGCCCGGAAAAATGGCTTTCGCAAAGAGAATCATTCAGACGTGAGGGTACGACCTGATTCAGCTACCCTCGCCAACAGGCGATCGCCCAAAAAGCGGCAGGCGAAAGCTCTCTCTAAGTTTCAGGAACCGAATAATTTCTTACCAATTGAAAATTCGACAACGACCGCATCAATGTTGCCGATAGAGCACGTTATATCCTCACACACGATCCTCATAAACGACGATCAACTAAGTGACTCCGTTGGGGAAACAGTTTCGTTTTTACCTACTTTGGATCATAATGGGAACGGCACAACACTTCAAGAAAATATGCTTGAAATAAAATCTCCGGCAACTCCAAATGCCAGACATTCTAGACAACGTTCTAGCTCTACATCCTTTTCAATCGAGCCGCCAAGCCTTGCTAGCCAGATCACCAAGGCCATTAAATCTCAACCCCGAATTCGAGCGTTCAACGGATTAAAACAACCTACATGGTATGAAAAGATTCTCATGTATGACCCTATTCAGCTCGAAGACCTGGCTGCATGGCTCAACACCGATGGGTTTGGCCGCATCGGCGAGGATCGAGAAGTTGGCCCAGGAGTTGTGAGGGAATGGTGCGAAAGCAAAGGGGTTTGTTGTGTTTGGAAAAAGCAAGTCAGCGGGAGATCGCATTGCCTGCCTATGGTATCTTGAATAATCCAGCACCTTAGCTATAACATCGTTGCATATATAGATAGATAGATGGATAGATAAAATTTTGATAGTTGGTAATACGGGGTGCATAGCATTCTCCCTAATTTAGTAGTGCTACTAGTGCATGAATCAAGTTGTTCATATGTGTGTTTTGAATACATGTCATGATCACCAAGTGTTCAATGCACGTTTTATATATTATTGAGTATATCATGGTCTCTGAGTTTACGAACCCCCCCCCTCACCCCCGAAAAAAAAAGCTAGTCCTGTGAAAGAAATCTTAAGATATTCATACGAGCACATGGCTCTCTCAAGTGCCTCATATATTCAATCTGTCATTGTGTATGTTGAACATATATTCAACAGTTCATTCCCATCTGTATCAACATAGGGTGCAAAATATAGCACTTTTCTCACTCATTTTCTGCACACACGGGAAGCTGTGATTGTGCTGACCGATAGTTTGTATGAATGAACAATAATAGCAAATATGACTTGCACCGTTAGTTATCACCTTGATCCTGAAACTTTTTGTTGTTGTTCTCTTACGTGTAACTATGCATTTGGGAAACACCCAAGCCATTTTAAACAAAAAATGAAATATGAGAATAAGGACATTGATCAATAAAATTCAAGAGAGACAATAGCCAATCGTGGTCCAACCCAGGCCAACTCCAAAGAAAAGAAGGAAAAGAAAAAGAGAGATAAAGGAAAGGACTGGAAAGGAAAGAAAAGGGGGAAAAATTGAACAAGCGAAGTAAAAAAAGTGAAGTAGACCGACTATAATCAATAAAAGCGTGGTAATCATAGCTGGGAGAGTAACCTATATTTACCAACGTTGGTGTCGAAACCGCCGTGAGCAGAGGAGCCAGAATCTAGAGGCAGAAGGAGTTTGTGACGGGATAACAGAAGAATTAGGATCAAAATGCTCACCAGCGCTCCTACTTTTTTGCCTAGATATACACAAAATAGCTGGTGACACTCTCGGCCCCATCATCATGCATACATATACACTATCCTCCAACACCACAGTAACCGGGAAGAGAGGAAAGAATGGAGGTGAAAAAAAATTCCTTTCCAACGAAAGAGCAATTTCCCTAAAACTCAGAGTCGCGGATGTCATCGAATTGTTTTTTGGTTCTCTGCGGTGGCAGGTCTCGCTCTGGATGTTCGTGTGTTGGCTGCCTTGGCATCTCTGGCTTCAACTGCAGGTCTTGGGGGTCAACAAAGATACCATGCTCAGTTTGTTGTGTCCGTGGATCAACGTTTTGTTTCGTAGATGCTTCTCCCATGCCCTGGCTTGGGTGTGGAGGCTGCCTGGCGGGGGGATTTCTGCCTCTAGTGCGAGGCTGTTGAGGCTGTCGGGGTTGTTGCCGATTGCGTTGGCGAGGTTTTGTGAGTTCAGGGTCAAGAGCAAAGTCAAGGCTGTGCTGAGAAGGAAGTCCGGGAAAGTTTTGGCCCCTTGAAGAGCTGGAGGCTCCTGGTACAATGGATGACAATCCTGAAAAGAAAATTTCAATTAGCTGTTTCCAATAGTCCCAGGAGGTTGATAATCATATTTGTCGGAAGGGTGAACCTACCTCCATACGGATCAGGATAACTACTACCTATATCAGAAAAGGGATTTTGCTGGTAGGCTTGCAGATTGCCTCCACTTGGGGCCATAGAATTATCCTGATTTCCACAAGTCAGTAATGGGATTGAGGAACAATCTCCACGGGGAATCATGGAACTTACTGCTGGAACGCGCTGTGGCTGATTTTCATGTTGTGTTCCCGCTCCTGTTCCTGCAAGTTTCTGCGTATCTTTGTTTTCCGTTTCTATTGCCTTGGCTATAACCGCCGCCTTCATTCTCAGATACTCCTTTTTAAATTTCCTTTGGTACTTCAATCTTTCCTTTCGGGCCTTCATTCTGGCGTCGTCTTTCGCTTTCTCCTGTCTTCTCCATTCGTCAAGTAAGCTCTTGACCTCTGAATCCTGCCCACATTTCCGTTCCAACATATCACTATGTTTTCGTAATTCCTCATTTTCTTTGCGCAGCTGCCCCAGCTCCTTTACTACATCTCCAAATCGACTTACGCGCCATCCGCGTAGAAACGACTCTCCAGTAGTAGGGTGAGTAAAGCAACATAGTTCGTTTGCTTGCCTGCACGATTTACATGCAATTCTATTGGCGCTGCATCTGATTTTTTTGATCTAGTTTGCCGAGGGTTAGCTATGGAAAAACAACAAAAAGGATTGAAGCTGGGTGGAGGTTAGTTAGAGGGAATGTTTATAGACCAGATAAGCAATATTTACGACGCCCAAAGGCAGAGAGATGGAATAAAAATATGTAAATCAGCCACGGAGTCGATGATACATACCTTGCACATGTTACACGCCTCTACTGATCTTGGGGCCTTTTTCTCGATTTCCGACTTCTTCTTGCTGGCTGCCTTCTTCTTGCTGCCTCCCTTCTCACCCCCTTCATCCCCTTCACCCCCCTCAACCCCCTCAGCCCCCGCAGCCTCGTTAGCCCCCCGGGCCTTCGCAAGCCCCCTCGCATGCTCAGTCCGCGCTTTCGCCCTCGCCAACTCCTCCTCCTTATCATTCAACTCCTGTCGCAACCTGTTCAGCTCGTCATCCGGTGGCAGTTCATCCTCCGTTAACACATCCCACTCCGTCAGCTCATCCCCCGACTGCTCATCTTCCGTCAGTTGACCCACCTCCTCCGGCTTCTCCCCCTTCCCCTTGTCGTTTGTCTTTTTCTTTGGAATAGAACGTAAATTTTTCATTTTGACGGACGTGTCTATACGTTGTCTGAGATTAAATGAATTCACCTTCTCATACATGTCTAATTTGACCCTCTTAGACTCGTAGACATCCTCTGTCTCTGTGTCTGCCCCACTGAAGAGTCGCTTTTTGACTCTTTTGGGCGAAGGAGCAGCGTGTTGATGTTCTATAGCCGGCGCATCCTGCGCTAGCTCAGCGAAGAACCCGTCCTGTCCAAGGGCCATTGTTGGTGATTGGGAACCATTTTCTGACTCAAACAGACTCGCAAGTTCCCCGAGTCCCTTATCATTCTGGGAGGACGTCATCACTCAACTAGACAGTGGATGGTACAAGACAGGAGTGTACAGAGCTGTAAATCCCCTCCCAAAAATAGGAAGGGAAAAAAAAGCAGAGAAAAAAACAAAATAAAACTCGTTGGAAAATATTCAATCGAAAAAGGGGGTTACCCAACTGCGTTCGGACGGGTATTCCAGGATAATTGAAATTCTAAAATAAACGAAAATGGGAGGTGGGAAATAACCCAGCATAGTCGAGGACACTTTGAAGGTGATATATAATCTCCGTCGGGAGAATATTTCTGGTGAATAGATGATGGCTTTCATTTCGGGATTTTCCCGCCGCCAAATGCGATTGGAAAATCATGGCAAAAAATGAACAAAATATTCCATCAAAGCATTTTAGAGTTCTCTGGTTGAAAGGGGTTGAGATAAAAATGAGTATGTTGGAGAAAGGAGAAGGCTGAGGCGCCTTTGACATATCTGCGATAGAAACGACTTGAGGTTAAGTTTCCCCAAAAAGCAGCAGAATTGAAATCGTGCAGGAATGGTTTTTTTTTCTCAGGCCAAATCCTTTTGATATTCTTTGACAGCGCATGATGCGCATTGATTTTCACCAAGAGAGTTGGGCTTTTTCTTTGTCCAGCTGCACAATGGCATTTTGTTTCAGGAGGAAAAACAATGTCATTTTGTTCTTTGCCTTGATGTTTTCCCTCATGCTCTCATGCTCTCTTGCTCTCACTTTTCTTTCTTTCTCTGGCGCGTCGCAACGTGAAAAGGAAAGGAACAATAAATGACTCTGCAATAACGCCCCAAGATAGTTGGGGATTTTCATTCAAATGCGTTCGAGCTTCCTTTAAGCTTTTATCCTCACATTGAGGATCACAGTTCAAGGAGGTCATCCGCTTGAGAAACGCATTAATGAAAAAATGTAATCGGCAGAGCTAGGATGAAACTCTTTGCCCCCTCACAACAAAGTATACAAGAAAGCGCAAGGGAAAAAGATAATATAATGACTTTGGGATGGCGAGAAAGAAAAAAATCAAAAATTGGTAAGGGGGAAGAACGTATAGAAAGCAATGAAAGGCAAAAAGAGACATTAATCCAAAATATCGAAATCATTTCTTATTGTAGTGAGAGCAGCCCAGCCCCATAACTACCAAGAAAATATGTTCTAGAACATGGGCACGCATATGAGTTAGTTTTGCTTTTCCAAAAAAGAAAGGAAAGAAAGCCAAAAAAAAAAAAAGGGATTTGAGTACTTGGCGACAGCTCACTAAAATCCAAGAAAGTAGGCAAGTTATCAACGAGCTTCTGTTGAAATCCGTCCTCTATAAAACGCCAAGAAAGCATGGTAGAAGAACTAAGCACCTGCATTCCAGCAGAAACCGTAGGTGAATTACCAACATCCTCGAAGAGCCACTCGGATGCGTGGAGACCAAATTAAATGATGGAAAAAAAAAAAAAAAAAAAAACCAAAGATGGAACATGGTGGTGTGGATATCATGGCAGTCGTAAAGTAAAAATATCAAAAGGGAAGAGAAAAATCACTAAATAAATCGGGAGAAAGAGCAGATTTGAATACATCGGTGCAGGTTGGGCAATGAATGTCAAACGCCAAAGTGATAGTTTCGCGGCTGTCTCTGAAAACCCCGGATCGTAGATATATATGGGCAATTGGGAATAAAGCTTGAAGACATCGTAATATCCGAGAAGGAAAATAGGATGGTATAGATGGAGTGTTGGAAAAGAAAGAAAAGCGGAAAACAGATCTGATCGTCGTGAAAGGAGAGGTACAGTTTGATAGCAATGCACGTCATTTTACCCTGTCATCGAACTAGTTTCCCATTCTGGAAAACTGTTTCATACCGTATCTTATCTCCATACTTCCTGTGCAAGCCATACTCTAGCCATGGAGTAAGGTTTTTGCACTGGCTAACATCAAAAACACGAAGTAAGTTACATCCCTCGACGACGGATTCAACACCCATGCCGGTAACCCGAACGCATCCGCGGACCGAAAGCTCTTCTAGAAGCAGAAGATGCAATCCGATAGAGCGCAGGGAAAGATCCGAAACCGCCAATCCACAGAATGATAAGTTTAGATGCGTCAGTTGTGGGCAGCCTAGGGCCAACACCTCTGTGGCTGTATCTGAAAGAGCACAGCAGAAGGACTATTGTATTGTTAGTTTTCCAATGCTGAAATGATCTAGATGACCTATGCAACTGCGTTCGTAAGTGTAGCTTACCAAGTCAAGCTCCTGTAGTCCTTTCGCTGCGTTGGTTAGGTACACGATAGCATTATCGGTTAGGTAGGTGCAGTCCGCCAAGCAAAGTTTACGCAGTCGAACGAATTGCGCATTTCCCCAGAACTGAAAGCCTTTGTCAGTTATTGTCGTGCATCTTGTGAGATCAACCTCTTCAAGCCGTGGTGCTGCGTGGGATGCTATATGGAGCATGGAATTATCTGTAACGTGCTTGCAATATGAGAGCGCTAATCGTTTAAGATAGGGGCATCCAACAACCGTTCCACTGGCCGGGGAAGTCTGCAAAGTAGTATTCTGGATGAGCCCTATTCCCATCCACCTAGCATTCTGGGTGGCTTTCCCGTTGACATAGTGCTGTCCGAATGGAGGGTTCGGCACCGTCCATCCAATAAGCCTAGTTAAAAGTGTGTCGCTGACTTTCCGACAGTTACTCAAATCAATCTCTTGTAGATATTTCGCCTTACTGGCAATATCCAAAATGGCGGACGCTGTTACATCCCATACACTTTTCATCTTTAATGATCTGAGATTTCCCCCGCAAGTATTTGCCAATGCCCTAAATCCCTCATCGGTGATATGAAAACAACTATTCATGTCAATAACGCGAGGTCTATCGCCGACAAAGGGACATATGACATTTGAAAGTATGTCATCTGTAAGCTTCCGATTGTAGCGACTGAGATCCAAAAAATGAAGAAGTTGAGGTGAGTTGGTAAGAATATTAGCCCAATGACGTGAGATGACCCTGAGATGAAGGAGATGGTGAAGTTCAAGATGCTGGAATATAGCTACGAGGAGGCTATCGTTAAGACGGAATTTGCCTGATTCTTTATCAGCATGGCGTGAGGAAGTTGACTGTTCGGGTGGAAGGGCAGAGCTGGGAATGCTGAATGTTGCCAGTTTTGACGGAGACGCTGCACCGGACCGAGGTCTCACTGGAGACTGCTGTCGTTGATCTTGCGACGGGGAAGCTCCATCAGGCATGATTGGAGCAAGAGATCCACGTCGCGACTTAGATCGCACATTATCCAAGCCGACAATTAGGAAAGGGTCGGGATCAGAGGGTCCTAGGATAGGTCGATCCTCTATTCGTGTTGGTTTGTGCGGACTGTCGAGTTCTGTCTCGGTGAGCGTGAGAAGAGGCATTGACTGCCTTCTTACAGACCCATGGAAATTTTCGTTTATTACAAGTTCATCCATTGGAGGTACTGAATTAGAAGCAATATCCTCCATCTCGACGTCATCATCTGTTGCAGTGATCAATCGTTCCCTAGCTGTGTTTTCGATTTGTTCCCGGATACCTGTAGGACATCGATCCCAAAATTCCGAAAGTATCTCCCTACTTATCATTAAACATTCAACGGACGTGACCGTGCGAACAGTAGCAGTTCTACGGGGAGCTAGTGATAGGCTCACGACTTCCCCAAAATACTGTCCAGCCTTTAGTCGAGCTTTGACCTGGACTTCACGTTGACCCTCAGCATCCGTTCCTCGACGCGCTTCGCGCCCATCGGGGTGCTCATCTAGAACCTCCACTTCTCCTCGTACGATAAAATATATTTCGCATCCCTGCGAGCCCTGTCGTATTATATCTGTGAAAGGCTGATATGTTCGTGGTTGGGCATTGAGAGCAAGAAAATGGAGAATATTGGACGGTAATCCGGCGAATAAAGGTAGCTCTTTCAACAATAATCGAATGCTGACCAGTCCGTTGGCTAAGGCACTGGAAGTCGAATGCTCAGAGTAACTCGGGCTGGGAGACTTGCGTTTTTTACTCGTGCTACTCGAGCCATCCTCGTCGAAGCTACAACTTCTGGAAAATGCATCGCGCCCTCTCTTCGTTGCTCGCTTATGGGTTCCGAGAGGGTCAGTTTGCATTAGTGGCTCCTTTTTCTTCTTTTCCAAAATTAATAACCTCTCCTCAGCTTCCTCTCTGATCGCCTGCTCTACTTCCGGAAACCCGGGAAGAATCTTTTTGAAATCCTCCTTTGTTAACACGACGAGCAAACATCGGGTGCGGGCAATTATTGTGGCAGTTCGGGGCCTGTCCATTAGTACCCCTATTTCCCCAAAGAAGGCACCAGGCTTCAGCTCCGCATACACACTTTCGCCATCTCGAGATGTGACTGCAACTGCCCCACGTACTAACCAATACATTGCTTTTGCCTCGTCGCCTTCCGTTAAAATGTAATCGTTCATGGAGTTGAGTTGCGGACGAAGGTGTAGTTCAACTTCGGCAAGGAATGATTCCGGTGTCGATTGAAATAGAGGAAAGGAACGTATTCGGTCGACTAAATCGAGCGGCATACCTTGTATTTGCGACGAGGCCAGGGGAGACGGGCGTACTGGCCGAGAAGGGTTTGTTTCTGACTCGAAAGTGCGTATGAGGGACATCGGATCGGAGCCCCTCGCGACGGACTTGCTGACAACAGCAGCTCCGCTCCCTCTGCTGTGTCTTCTCATTGTTTCCGGTACTTCTGGGCCCGACTGAGATCTTGGATCCGGGTTGGCTATGCCAGATGAAAAGACATTATGATGGATCCTCTATCTTTCGCAAGGATGCGGCGGCAGGTTTTTTTCTCTATTTTCGTTTTCCTTAAAAATTTCCCCGTTGTCGGTCTTTTGGATTGTATCAATAAATGAAGAACGACGACATAATGCGCGAATTAACCAATATTAAAATAAATATTAATCCTGCACAACGCTCAATAATAATTAGTACTGAACATAGCTTGAGGGGAGAAAAGGAAAGAAAAGGGTCACAAGAAAGGCATGGGGAGTGAGGAAAGTGGCCCAAGAGCTTCGCCAACAGCATTTGAGCTTCGCTGGTAGTCGACGAGATGCCTACCTCGACGTATCTCCCTCTCTCTATATATTTATCCAACCGAGTCGCGGATTCGCCTGAAGCTTTGAAGGTGCAATGGGTCGCGGCCAGCGAAGCGTTTAAGAACTTGAAACCGTGGAGCTTTTAGGAAAGAGGCGCGCCACCAAAACCAGCGTAAACTCCAAGAGTAATTCCGATATAATTAGCGGATGCGATATAGAGCAGAGGAGAAACAAAGGAAGCGGTAGGGGTATTGAGAGTTGAAGTGGCCAGGAGGTTTGGATCCTGGGGAAGACCCCGGTGCCGAAGTGGCTTTCCGCCTTCTGCTAACGATGGGATTCCAGCAAAACGAGGGGTGGAGCCAAAGAGCTGTAGGCTTGGCATCCGTTTCGTGCAGAATTTATGCTCACTGGGAATAATGCACACGCACCCAAGCTCCCCCAGTGCTGCTGAGACTTGGTATATGGTACGTGGTCCGTTCCTTAGGGCAACCAACGATATAGCGAGTGAGTGGCCTACGAAAGCTTGTACAGAACTAAGGTCTCATATCCAACAGACGTTGTAGTTTTTCAACTTGAGAGGACACACGAGTTGTTGCGGGAACCTTGAGCGTATTACCGAACTATTGTGAACTATGGTACTGGCATACCCATGACTCTAGACCTCTAACCTCTCAGATACCTATCTGGTCGGTGTATCCTTGCATCATAAAAATCCACACTTATGCTAACTACCCACCAGGCCTGAAGAAATTTACGGTCTCCCCGAGCCGGTGTTTATATGGTAAAACCTTTTTTTCTCGTAGGCCAGAGCTACTACCAGATTGTTCAAAAATAATAGGAAAAATGCAAGGAGGATACAGCCAGTGGCTGCAAGAGGACCCAAAATGGAAAAAACAGTGAACCCGTACGATGCTGAATGGAACATAGCACTGTCACTAAGAGCCTTTGTTTCCAACCCGACTTGCATGGCAGCGAGGACAATAGCAGCGTATACTGTTGCGGATGCTAACCATGTGAAGTTGTCCCGAAAGAAGGTCTTGTATTCCTGCCAGTGTCTGGTATAACCGCCCAGAAACGGGCGCTGGGTAAAACGATATATGTTATTCAGACGGCTCAGGCGAAGCTCTCCGTATATGAATCGGGGGTTGATGTTCGGGTAGATGTGTGCCGTGTCAAGTTGTTCAACAAAAGTTCTCCATCCTTGCCATGTCAATCGGTCCTCCCCCGATGGGAGCAGGCGTTTGTCCTTGGCAATGTAAAAATCGCTCTCGTGGGAGATCAGTGCGGCATAGGAGTACAGGAATCCCAGTGCAGACTTTCGCAATTTTCGATGGGAACACTCCTGGCTGTGTGCTGGTGAGCCAACTGCACCCTCATGATCAAGGCATTTGCAATCGTCTCGGCAGGAAAGATATTCGGACCAGAAATTGGGCTCAAGAAGGAAGCGTGGGATGGGCTTGAGGTATACTCGACCCTCCGCCCAGACAAGATGCATGTCCATCTGCTCCGTGACGAAGATTTCGCGCCCAAGTAGGAGCTGGTAGTGAAGAGGTCGGGGAGGCATGGGTCGACCAACTACCCACAGCCATTTGAAAATTTTATTCAATCTACGCACATCAAGCTCTTTTTCCATGCAGGCCATATAATCATAGCTCGGGGCAGCAAGGTCATCAGTGCTTGTGCGGTACGATGCAGGGAAGACAGCCCAGAGCTTGTCATTCCTGCTTTGAGAAGGGGTGGTAGCGTCGTTCGATCCACCTCCCAGAAGCCGAATCGAGAAGGGAGGCGGCTGTACGTAAAATGTCAGTTTTTCTGCTTAGTCCGGCACAGTGAAACGATCACGGTAACTGTTGAATTGGAATATTTACCTGGCTGTGGTCCTGCTCCATAGTATTTCCCCTTTTCAACAGGCAGCGGCTGGTTTGTTTAATGTTGAGCCGTGTTAAGCCTGCTGTGCCTGAGTGAATGTGTGCCTGGCATATATTCAGTTATTTAAGGATAACACTTCGCCCAGCTGCCAGGGCCTGTGGTCGTCGAAGACCAGAGGTCAGTAGAGCTGATCAGCTGGTCACCGTAAAAAGGCTTGCTAAAAGTATCAGCGCAGCAGGGTACACAGCTAGCTAGCTAGCAGCATGATCAGACCTCTATTGGTCACTCAGCCACCGCACTCCTCAGTGACTCGATGTTGGAATGCTTTCGGGTGTCTTCTGATCTTGACGTCCCGAACGGCTCATTCTACGTTAGGGCCCAGAACAACTGACAACAACAAGTGTGGTTATACACGCGCGCCACTAACTAGTGGTTTGGCGTGTTTACTGCCGCGATGATGTCTCCCAGTCCAACCAAACTGGTCATCGTTAGTATTGACAACTCTGGAGCTGTCATGGAAATCGGGTCATCCTCATTTGCGACATGCTCCTTGTTGTATTCATGTGTATATTTGTTCCCTTCTCCACATTGGATGTCACGTTGTCTCTCGTCGCTTTCATCTCGGTGACTCCAGGTAACCATAAAACAACTGCCAGCATTCTCCTCACACATATTGATGAGATGCTGCTGGTTGCTGGCCAAGTCTATGTTAAGGTGCCAGGTGATGATGGGCAGAGACCACTAGTTTGATGCTGCAGGTCATAGTCAGAGGGAGGTTGTCGATTGCCGCTAGTCACCGACCATGTCGATGTAGAGACAGGATATTCATGGACGAGCGGATAAGATAAGTTTCCAATAATACTGATATTGAGTGTAAGGGCGTGTCTGAGCGAACGCATTACCAGTGTTTGTCTCGAATGATCGTTGTTTGATTTTTGAGTTGCTTGATAGCCCACGTCGAGCACCGTTTCAAAAACAAGCTTCTGTAGAATTCGCCTAAATATTGTACTGCACAATACACCTCATCGCAGCCATTCTGATGGTTTAAGTTTTGTCTGCGAGTCGGCTTAGTTACTGGGAAGATTGACTCTATTTACTGGGTTTATAGCACGTTGGTGGTAGGCAAGACTGTTTGATAGTTTGCTATCGAAATTGCTTCTACATATTCATTCTCTAAACCACCCAGTGTTTAGTATCTATGGATAGATTATGTTAAGTATAGTACATGATTAATTTTATCTTTGGAATAAACCGCGAACAGTTAACCGGACTAATATTGTTATATTGTGCCAAATAAAGTACCTCGAAGAAACTAGAATTTTGCAGAGGACCATAAGCAAAAGTAAATAAACATTTTTAGAAGCAGAAAGACCTATCGTAGGTAGGATGGCCATCGAACCTTCAAAGTCTAGATATAACTTCACACGACAGTGTGGCTAGAGTAGAACTGACTATAGGAAATTAGCCAGTGCCTCCGTGTATGGCTATACAGCCGTGATTCTGCCAATTCCTGAACCACACCAAGTGACGGACCAGTCGCTGTTCAATTTGGTGAAAATCTTTGTTAAATTAGCAAAGAGCTCCATTGTGCTAACCAAGATGGCGGGTGGGCAGCGGAATTGGCATAGCTTTGATCCGGGCTACAGGTTTGAGTGCGTCAAGGAGAACTCTTCATATCTCATCATCGCATCAGGCATGTTCTAGACCAAAATTGACCCGCCATCTGGCATGACATGAGCGCAATATCGCTTACGATCATCGTGGGAAACAATTTCGAGGTTACCGGTTGGATTCACTGGCGGCACACTCCCAAAATTGTGGTCGTTAGCAGTTTAACGACTTGGCCACTGGCCACATCGGTGGTTGCCCTGACAGGATATCAGCGGTGCCGTAATTTTTGCTGACTGGGTAGGAACACTGTAATGAAAATTGGAACGGACACAATCGGCACGATAGCGGGACAAAGTCTTAAATCGACAGCTGGACAACCCTGACTTGTCACTCCAGCTGAAGCGGTCGGCTCGGGATCTTTAGAACAGCTCTTCTGCTCGTAGTGGAGAGGGCGCGGATCCCCGAAAACGAGCAAGTGTATTCTGACGCATTACAATGCCCTAAGCTGTACGAGGATGAAAGAAACTTTAGCGACTGTCAACGTTAAGTTGACCAAGGAGGGGAGATTCAGGTCCTGTGTCGCAAGAGGTATAGTCGCATAATCCTGGGGAAAATATAACCACGCGTGGAGTAAGAGTTTTTCCAGATCTATATGCTCTATGCAGTGGAAACTGTAGCTTTTAAAATGTGCTTTCAGTGAAGAGTCGTAAGAAGAGCCAATTAACTAAATGTTAGGCGGTATCAATGGACTCATTCTCGGAACGAAATTTTCGGTAAACGGATTCAATATAACCGGGTCGATTTCCTTTCATCGCTGCCAGGGCGTCTTGGATCAGTCCAAAGGTGAGACTCAATTTCAAACCAAGTTTCGCTGTTCGTGCAGCTGTATATGCGTCGTGGTGAGCTATATCCTTTTGGTTAGCGTTGAAATGCTGATAAAAAACACATCACATGCATGGATATATGGATGATATGTGCCATGAAATGCACATCGCAAACACACCTAGCAAGCTATAAAGACCCGAGAAAGCGAGGCCAGCGGTCACCGTGGAAAGGAAATCCTGTTGGCCGTGACGGGCGTGGTCAACTGTCTCCTCAAACAAGCAAAAAGTAAAAGCCCCAGCTCCAAGTTTCATTCCCATTTTCATTCCATCCTTCACTCCCCCGACAAATGATTTGTAGTTCTTGCTTCTGTGATAATGGTACCAACCCATAGTTGTGGTTGGTAGTCTATGGGCGTTCTCAGCACGGTATCGAAATGCCGCTCTCGTGCTGCCGTGGCCAGCTCCTAAAACCATACCGGCAGTAAATGCAGCGCCCACTGTAATCGGCAGGCGGACGATTGGATCGATGCTGAGGCGCGGGGAGGAGGGATTAGCATGGCCGAGAATGGTGCTGAAAGTTTGCTCCCCGTCTATTGGAGGCAGGGAATCCTGCTTGGATCCCATAGCTATGCCCGCACGGTAATTTTCTAGGCCAAAAGAAAGGGAAAATCTGGAAGTAAATACGGCGCGAAAATCAATGGTATTAACCAAATTGACGTCAAATATGGGTCAAGCCGTGTCGAAAAAATATCCGTGGTTGTCAATAAATACTATTGGGATTCTTGATTTTAGTTGCTGGTTTGCGCTAGCCCTGTTTGGGTGGCTCTTTCTTCCCGACCTGACTGAAAACCACCTTAATTCGCAACAATCAATCAGTGAGGCTGGAACAAAACCCCGCTTGGGGATTAAACGGATTAATATATTCGAAATGGTGAGTGCAGTGAAATTGGTATTGATCTTGTATAACATTTTTACTAACCCCTGTAGAGCGAACCTGATTCGCTCAAATGGACTCTGAGGTTCAAAAACCATAATGTTACAATCCTTCTCCTTGTATCGCCTACCCAATCATTCGATTCCATAAAAGAAGAACTCCTGAAAGCCCTTAAAATTCGCGGCATTACAGAATTAAACGGCCAAACTGTGCCTGAAAATCCAGCCGAAATCGAATTTGGTGTACCCCTTGACAGGAACAACTTGGAAAAAGGCTGGGAAAAGTTGAAACCGACGACAGGAGAAGCAGGGAACGGAATGAACAAGCAACCTTTGCGAGGCCGGAAGTCAATTATCACAGGTCCCGTAGGAGCAGGGCTCAAAGATTCTCAAGCGCTCGCGTTCAGATTCCGCAAGCCTGGCGAGGATGAGGACGAAGATGATCTGGGAATTGGTTTTGACGACCCTGGCTGGGATGTTATGATTGCAAAATATGACGCTGAAGACGACGAATGACGCTGTTGTGATGATAGGAGTAAGGAGTTTCGGGATGGCTGCATATATTTATTGAATATTCACTGCTTGGATGTTTGACTGCCTCGACTTTCCTGATAAATTCAAGTTGGCTTGTCTGGCGGGGACAACGCATGCACATTAGGGCGTGTATACATGTACCCCCCTTTTGTACAAAGCGCAGATTTTCATAGTTGAGAACGATAAGACCAAATGAACATGGTTCCTAACTAACAAGCTGGATCATCCATATTTTATGGGTGCATTTTCAGCTCACGCACAAGGGCTCATGGCTTTATGTCACAGCTAACAATCCCTCTATATCCATTTTAACAAGCAGTTGGTGCGATTCCACATAGGCCCAATGACCCTGAAGTCTGAAATCTAGAAATACAAAGCTTGCTGGAATGTCACTTTCAGTCTCAATCAAAGTGCCTTTATGACCAACAAAAGTGCGTGTCAATATATAATCCCTGCTAAATTAAACTCGGTTTTGGTGTGAAAGTCTTAAACTCACAGAATAAATCTTAATATCCACGACCTACACGGATGCTGCCATGGCAACCGGCGTCGGATCAACTATTCCACTTTCCCAGCATCAACAGAAATGTAAATAATGATCTGGGAGCTTGACAAGGAGAACAGACCTTCCAAAAGGACAAAAGTTCCACCGTTCAAATTCTAACTTTCAACAGAGGTCAATTGCTTCTGTTTGGGGATATCAGTTTCAATTTCATTTTCTTTACTGTTATCTATTATATAACCTTTAGTGTTCTTTTGTTCATTTGCGTTCTTCACCACTAGTTTACACAGCATTTACAGACAACAAAGACTGTTTATACAACCTATCCCTCATGGCGGCCTCGAGCGGCGCGTCATCTATCTCAGTGACCGTTCGGGTGAGGCCATTTACAATACGAGAAGCTGCACAGCTTACAAAATGTGATGATTCGATGTTCTTCCTGGGGGACGGCTCCCTTGTCCCCACCCCGAAACTGATACAGAAAGGCATTCGACCTGTGGTAAAGGTCATGGATGATAAGTGCTTGTGAGTAAATTGCTATCCGGTTACGGATCGGATATTCTGACTTTTGTCAACCAGGGTCTTTGACCCACCAGAAGACAACCCAGTACATCGATTTTCTAAATCCGTGGTCCCAAATGGAAAGCGTGTGAAGGACCAGACGTTCATGTTCGATAGAGTTTTCGATGAAAACACGAGCCAAGGAGATGTGTATGAAGCAACAACTCGGAGCCTGCTAGACAGCGTGCTGGATGGTTACAATGCCACCGTCTTTGCGTATGGTGCGACAGGCTGTGGCAAAACCCACACCATTACAGGGACTGCTCAGCAACCGGGTATTATTTTCTTGACTATGCAAGAACTATTTGAACGGATCGCGGATAGAACAGATGAAAAGGTCACTGAGGTATCATTATCGTACCTGGAAATTTACAACGAGACCATTCGCGACCTGCTTAGTCCCACCAATACTCCCAAGGGCGGTCTCATGCTCCGAGAAGACGCAAACCAAACAGTCTCCGTGGCTGGGCTTTCCAGCCACCATCCTCAGAACGTTCAGGAGGTGATGGATATGATTGTGAGAGGAAATGAGTCTCGCACTATGTCTCCCACGGAAGCAAACGCAACATCATCTCGGTCTCATGCCGTTCTCCAAATTAACGTAGCGCAAAAAGAGCGTAATGCGGATGTCAACGAGCCACACACAATGGCCACATTGAGCATTATAGACCTTGCAGGAAGTGAGCGAGCGAGCGCAACAAAAAACAGAGGGGAGAGGCTGATCGAAGGCGCCAATATCAACAAATCTTTACTAGCATTAGGCAGTTGTATAAATGCTCTATGCGATCCTAGGAAACGCAATCATGTCCCCTACCGCAATTCGAAACTCACCCGGCTGCTAAAATTCTCGTTAGGAGGAAACTGCAAGACGGTAATGATCGTCTGTGTCAGCCCGTCCAGTCAACACTTTGACGAAACACAAAACACCCTTCGGTATGCAAACCGAGCAAAGAACATACAAACTAAAATTACCAGAAATGTCTATAACGTCAATCGCCATGTCAAAGATTTCCTTGTTAAAATCGATGAACAAATGGCTTTGATTAAGGAGTTGCAACAACAACAGAAAGATTATGAAGCTATCGCTTTCGCGAAGTTTAAGAAACAATCCGAGAAGAAGGAATTGGTAGTTCGTGAGGGAGTGGCTCGTCTGCGCAGTGCGTATGAACATTCAGCCTCCGAAAGAGAAGAAAGGGTCAATTGTATGCTGCGCTTGAAGCAAGTCAGCCGTCGCATCTCAATCCTCTCCTCCTGGATTGCTGCATTTGACAGTGTGTGCGATGCTGCTGAAAATGAATCCGCCTTGTCCAACCTCCAGGCCATTCGGAAGACTGCCCACGGAATTCTCGTCGAGCTAGAGGGCAGCAGACAGCATTACCACCAGAAGCTTGCAAAAAGTAGCTGGGATCGAGGCATTAACTCTGCACTGGATATCGGTATTAAACAGCTCCAAGAACTTGAAATAGCAGATGGTGTCGATACTGCCACCCTCGCGCGGGAAGCGGAGTTACTTAGAGCCAACGCAGAAAGGGAAGCACTAGGGGCAATTGCCGAGCAGGAGAAAGGAGGCGACTTAGCAATGATCCAGATGTTGCTGCAAGCCAATTTCGAGACAATTTCTGCAATTGAGGATATCATGCAGCTTCGCGAGGAGGATGCAGTTGCAGCTGGTAAAAAAATTCTTGCAAAACTCCTCACGTCCAGTACAGCTGCTACGGCTCATGTAGTCAAACCTGATGGGAACGTACCGCCCATCGAAGTTTTCCCACCAAGCAAGGCGGGTACACCCAAGCGCAGGAAGCAAAACAGTATGGGGCCCCCCGCATCGTTGCCAAAACCTATCAAAGCGGTTCTGTCTATAGCACCCCATGTATCCCCATCCCCAGCCAAGCCTTCTCCCAGAAGAAGAAAGATAGGGCCAAAGAAGGGTGTTAATTTCACACCAAAGAAGCTTCAGGCGAAGAGCAACAAGCGGAGTGTAAGATGGAAGGACGACGTAGAGGATGGAACGCTTGCAGAATTCGAGAAGACTCCACAAAAGGTTGAAGAATCGTCTCCTGATACGCCCTCAGTGGAGCCGCAATTACCGCCAATGCATTTAGTGGCATCAGCCATTCCCCGTCGAACGTCGAATGGCTCGAGAGAATCGTCACCCATCCCCAGCCCTCCTACCTCGCTCATCGTCCAGAAGAATAGCCGTTTCAAGGCCGGCTTCCTGTCCAAGAAGCCGAACGGATCTCCGGTTCCCTCGGCGTTGCCAAGGCTCCCCTTATCGTCGGACAGCGAACTTTCTCCATTACGTGGTATTGAAAATAGCAGTTTCCTAAATCGCAAATCTCTTGACCATTCTGAGGCTGATGATAACACGAAAAGCAATGTCAGCGGGTCGTCATCAGACAACGAAGATAGATGGAAAATGGACAAAAGTGACGCCTTGATGATACACTCAGCGATGAGACGCATTTCCGGAGCCCACCATGGAGGAAATCTAGCTTCGATGGCCGCTGTTAATAGAATCCATCGACGACGAAGCCCAACTGCTACCACGAGCGTAAGCCCTCCTAGTGAAAACAGCAGCACGTTCTCGGCGTCCCAAGCGAGGAGGATGGTGAAAAAGGAGAAGGACGATTCGAAGATTAGCGTTTTGAGCCCAAGAACCGTACCCATTATGAAAGCAAATAGCCAGCGACGGACGACAATCGGCGACGCGAAACAAATAGGCCTTGCGTCCAGAGAAGGGATTCGGCTTAGTTCTGCCACAATTTCAGGCGGTGGGTCGTTACGGGGTAGTTTACAGTCCGGGACGAAGGGTTCCTGGAGATAGCTCTGGGGCACTTTTCACTTTAATATAGATCCTTTTTAATTTGTGGAGTTTGTGGGCGGGCTACATATGGGTGTTTCGGGAGCTTTACCTGGTGTCCTGGGATATTCTGTCACGAATTTTTTCCCTTCAACTGCATGTATTTTAATCGGCTTCTTTAGCCTTTCTTTTCGTTTACTCTATGCCTTCTATGTTCAATATATCCAAACAATGCCTATCCTGATTTTCAATTTTTCTTCCCCCCAATTCACCTTCGATTGATCGGCTCTCTCGTTCGATTATTCTTTATTTTCACACCTTCTGGCTGTCCGCCATCATTGTTCGCTTCTTGATTAACTATAGAACGAAGGGAGTTGTTTCTGAGGCTGTGAATCTGTAGTTTTTGCTCATGGCTTGATATATGTCGTTGATGTGTCGATATGTAGACAAAATCGTCCATGAGTTCCTCCAGCAAAACAGTTGATGAACCAGCCTGGTTGCATCGTGTAACTCATAATGTGGCAGTGAGAGAGTCTATTCGTCCGCGCACCCCATACACCCACACCAATTTTGCCAACCTGTGGTTTTGGAGATAGATCCTTGGAGGGCACGCAAAGCCCAATCCAACGAAATGCCAAGTGGAGATACTTCGAAGGTTTTGACATTGGAAATCAGTACATTGAAGTCAATTTAAACTCAGGTTCGGGGCAGCGCCATGTGGAGCCCATTCTCCAACCCCTGACCCAAACTGGGGCTTATAAGTATAAGTTATCTTCGAATGATAACCCTACAGAGCTGTTGTTGTTATGCTCCAGGCAGCATGTGCGGAAAAAAAAGAAGTCCATCGGCTTGTTGTCAGGTAGTATTTTACAAAGCCCAATTGTTATCGACTACCAACTTGAAGGCTAGGAACAGGCTTCTCAAGCAGGATCAGAAGCTTGAATTTTACCCATTGTATTTTATTTATACCACCTTCGTCATCGATTGCTTGGCCCCGTACTTCACACGTTAGATATTCGGAGTTCTTTTTTTTTTTTTTTTTCATTCCCAACCATCTCGGAATTCTCAGTTTCTGGGATGTGAAGGTCCAAGAAATTATAAGTTTGCTGCGGCATCTTCATCATTATCTTCAAGTATAGGTTGAGTGGAAAATTGCAATGTCATATTTCCAGAAAAGTAGGTGGGGATTGGGGGGGAAAGCTTCCATAATTCGCAGCCCCAAACAGCCGATTTTGTAGCTAAACAGAACAGTGTTGGAACTTGGAAGGGACTTTAAGACAGTTAAAAGTGCGCCACCACCTGGAAGTTGGTCCCAACGTGAACATAGACTGTATTTACAGAGCAGAAATAATTCGCTACCAGATTAACTGCTATAGCCAGTTTTCAATTGCTCCCTAGGCTACGTGCAGGGTATCGGCAGCCTGTTGGGCTGATTAGTAAATAGCTTTGGGGTAGTTAACTAGAGATGAACAACAAAGTCCTGGAACCTTGCGATGTGTCCAGTAACTTATAAACCCCCAAACCATCAATAACATAACAGCCATAATTATCTCCCATCTGATGATCGCATTTCCCCACCAATGGCTCTCCCGTTCTCGTCCATCATGCCGCCATTCATGTCACGATTAATGCGCCACTTCTCCACCACTACCCCCTCCCTCCCAGTAACACCAGAATCACTTGCAGCCCGCGGCTTTCCCGAAAACGCCCAAGTAGCCACGATCGCTGCTGGTTGTTTCTGGGGCGTGGAACACCTCTACCGGCAAAATTTCGGTAGCGGAAAGGGGCTCCTAGATGCCAAAGTTGGATATTGCGGTGGGGATACGACGCATCCGACTTATCGGAGTGTTTGCACTGGGGAAACTGGCCGTACGTCCTTGAAACGAAAACATGCCCTCCCCCCGCGCCTGGCCTTCCCCACCTCCAAAAGAGACAAACACCTTAACAAGATCTCTTCATCTCTAACTATTCCATGCAGACGCCGAAGCCCTTAGAATAATTTTCGACCCGTCTCTTGTTACGTATCGCCAACTCCTCGAATTCTTCTTCCGCATGCATGACCCCACCACCCTGAACCGACAAGGTGGAGATGTAGGGACACAATATCGCAGCGCAATATTCACACACGGCGAGGAGCAGCAGAAAATCGCCGAGGAGATCAAGGAAAGGGTGGCTAAGGAGTGGTGGAAGCGGCGCGTTACGACCCTCGTTGTTCCGGCGGACCAATGGTGGGATGCGGAAGATTATCACCAGCTATATTTGGACAAACATCCTGGTGGATATGAGTGTCCCGCTCAGTGAGTTTTTCCCTTTGCTCTTTCCCCTCCCTCTCTCCCCTCCCCGCTTCTGCTCCCCGCCTGCGCCTAGCCGACCGCGTACTCCCACTCAGAACCTAAAACAAAGTTCCACGGCGGCCATTGTTTGCCTCGTATTCGTTTTTGGCTGGTGATGAGGAATGCTAAGAAATTACTGGTGCTGTGCAGTTTTGTGAGAAAGTTCCCTCCCTTGTCTGAATGAATGGCCCAACCTAAGTGGGGAGGTTCTATACGTGGGGGACCTTTTGGAGACAAGGTAATGCAGGCGCGAAGCATTATCAACTCTTGAGACCTCCTCTTTTTAAATAAATTTAACTCGGATAATTCATGAATTGAGTTGTATGATATTTATACTGTAGTTGGCTTACGCTTGCTCTCCCCCCACCCCCTCGCGCTCTCTCTCCCCTTTACTTTTTGTGTGGATATCGAAACGCCACCCCTTGATATGAAATAGACCCATGTAGCACGATCAGAGTGGCTTTTAATACAGTTTATGGCATCTTCTATTTTCAGCCGTTTTATATTCGATTCTCTTGCCCACTTGAACATAATGACTGACCTTCCCCTCCCTAAGATGACTTGGCTCAGTCCACTCGGAATTTGACTGTTGGATGCCCACGACATCCAGTTCGCGACAAAAGCGATTCATGAGGTGGACCTCCGACTTCGGTGGCGTCTAGCGCGTGGGAGAGATGCAGCAACCCATGTGTAATCCATGTAGATCAATTCATCCCTTCGTAGATACGAGGCGAGTTTCGGTCCAGGCGTCGTCCAAGGCGAAGAGACAAAAATGGGAAAATTTTTCAAAAAGCACCATGCTGCCATTCCCTGGTATCTTCCCTGCTATATGTAGGAACATTGCATGTAATTCAATATGACGGCGACAGGGGCAGTTGAGGGTGTTGATGGGTGTAATCTGCTTCCCAATTATCTCGAAGTGATAAGTCATAAGATGGTCATATCAACACGATAAGCTCATTCTCCACCACAGAACGCAGCTGGTGGTCTAGGCCTCTCTCCTCCTCGTCCTTCCTCCTCCACACATACCCCACAGAGACAGCAACCCCGCGCGGTGATGTTCCTCTTTCCCTCCTGCATTTCTCTGCTGCACCTGGTTACACCCGGATCACGGCGGTCCATGAGCTAACAATCCCATCTGACACCAGACGAGCGAGAAGGTGAAATAAGGATCAATTAGATACTGATTGTTGGATGCAAGCGGAACCCCGCCTAGAAAGCCCAAAAATCAGACGACAGCACCTCCAACCACGAGATAGCACATAAAATTCAATCTAGAAACTGTGGTTCTATGACTTGAACATTTTTACCTCACACTGGTCGAGCCTACCCCGAATTATCCGGGTATAACCTTACCTTCCCTGGTCCACTCGTCCGGTTCCGCGAGCTCAACCAAGCTTGCCTCAACCAATCTCCTGCCTTTGCAATCTGTGCATTGAATCCTGTGTTTCCGTGCTTTCCACTTGCTTCGTGATAATGCATGCCAGATGGTATTGCGACCCAGGAGGGTAAAACGCCAGCAGGGCAAGACTGTGGTATAAGTGCACAGGTACCGTGCTATCCACTCCACCGTACATAACTGAACCGCATCCGACACCGTTGCTCCTGAATCGATTTGTAGAGTGTGAGGTTCTTGCTCTTATTTTCTTATATCTCTTACATGCCCATATCTGGTCTACCTCAAGTATCGTCGTTGTCGTTGTTGTTGTACATCTCGCCAACAGCTTACTTCTCCCCTTCAGCTACAAGGCATAATATTGCTGCGATCTTTAATCTTTAGGCAGATAACGCGATATTTTTTTTGATCCAGCTTTCCCTTCGTATCGTTTAGGCCGATTTTGGTATATAGCTGGAGTCTTTTACAAGGGGCCTAGGAAGCAAAGCGGAGTGACGAGATGCGTAAACAGCTCGCCTTTAAGACCACCACTCCATGTTTCGTTCATGCTATGCACCAGACTTCTGTTAAACCCCCTACCATATGGAGCCAACATGGGGTTAGATGCTCTCACCATGGCGCTGCCCAACAGCCCGAACGCCCAGCTCCTGCAACTGGAGGGCCGTCGGCAGCTCCTAGGTCAACGAGACCCTTTGCCACACTGAATTCCTCGATACCGTTTACAAACCCGACGACAGCTCCTCCATTGTCTATTTTGCCCTTGTCCACGATACTGCGATCTCTCTTCGTTACCACTATCTCCTCCTCACCTCTTCTCTTCACGCCATCTTTGGCTTTCCTGTCAGTCGTGGCAAACCCTGAGTCCACATTTCTAAATCCTGATCGTAACCCTATAATAAAGCTGATCATGGGACAGACGTTGTACGCACAATTCTGTGCAGGAGAGACACCAGCAGAGGCCAAAGTGAATATCCAAAAGTTGAAGCAGATCGGATATTCTGGTGTCATATTGGGGTATGCGCGGGAAGTCGTTATGGATGAGAACGAGACCCGTGCTCTTGCTCAATTAACCGATACAGAAGAAACAGCGGAAAGCAAGGCTCAAGCCATTGCTGATATAACAGCTTGGAAGAAAGGAACCCTTGCCACAGTCGATCTAGCAGATGATGGAGATTTCGTTGCATTGAAATTCACAGGAGCCGGGAAAGGGTCGGTCCACCAGCTGTTGCGCAGATCCGCACCATCACCAGCCCTTAGAAAAGCGATCATCGAAATTTGCGAGAGGGCTAAAGCTCGCAATGTCAGGTTATTGTTTGATGCTGAACAGCAAGCAGTCCAACCAGCCATTGACGATTGGACTCTTGAATTCCAGCGAATATATAATAAGGGACTGGACCAGCGAGCTGTGATATACGGGACATATCAGGCATATCTCCGTTCTACCCCGGCAACTCTCTCACAGCATCTCGCCATCGCGGAGGCGGAGGGATTCGCACTGGGCGTCAAGCTCGTCCGGGGTGCATATCTAGGCAGCGAGCCGCGCCATCTAATCTGGGACACAAAGCAAGAAACCGACAATACATACGACGGCATTGCCGAATCGTTGATTAAGCAACAATACGGAGACGTTCTTAAACCCCATAATTATCTGCCATCATCTGGGGGCACAAGGATAACCAGCGCCCAGAGGAAAGAGCAGCAGTACCCTCAATTCCCCAAAGTCGATCTCCTCCTAGCCTCGCACAACCGCGTCTCTGTTGAACGAGCCAAGAAGCTTCGAGACGAACAGAAGCGCACCAGTGGGGCAAATCAGATCGAAATGGCCTATGGCCAGCTGTTCGGCATGGCAGATGACATCAGCTGCCAGCTGGTGCAGGCGGGGAAGTGCGCTCGCGAACAGCAGGCGGAAGGGGTAATGGTGGATGTGGAGGCGCCAAAGATATGCAAGTACCTCGTGTGGGGCACAGTGGGCGAGTGTGCGCTGTATTTGCTTCGGAGGGCGCAGGAGAATCGAGATGCAGCGTCCAGGACGGAGGACACTAGGAAGGCCATGGCGAAGGAGCTGCGAAGGCGATTGGTGGGTGGTTCTGAGGGGAAAAGTTAGTCGATCCAATGGGGGAATTTTTCTTTGTTTCTTTTTTTTCCGTTTTCTTCCTCCTTGGTTGGTTAATGATTTTTGCCGTTTTGGGTTACATCTTTGGCCTTGTTTGATCGCGGGCACATCCCATTTTGGAGTGCAAGTTCACAAATATACCTTGTTAAGCAGGTAGATTTGGCATTAAGGAACATAATTCCTGTAAACATTTTTCAATCAGTGGGCGAGTAACTAGTTGATGCTCACTTTTCTGGGGCAGCGGGAGGAACATTCCACATCAGAGTTAAGCGATGCTATGTCAAAAGAGATTAATAACTAGTTATGAGATGGAATGCATACCGTATTAATTAACCTGTTGCTATTTTTGCTTTACATTGCCAGCTCCTCTCTTTCTTTTCTCTTCATTATATATATAACTTAGCCAGTGGATATTTCCCGGGCCATGCAGGAAGCTTGTCGCTACCACTTGTTTCCAATTTCTGTTTTTTTCCTTTGGGCCTCTTTTCCAGCGGGAGGCTGTAAGTTGACATAACTATTTAAATTAGCTGCAACAAGTTTCTTGCTTTCGGAAACATTCCCACAAAGAACTGTTGCGAAAATGCTTTGAACTAGCTAGGCAGGTTCTGTACTGTACAGTATATTCATTCAGGCAACAAGTGGAAAAGGTCAAATATACCAATAAGCAGGTGAATGAATGAATGAAAGTTAGCTTTCTTTGCTTTAATGATGGTATTGAGGGTTTTTGTCTTGAGGATGGCTGGAGCTGTCAGACATAGATAGTATGGACATAAACATAAAAAGTCCGCAATAGAAAGTAGCCTGGTATAATTCCCTCGAAATATTCTAAGGGGTATCTATTATCTTTATTTTCCCCCTGTCGCCCCGGGCCTCTCAACTTGCCTGGGGATTTTTTTTTAGAAAACAGAATAAAATAAAACTGGGAGGATGATGTTTTGAAGGAAGCTACAAGCAGATTCAATCAACACTTGACAAGTTAGACTTCATTTATTCCCTAGGACTGGTGATGGGGATGTCAAAGAGAAAGAAAGAGAGAGTGAATGAGATGGAGTCAGGGACTCATTTATTTATACAGCAGATTGCTGCACCACACCCACCCACAGAAGTGTTATTCAACCCCATATTCCACCTCTTTTTCTTGCTTATTTGTTCTTGTTGATTCTTTTTGTTTAACACATCTTCTGGACACTTCACTTCACTTCACTTCTTCTTTATTCCTCTGTCCTGCTCTCTCTCTCTCTCTCTCTCTCTCTCTCTCTCTCTCTCTCTCACATATGTTCTCATCTCTTGTCTAGCTTTGCACAAGCTCATATCTGTTACTGTCTCTACCTCTTTTCCCTCCTATTTTAAAAGACAATTAATTCATGAGCTTCCATTATTTCACCTGATTGATTTTGTGTGCATCTTCACTTGTTTTACCACAGGCTTGTGCTCTTCGCATCATTGTCACATCTCCACTTATCTCCACTTCACATGCTCCTTTTACAACAAAAGGGCCACTGACAACAGGGCAAGGAAGGTCAGGTCCTGGCCATGGAGAATGAGGGGCGCGAACGCATTGATGATGAGATGATGGTAGTTGTAGAAAAACTGAGGAACATTACTGAACATGTAAGTTTTTTCTTCTGAAAATTAAGAAAAGTTAGGAATAGTTATGGAATGGGAATTTCCATAGTTTAAGTCAAAAGGACTTGACGAAAAAGAAAAGAAAAGAAAAGAAAAACGGGGAGAACATTTGGATGTTTGAATTTTATAATAACCACATCTTTCCCTCACCGAATACAGTTGCGCAAGCTTCAGCTCCATAATGCGGCCAATACTATCTCAAAGCACACTCACGATATCATCGAGGAGTTTGGTGAAGTCATGTCGAAGCTCACAGACTCCGAGATCGTGATGCATCCTGCAGCAGTACGTACTTGGCTTTTATCCCATACTAAGTACTTCAGGGCCCTGGCTGGTGGAGGGATTTGTATGGCTCATGGGACTTTTCTTCTTCTTCTTCTTCTTCTTCTTCTTCTTCCCCCCTGCTTATATTCATTTAGAAGCAGGCCAACCGGCTCAATGGCAACGTAGGTGCGAACGAGAGCCACGATGAACGCGGGAAGATTCAAGTGCAAGTTTGCAAGCCGAAGGAAAAGAGCCTCCTTGACTTGGCGTCTTCTCCACCGGCTCCTCTGCAGGCTAATCTGTGGGCAAAGATAGCAGTCGCAGCTCCCCCTCAGGCCGTCCGTCAAACCAATGGATTCCACAGCATGACTCCACCCAAAGCCGAGACCAAAGCAATTCCACTGGTCCCTATCCGCCCTGTTGTGCAAGCGTTGTTGTCACACCCAGCCATGCCACCGCAACCAGCTCCTGCTACAAGGGGACGACGGACTGGGAGAGCCGGCATCATAATCGTCGAGGGCAAATTTACACTCGGCAGCTTGAACAAGCTTACCGCGAGGATCTGCGAGGGTGCGCTCTACAGTGTTGAGATCCACCATCACACGGGGTTCGCGGAGATCATCTTCCAAAACGCAATGCACGCGAAAGAATTCCTGGCCAAGGACAAGTACACGATGGAGAACACGGGCTTTGGCCGTTTCGGGAAGGGCTTCACGGTCAGGCACGATAGGTATAAGGAGCGGGGATGGGATGCGGATTTGGAGAAGATGGCGAATGGCAATCGGGAGAGGCGTCGATTGACGTTTGTTCGCCCCAAATTGCTGGAAAGGCCCGATTCGCTTCGGGCGCTGGAGGAGGAGCTTGAGCGGATGGCTGGGCCCGAGGGGAT